>NC_054598.1:32536708-32847041 GCF_004785595.1 Juglans microcarpa x Juglans regia | reverse complement strand
GTGTGTATGCATTTCGGAGAGTACAGGTCCTAGTCTTATTTTTTGGCTTGGAAGAAGTGGCTTTCGTAGGTGTTGAAGAGGAGTAAATACAATAGTATTAAATTCAAGAGACCTTGGCTTTGATTTTTTGATGAGTTGATTGAAGTGTATAGTCGAAGCGGGTTACTCAACAGAATGATGGTTGGCAATAATTATTGTGATTATCTACAGAAATTAATTGTGACTTAAGGTTACCTAGGAATTTAAATTTTGAGGCTATACTTTTCTTTGGAGATTGAGCGTCCAGTTGGCTGAATTAAGGACATTGTTATTTAACTTGAAGAGAGATTGATGATTCGTCATGTATGGTGTATGATATGATCTTGGAAGTTGAAGATTAGGCATCAGTGGTGCATAATATGATCAAGTATGTGAGTTAATAAAGCTTTAGGATCCATGGGTGCTTTGCAATGGCTTTTGGTGGATTGAAGATTTGAGCAGTATGGCTTGCCTTGAGGTTTAATAGTGATGTGCTATGGAAGGAATTAGCCGTGCTAATACTAGCTTATAGGAGTAAAAGTAGATGGGCGAGTTACCAAGAAGGTTTTGGTAATGTTTTGGTGAAGTCAATGGTAGTTTGTAGTGAGTTTAGTCACTGCTAGATTAGGTGTTATTCAGAATGTAGGTTATGAGCTTTTGGGTTTAGGTTGTCAGGTAGAAGTTTATCGGCGCTCTTATTGGCTGGCCGGGTTGGAATTGAGCCTTTTAGAGTATATTCCTTATCTTAGAAGAGACGGGTGTATTTTGGGGCGATGTTACTTGTTTTCAATTTGGGAAGCTGAGGTTGATTGATATTGGGTTTCTGTCTATGATAATGGATGTATTTTGTAGAATATTGATTTTGATCAAGGCAACTGAAGTTAATTCAGGAATATGAATGATAACTCATGGTTTTGGGAAAGAGAGTGTATTCTACCAAAATGTGATAAGAGTTTTTGGTTAGTAGGTATGGAACCACCTTGTACTCGATGGTGTTAGTTTTATGAGGACATAAATTTTATGCATGTGGCGAATATCAGAGTGCGCAACAGAAGCGTGATATTTTTTGTTGTAGTTAAGAGTTTGAATTTTGTGCTGATTTTGAGGAATTAATGGTGACTTGAAATTTTGAGACGATACTTGTAGATGGAGATTAATCACTCAGTTTGACCAATTATGTTATTGATGGTTAGCTTTGGAAGTGGTTGTTAGGTTACCAAATGTAGAATTCAATAGAGGTTTGGAAGTTATAGCAAAGGAGTCGATTGAGGTTAGCATAGATTATTGTTTGGAGCTATTAATCATTGGAATTTATTGGATAACATAGCCACCCTAGGAACACTGAGCGTGATGTGCCCTAGGGGACTAATGCAAATATTATGGATATCGCCATGTTTATTGAGAAATGTGTCACATGCCGTCAAGTTAAGACTGAGCATCAAAGACCTGCTGGTAAACTTCAACCTCTCCCTATTCCTGAGTGGAAGTGTAATGACATTTCTATGGATTTTGTAGTGGGATTGCCGAGGACCCCTAGTGGGAAGAATTCAGTTTGGGTGATTGTTGATCAATTGGCCAAGTGTGCTCATCTCTTGCCTATCAATAACACTTGACTCTTTGGAAAAGCTAACTCAATTGTATGTCAAAGAGATAATGCGTTTACATGAAGTAACTAAGAGTATCGTGTTAGATCAGGACCCACGGTTCACGTCCCATTTTTGAAAAAGTTTGCAGGCAGCTTTAGGCACTAAGTTGAAGTTTTGTACTGCAAATTACCCTCAAATTGACTGTCAATCATAGCGCACTATTCAGACTCTTGGGGATATGTTGCGAGCTTGTGTCATGGAATTTCAGGGGAGTTGAGAGAATCATCTGCCGCTAATAGAGTTTGCTTATAATAACAATTTTCAAGCTTCCATTCAGATGGCCTCGTATGAAACTTTGTATGGAAGGAAGTGTATATAACCTATTTGTTGAGATGAAGTTGGCGAGAGTAACTTAATTGGGCCTGAGATAATTCAGGAAATGAAAGATCAAGTTCGGTTTATAAGGACTAAAATGGTGAAAGCACAAAGTCGCCAAAAGAGTTATGTAGATACAAGGAGAAGAGACTTATCCTTTGAGGTAGGTGATTGGGTTTACCTCAAAGTCTCTCCTATGAAAGGCGTTAAGCGCTTTGGTAAGAAGGGAAAGTTTAGTCCGAGGTATGTTGACCCTTTTCAGATTGTAAAGAATGTTGGGCTTGTTGCTTATAGAGTTGCATTGCCGGACTATTTTGGAGAAGTTCATGACGTGTTCCATGTGTCGTATTGCAGAAGAGTTTTGGACAACAAGAACCACGCTTTGTTGACCCTAAACACATTCAACTTCAGCCTAACTTTATTTATGAAGTTTCCCCGACGCAGATCGTGGATTGGAAAGAGCAAATGTTAAGGTCCAAGACAATACCTTTGGTGAAAGTGGCATGGGGCGATCCGTTGGCTGAAGATTTCTCTTGGGAGAGAGAAGCCGACATGAAGGAGCAATATCTGTATTTGTTTGATTGACCCTGGCAGTATGTTTCTTTCAAAAGGGCTTCTGCTTCCTCAGTAAATGTCTTGGTAGAAGATATGCTCTTAGTCAAATCTTATTTCTATTCTAACTTTAATGTTTGACCTTGCCAATTTCGATGACGAAATTTTATTTAAGTGGGGGAGGATGTAACACCGTCTTTTAGTGTATTTTTAATTGAAGAATTCTTTTTATTAATTTAAAAATTAATTCTCTTGTTTTAAGTTTATCGAATTTTTAGTTGGTTTATTTTTATAATTTTTAATTTGTGAAAATTATATTGATATGCTTTCTTAATATTAAATATTGTTTTGCATTTAAATTGTTCTTTAATTTAAATTAGTTGTTTGTGGGTTTTAAAATTACTGTGTTGTTGCATTTAATTATTTTATTTTTATTTAATCACTACGTTTAAATTATTTTATTTAACTTGTTGTTTTGAAATTTTTTTCGTTGGATCATTTTTGTGACCCAAAATGTGAGGATTGTACCTCATTTCTTTCTCTCACTTTTTTTTTCCTTTTTTTTTTTCTTTTCTTCTTCTTTTCTTTTTCCCCTCATTTTCTTTTCTCCTCTCTCTCTCTTCTCTCCCGCGCGCGAAGTCCCTCTCTCCCCCGTCCGTGCGTCGTTCTCCGCCTTGTGCCGCTCATGTCCGTCATCGCCCTTCTCCTTCTCTTCCCCTTCTGCCAACGACCTCACCTCTCCATTTCCAACCCCTCTCGCACCGCCATTCTCCTCCACGCACGGCATCAAGTCGCAGCCTTCTTTGTGTTCTCGCGCCGCCGTCGCACCACCACAAGCCACCATCTCTTCATCGCATCATCCTTGACCTCCCAGCAACCTAAACCACCCATCCCTAGCTCTGATCCGCCACCGGTGAAGCTCCACCTTCCACATTTCCGTTTTGAGCATTTTTGCCTCCAAACACCTTCCATGCCGCCACCTACGGCCAATCACCACCACCATCAGCTTCACCGACATTCCTAAGCTCTTTCCTGTTATGTTGTTGTGTCGCCACCTCTTGCACTTCTGTGATCATTTGAAAATTATACTATAGCGCAGTAAGTTTTTTTTCAAAGAACTTTCATGATTTAAATGTATTTTTGTACTAATCCATTTTTATTGTGATCTGGTTGGTTATACCGGACTGAGTCAGAGGAGTAAGAGGGTTGGATGGATTGGAGAATGGAGTTGTGTGTTGTGAATTGTTGGTTGTTTGATATTGGATGTTGTGTTGTTTCATGTACATTGCATATTTGCACGTATGTTCTTGTTTGTTAATAAAAACTGAGTTTTCACATGATTGCATACATTTTCATATGTATTTTATCAAAACTGAGTTTTCATGAGAGAAATGATTTTTGGATGCGTTTGTATCACGATCCCAACCCTAGATGAGGCATTATCTGGGTGGAGCTCCTCTGGTCATTTGGAAGCGGAATATACTGAGTAACGTTCCCTGGGTTGTCGTTGGGCGACAACGGGATGGTAACGCTCTCGTACCGACTCCGTGACCCCTCTGCTAGTGGGGGTTAGATGATGCTTGGCCATGAATGCGCTGGGCGCAGAACTGGACATTGCTCGTTACGAAGTCACTCGTACAATCATTACCCATGGTGTGACGAAGGGAGACAGGGTGTGCGGATGGTCCCTAGGGGAGATCATGGTGCATACGATAAAAATGGATTAATGGGCCGTCTTCTGGAAAAATGGCGTGTGTTGGATAAAATGACTTTTATGTGAATCATTTTCTGGAAAAATGATGGATTATTGATTTAGGCCATTTTCCAGGTAAATGGTGGGAAAATATTTTTATGGAAATATTTTGGGCCAAATGGGATTTTGGCGTGCATTGAAAAACATCCATTTTCGGGAAAATGATGTTTTGGGCATAATGCGTATTTCATCATGTGCAGGCATAATTGTTAATTGCGTTAATGCATTTTTATTCTCGAGGGTAGTTTGGATTATATTTACCTATGGTACCGTTTATGGTAACGCATATTTCGATGCTGATAATGCTGAGGGCGAGCTTGAAGATTCAGCTCAGCCGGATGAGTGATATGAGATCACTCGTAATTGTATTTGGACTTATATCATATTTTATTTTGGGATAACTATATAACTCTTTTTAAACATTTTACTTATGTACATTTGTATTAAACAATTCTGGTACATAGTCGACTTACTTAAATTATTTGTTGCATTTTAGTGCACACTGTTGCATCTACACACACTTAGCACAATCGTTGGGATGTGTGACCATTTTGTCATCATCCGAACGTCTCGATTTCTGAGTTTCCGTAGATGGGGGTCGGGGGTGCCACAAAAAGCATTTATTTTCTCTTTCATACATATCTCATGAGTGAATGCAAAACATATACTTAGGTTATTTTTCACATTTTCTTTTTATAACAACATGCACATTTTTACAAACCAACATCAGTTCCTTTCTTTTTATGCAAATTTAGCTTAGCAACCCCGCTTACCTGGATTTTTTAGCTTTTCTCAATCTTTCCACAATCGTACCGAATGAATACCAATCGTCACCTATATGGAATACTAAATGTTACTAAACTTCTAAAAGAACTGATAAAACTCTCTATCTACTCAAATTTATATTACGGAAATGGCTTTGATAACTGTATAGTTATTAGAAATCTAATAAATATATGATCATTAAAAAATAATCTTAAATTTTTATAATATAATTTTATCAAATATTGCAAAAGAACTTAAATTCATTTCGAAAATTAACATAATCATAATTAAAACTCATCTCTCTATAAACTATTATTAAAACACTAATTTAATACTACCAACATATAATCTAGTAGGAAGTCATAAATTTCTTAAACAATATTAATTCATAAAATATTCTTAATAATACTTATATTAAAAATCATCATAAATTACTAATCATATCTAATTTAAAACTACCCAAGATTTATTTCATATAATTGGCTTGAAGTGTTTAAAATAATACACTTACAATTTTCTACCAAAACCAAACCTAAAATTAATACCAGGTAATATAATTAAAATCTTTAAATATTTTCTATGAAATCAAGTTTAAGACAAAAATATGCCATATGGACCATCTGATGACAAGGGTATTTAGGGAAACAAAAATATATACATGGGCTCTTTGGGTAAGGCATGCATGGTCACAACAAAGAAAGAACTATGAGATTATAACTTCCAGATTCAAACCGTGCGTAAGGATCAGTCCATACTCACCAAGAGGGTTGGCCAGGGACATCGGAAGCGGCGGCTAGACTAGATCTACGGTGTACAGCTTGGCTGAAGAGCACTGAGAGAGAGAGAGAGAGAGAGAGAGAGAGAGAGAGAGAATCCGAGAGAAAGAGGGAGAGGGAGTTACGGACCGTGCAACGTGGGGGCTGTAGTCAGACCATGGAGCTTGCCCGTTGCAGTCAGACCATTGAGTCTTGCCCATGATCTGTGGTGGCTCCACTTGCTGGTTCACGGCTCGGCAACAGCGCACAGACGGCAAGTGACCATGCTGCTAGCATGGAAGCTGTGTTTAACGGAACCATGCTCTTTTTTTTTTTTTTTTTTTTTTTTGTGGTGTAGGTCAAGGGTTGTTGCGGTAGTTGGGTGATGGGCGGCAGCTTGGTGGTTGAGCAACGACGGCGATCTGCAGTCATCTGGCGTGTAAGGGCAACGACAGTAGAGAGATGAGGAGACAGAAACCAAAAGGAACCAAACACAAAGGGGGAAAAGTTTGAGAGAGTGGGTGCTCTGTTTCGGCGTTACCAAAGTGGAGGTCCTTGTGCGGGCATTGAGCCGTGCACCTGGCTGTTTCCATGGTGGTCAACGGCGGAGGGAGAAGCTTTGGTTGGGGTATAAAGCAGAGGGCAGGCGACCACAGCGTGAAGGGAAGAGAAGATGGCAGCTTGCGGCCGTGACGGATGGCACAAAACAGAGAGGAAAAAAAATAGAAAGAGTGGCGAAAGAGAGGGGAAACTGAAGATAATCTGTGGGGGTTGAGAGATTGTGTGTAATTATGCGAGGTTCGAATGAGGCATCGTGGATGGAAACAGTTGGTGGTATATCTGCATAAACATGTGGGATTGGTTCGGGTTTTTATTTTCTAAACGTGGAGGAAGGCGCGGCTAGAGATATAGAGATATGCTTGTACGAGGGCATTTTTCCATTCGGTTTGCTGCTGCGAGATGGGGGCTGGGTGTATGCATTTTGCGAAACTTACATGCATAGAGGGCAGAGGTTGTTGCTGTTGCCGCTTGATGGGCGTTAGTCGCGTTACTGAACTGGGGGAGGGAAAGAAAATAAGGTGCATGTGTGGCGAAGAGTAATTAGCTAGAGATTAACTGGGATTTGAAAAATAAAAAGGATGGTGCATGCGGCTGATTAATTATATATATATATATATATAACAGACGTGGATTTAAGAATTTTAATGAGAAAAAGTGATTCTAAAGTTATAACATAATCCGTTTGAAATTGATAACAAACAGTTTTTTTAAAAAAATAAAAAGGGACAGTCCTCGTAAATAAAATGGGCCAATAGCTGAAACCCAAATTTACTCATTAAAACCCAAGTGAGCCTTTCATCTATAAAAAAAATTCAAACTTGAGTTTCGTGTTGGGCCAAGATGTTACAATATAACTTTTAATATCTAATTTTGAAACTTTATAACACATTGTTAGTTGTTATATGATGGTGTGTAATATGATACAATTGGTATGTTTTTTAAATTTATAAAATTAGTATTTCTGATCGGTATATTTGAATGTAAATAAAAAACGTTCGAACGTTATGTTGTAATTACACAAAATTATAACATAACATTCGAACGTACTCACCCTCAAACAAACAAAACGTTTGAATGTTTAAACGATTAACATTTGAACAAACCTCCAAACGTACCACTTGTGTTCAAACGCTTTTTTGTTAACATTCGAACTAACATCCGAATGTTATACCCATTACGTTTGAACATTGGTCTGTTAACGTTTGAACAGAAATTTCAACGTTTATTGCAATTAATGTTCGGACGTATAAACGTTCGAATGCAAATATGATACGTTTGAACTATAATCAATGAACGTCAACTTTTGTCATTCGAATGCCAATTGGTTGGGTTGATGTTCGAACGTTCGATTGGACATCCGAACTTTACTTTCTGTGACAGATCTTAACCGTCACAAAAAGGAAATGTTCGAACGTTACACCAAACAGAACACCTCCACCAAACAGAAAACCATCACCAATTATTTTCTTTGATGCACATTAGGTGACGGTCATGGTGACGGTTGTCTTTAGTGACGTTTTGGTTAATTTTTGTGACGGTTTTCTCTGTCACAAAAGACAAATTGTGTTGTAGTGGGGCAAGATCAGGGGCAATAAAATGCGTGGAAAAACAACAATGCGAACCTATTGGGTTAGTCAGAAAACTTGCCAATTAAATTAGTATGTGTATATATATACACACAACTTAAAATATATGTATATATAAATATAATATATCATGTAACAAAGTAACATCCATAAAAGAAAGGGTACGTAATATATAAAATATCTAAGTAAAAAAAAAAGACGAAAAAATAACATGATCATTTAAAAGATTTCTTTAAGGTATATATATCTATTGATAATGGAGCCTTATTACAAAAAAGAAAATGAAGGTGTGCGGCAAGAAAATTGAGACATTAAACACGAAAAAATAGAACTTATCCCAAAGAAGAAATCTCCAATGAAAGTCACAGATTTCAGGCCAATATCTCTTTGTAATGTCCTCTACAAACTCATTTCCAAAGTCATAGCAAATAGATTAAAAAAGGTGTTGCATAGCATTATTTCTCCCTCACAATTTGCCTTTGTTCCAAACAGACTAATTACTGATAATGTTGTTGTAGCTTTCGAGGCTTTACACACGCGAAAGCCGTTGCGCGTTAGCAACGCGCATCCGTTTTCTTGCTGCAACGGCTTTGCCCTTGCTTGTTGCTTGAACACTGGAGGATTCGATGCGGGTCCCCTCATTTTATATTTATAGGCACTTGGGCTGGGCCTCCTGGTAGTAAGGTTTGATTCTCTTCTTTCTCTTTCTCGAGGGGCCTTCGACCGGCCAAGAATTAAGATTCCTTTCATTCAATGGATCGATCCCCTTTTCTTTACGACACTTCATTTGAAGGCAGTTCTCCGTGCACCGGACACGTAGCTTACCGAATCAGTTGCGACACGGATGGGAATGCATGCTACGAAAGATAGGATCGAGTCTGATACATCAACCGTCTACTCAATATCCTTGTACGAGTATTAGATTTGTTTGGGCAAGATCAATTTAGTTCAATTTTTTTTAACAAAAAAATGGGATAAAGTCGAATAGAAAAAGGCTAGGAAAGCAGACACAAGCGGATAGAAGAAGAAGAAAGAAGAATCGATGAAGTCTGATTTATTATATGAGAATAATAAGTCTAAATTCTCATAAGAAATGTAAAATGACAGGGAAAGAAGGCTACATGGCTTTAAAATTGGACATGAGTAAGGCATACGATAGAGTGGAATGGAGCTTCCTAAGGGCAGTCCTCTATAAGCTGGGATTTTGCAGTCAATGGGTGGAATTGGTGATGAAGTGCATTGAAACTGTTTCCAATGCTATCTTGGTGAATGGTGTCCCTCAAACTGAATTCTACCCCACAAGAGGACAAAGACAAGGTGACCCATTATCACCTTATCTATTTATCCTATGTGCTGAGGCATTGAGCAACTTAATATACAAAGCTGAAGAAAACAGGTTGCTACATGGGGTTCCTGTTGCAAGAAGGTAGCTTAGAATATCTCACCTTTTCTTTGCAAATGATAGCCTTATGTTTTGCAAGGCCAATGCTGTTGAGTGGGGAAGGCTGGTTAATTTGCTTAGAACCTATGAGATGGCATCTGGACAAAGACTCAATCTAGAGAAAACTTCTATCATGTTTAGTAAAAACACAGCAAAGCCCACTCAAGATTATATTCTGTCAATAGCTGGAATGAGGTCAGCTATGCCTTATGAAAAGTACTTAGGCTTGCCCTCTGTAGTGGGGAAACATAGACTGAGATCCTTTAAAGGCATTCTGGACAATATCAGATCAAGACTCAGCAACTTCAAAGTTCGAACATTATCACAGGCTGGGAAAGAAATCTTTATAAAAGCAGTCATACAATCCCTCCCTACCTACACCATGAGTGTATTCAAGCTACCAAAAACTCTTCTTCAAGCCATAAACAGTGTAATACAAAACTTCTGGTGGGGCCAACAAGATAAAGAGCACAAAATTCACTGGATTTCATGGAAGAGAATGGGACAAGCTAAATCAGAATGGGGCTTGGGATTTAGGGACCTGGAATGTTTCAACATTGCAATGCTTTCTAAGCAATGTTGGAGACTAATCCAAGATCCCAACTCCCTAGTTGCTAGAGTGTTAAAAGCCAAATACTTCCCCTCTTTGACTCTTCAAACAGCAAAGGTTGGATTTAAATCCTCCTTTGTATGGAGGAGTCTAATGGCTGCAAGGCATGTTCTCGAGGCTGGATCGTTTTTGAGGGTAGGCACTGGGTTAGATATCAGTATATGGGGAGACAAATGACTGGACCTAACTAATCCAAGGAAGGTCACCAGTCCAGTTAAGAACCTAGATGGGAATGCTAAAGTTGCTGCCTTAATTGATCCTGAGATAAAGAGGTGGAAGCAAGACCTGATTCAAGCCACCTTTGAGGAAAGGGAAGCTCAGTTGATCTTGGAGACCCCTATCAGTGCCATGACTACTAGGGACAGAATCATTTGGCATGGTACAAAGGTGGCTCATTCTTAGTGAAGAGTGCTTATCACATGGAAAAGGCTAGGGAGGTGGCTGCACATGGTCAAGCATCAACCAGCAATGGTCACAAGGAGGTTTGGAAAAAAATCTGGCAGATGGAAGTTACTCCTGGAGACAAAACCTTCCTATGGAGAGCCTGTCAAGAGGCACTTCCCACTCAGTCCAACTTGTTTAAGAAGAAAGTTGTGAGTGATCCTATATGCCCAATTTGCAATAGAGAAGAGGAAAGCGTGCAACATGTTCTGTGGAGCTGTGAAGCGGCTAAGGATGTGTGGAGTCAATGCTCAAAAAAGCTACAGAAATGCTCCATCTCTAGCTACTCTATGATACAACTATTTGATACATTGACTAAGGCATTGAATCCAGAGGAACTTCAAGAGTTTGTGATTACAGCAAGGAAGATCTGGTGGAGAAAGAACTCTTTCATTTTCAAGAAAGGGTTCTCACATCCGAATCTTATTGTGAGAGAGGCAAGAGCAGTCCTAAACTTGATGCAGAAAAGAACTTAGATCAGTGCAATAACCAAGCCTCCCCCCCCCCCCCCCCACCAGTGGTGTCTTGGCAAGCACCTCCAGTGGACTGGTTCAAGATTAATTGGGATGGGGCAGTAGACAAAGCCAAGGGACTGATTGGTATAGGAGTGGTTATAAGGGACAACTCTGGGCAGGTTACTGCAACAATGAGGCAGAGGAAAAAGCTCTACCCTGACCCCCTATTAGCTGAATCATACAGGGCTCTACAAGCTGTTAAAGTGGCATGGGAGATTGGTTTGAATCAGATTATACTCAAAGGTGATTCCCTGCAAGTCACAAAGGCCTTGGTAGAAGACAGTGAATCACTGAGTAGCTCTAGTATGTTCCGGAGTGAGGCCAGATTTTATCTTAAGTTGTTTGCAAAATGGGAGGTTTCTCATGTTAGGAGAAATGGCAATCACATAGCCCATTTATTTGCAAAAGATGCTCTTTCCATTTCTGATCATATTGTAACCATGGAGGATTCTCCTTCTTGTATTGCTGGCTTTCTTTAATGGAATGGATTAAGGGTTTTACTTCAAAAAAAAATAAACACGAAAAAATAGGAGAGATACACATATTATATGTGCATACAAGTAATAAATTTGATCAACTGGTGAAGATCATGATGTATGTATTGGCCATGGACTAGCTAGCTCGATCATCATCTGCCGTCATATAATCGTTTCATGACTTGGTTCCTCATACTTTCAAGCCCAACTGTTGTGATGGTAGAGGAAGAACTATTGTAGACATCAATGTTGAACGAGTGTGTAGGTGGCCCAAGCAAGTTTTCAGTCTCCTTTGCATAAAGATCAGACTTTACCTAAGGATGTTTTCCCATATTTCTCAATCCTTCTAGTTCCATTGCCACTTCCTTTATAGTTGGCCTATCCTCCCCTTTTACACTTAAGCACAATTTTGCAATATTAGCAACTTCATTTATCGCATTAATATTGCCATCATTAACAATTTGATTGTCAAGAATTTGATGTAAGCGATCCTCTTTTACTGCAGAGTTAAAGTACATTGCCAAATTTCTATCCTTTTCCGGCCTATCAAAACAAAGTGCTTTTTCACCTATCAGTAACTCTGCCACAACAACACCAAAGCTGTAGACATCACTTTTTTCTGTAAGCTAGTTACTAAAAAAGTATTCTGAGTCTAAATATCCAAAAATCCCCTTCACCAATGTAGATAATTGTGTTTGATCAACAGGGACCAAAATTGAAGTTCCAAAGTCAGCCACTTTTGCTAAATAGCTATCATCTAAAAGTATATTTGCACTTTTCACATCCCTGTGTAAAATCGGCACCGAAGTTGAAGAATGCAAGTATGCAAGTGCCCCTGCAGTTTCTGATGCTATCTTCAAACGTTTTTTTCATGAGAATGAGGATGACAGGTTTCCATCATGAATGTGACTAGAAAGAGTCCCATTTGTGATGTATTGATAAACTAGTAATGGAACTTCTGTTTCTAGACAACAACCTAACATCTTAACCACATTTCTATGGTTAATTTGTGTAAGCACAATTGCCTCATTTATGAATTGCTCAATTTGGCTCTGGTCACAAATCTTTGATTTCTTAAAGCAGTAACTTCAAATAGAGTGGATCATATATATTAATATTTAGAGTTATGGAAAAAAATTTAGAATATCAATTAATATTATTTTATGTTTAGATGATGTGGAAGCTGGAGCGGATGTACCAAGGCCCCCCAAAAATTTTTAAAAATTTGATTAAAAAATTAAATTTTGAAAGACCTTTTCATAAGGAACTAGACTATATAAGATTCAGAATTTTCACAACACTTAAATTTTGAAATACTATTTTTTTTATAAGATAGATTACATAAAAATTAATATTTGAACCTCTAACTTTTATTTTTTTTTAATTTGACCCCTCAAACCAGATTTTCTGGTTCACCCGTGTGGAAGGGATCATGCCGCGTGTTGAATACATATATTATTTCTAGAAGAAGACCAAGTCCGCGCCCCAATGATCATTGATACTTTTGTTGCATTAAAACTTATTGGCTGCAGAAGGGGGCCTGTACGAGCCGTGATTGATGTGGACTTCAGTGAAAAAAGTATGGTCAATATTCTGTTGATGAAAAATATGAAATAAATTTAAAAATTAATATTATTTGATATAATACATTATATTATAAAATTATTTTTATTATAAAATAAATTTAACGAATTTCATAAATTTATATTAATTTGTAAGTTTATTTTATGTAATATTTTTATATCTGTAATAATTCTCATGTAAGAATGATAAAGCTTAATAAATTGGTGCTTTCTCACTTTTTTATATCATTATTTAGGTACTCAAAAATTCGTTAATTGAATAATTAACAGTACCTTGCAATTCTAATTTTATTTTAATTTCATATATATATATATATATATATATATATATATAATTACATTGGAAGATTTTATATCCCCTTTGTATAATAACTCAAATTAACAAGTAATTTGGTTGGTGATCACTACGCATACGCAGTAGTCAAAGTCATGTGATATTGGTAGAACAAATTAAATTTAAATACTAATTTCATACCGCACAGTACTATGAAATTACCATAGTATGAAATTACCATAGTATTAGCCACTAATTACTAGCTATAATTTAAGGATGCAAGGCATGAAAGAATGTTTAAGCTTAATAAATTATAACAATTAATGGTGCTTTCGCACTTTTTTTATTACTATTATTTACGTACTCAAAAATCCGATCGTTAATTGAATAATTAACAGTACCTTGAAATTATAATTTTATTTTAATTTCATATATATATATATATATAATTAATTACATTGGAAGATTTTATATCCCCTTTGTATAATAACTCAAACAAGTAATTTGGTTGGTGATGATCAGTACTACACATACGCGGTAGTCAAAGTCATGTGCTCTTGGTACAAGAAAATTTAAATACTAATTTCATACCGCACACTATGAAATTACTATAGTATTAGCCAATTTTTTGTTGAGAAAAATCAATTGCAACGATTTTTCGTCGCTAGTCAGTCATCGAAATTGTCTCGATCGCCGAATGGCAACGAAATATTTTTTCCTTGCTAGCTAATAGTCTATTTTTTATAGGAGTTTTATTATTGCTATTTGAATTTATAGTCCTCGCTAATGTCTTCCTATTAATATGCTAGGCGGTTTGCTATCACTTATTTTATTTTCAGCAGATACATTATCATAATGTCGCTAAAGACCGTATTTGTGGTGGCAAGTTCATACATAATATATATATATATATATATATATATATAATTTTGACAATACAATACATACAACTAAATTTTGTTAAGATTAATAATTTAGTTTGTGATGACAGCAACACATCTTGGAGACTAGATCAAAGTAATTAATATGACTTTTCAATTGTGGAATATGTTTGAAGTGGAATTTAATTTGGATTATTTGTTGCATGTTGGAATGGAACTCGCTAAATGTAAAATACGTATATCATGATGGCTAGGATATATACAATGAACACGTATCCCACATCATGTGATCTAACGAGTAATAGTAGAATATATAGCTCGTCGCATGGACCACCCTAGCAACTTCCTAAAAGCCCACGCCAATACAAACCACGGGGAAGAAGGGGATGATAAAAGCTGCACGCTAACGTATAAGGTCTATTCGAATTGATTTTAGCTCGAAAGAAAATAAAGATATTAAATGATCACAACTTTGTAAGCAAAAATCTATACGAACTTGCTCGATACGTGATCTGGATTGAAAAATAAGTGATGATGGTTATATTTTTGTTTTTATGTGACGACTCACAACCTTACGCGCGTCAACTTTCATATATATTACTTAATGCCAACCTTACGTCTGGATTGGATAATGATGACTCGGCCATCTGGCCTAATTAAGTTTCGACCACCAATATTGCATGCATCCGGATCACTAGTGTCGATCACGTACGTCCTCTTCTTATCCAATTAAGCAAGACTTTTTATTTTAATATAAACGTCCATTTATAGGGTTTCTTTTCTCAAATATTTAATTTCTAATATAATCTAAACTAAATATATATGAAAAGCTTAAGAATAGAAACTAGAAAAATCTCGAAAACAAAGCATAAGAATGTTACGTTCCTACTCAATGAGAAGTACTAATTATAAGTAATTAATTATCTCGGATCAAACTAACAGTTTATCACAGGAGACATTTGAATTGTATAAAATACTATTATATACGTGTGGCGCCCTCGACCCACGTGTGATTTGGTGGAAGTCGTGACACCAGGATGATGACCACACAGATCACTCACCCCAATGACAAGTACTCAGAGTGTGTGCAACATGCGATAAGTGTACAAATATAATATTTGCAGCGAAATAAATGAAAGAGACATTCATACTAAGTACTAGAAAATTTTAAACCATACAACCTAAAAATTATATCCTCCATGAGGTTAATACAGTCATCCAACTAAAAACATAAAGCGATACTAAATCCTACGACAAAAATGGGAGAAGCAAACTCCAACAATCACTACTCCAACGGAGCCAGTCCTTCTGACTCAAACTCTCCCTCTACATCAAACACTACAGTTCTATAAAACGGAACCCTAGGTGGAAACACCACAGTGAAATTATGAAATCTCAGCAAGTAAGCAACCAAGCAACATTCAAGAGATTAAAACATATTAATATAACCAACACGTCCACAACCACACAGTAAAACATACAGAAACAAATCCACCCATTTTTCCTAAAAAGACACATTTTAGCCACACACACCAAAAATCTCATTTTGGCCCAACCATAACATTTATTTTAGTGTACACCGTGGTCTCCCCTAGGGACCATCCGTACATCCTGGCTTTCTTTGCCACATCACCGATAACGATCGTGAGTATGACTACATAACGAGCGATGCTCAGCTCCGCGCCCTGCATGTACCATGGCCAAGCATCCTCCAGCCCACACCAGTTAGGGGCCATGGAGTCGGCACGAGAGTGTTACCATCTTGTCCGATCTCGTTATTGCCAGGCGACAATCCAGGGGACGTCATATCATTTTATTACGCTCCCGAGTGACCAGAGGAGCTCTACCGAGATAATGCTCCATCTCGGCTTGGGGTCGTGATACACACGCACCCACCAAAAATATTACTAAGACATGAAAACTCATTTTTCATGTCACACGACATAGCAGAACATAGCATAGTTAAATAGTCAGGACATATTTTAATAAAGGTAAATATGTAGATGCATGACAAACAAATATTGGATGACATGGCAAAATGCTCATCAAACAACACAACAACATACAATATCACTGCAATCACAAGTTCACAGTTTCACAAACCAACTACACGCGTAATCCCAACCTCTATTTCCGGCCCAAGGCCCAATTCCATCCTAACTACAATTTAATTCCCAACGCTCCACTAGGTCAAAGGCCTAGTTCAACACAACCAGATTGTAGAAAAGTGTTAGCAGTAAAAATATTATTCTAAACTCAAGGGTCGCATTGGAAGATTACTTATAATGCGGTCGGGCAATTTCTGGAAGATCGCACGTACGTAGGTCAACGGGTCCCGTGTTATGACAGGGCGCAATTTGCTACGCAGACGGACCCCAAAGCATTTGTGGCGCCCCAATCCCCCTTATAAAAAAACACAGGGATCGAGACGCCAGGATGGTGACAACACGGTCACGCATCCCAACGAAGTGCCAGTGTGTGTACATGCAACAGTGTTCAAATAAAATAATGCAGCGGATAGTCAACTAAGTACCAGAATTTAATTGCAATCAAACATCAGTAAAGATTTAAATAGCAGTTATACAGTCATCCATAAAATAATTTACAATAGTTTTAAATGTTCAAACGAGTGATCCCAGATCACTCGTCAGGCGGAGCCGTCTCCTCAGGCTCGCCCTCCTCCTCCTCATCAGCATCAAAATCTGCGACACCACAAAATGGTCTCGCAGGTAAGTATAACCCAAACAACGACGTAATACAAAATGCATTAAATGCAACTAACATGCATGCACATGAAAACATGCATTTTTCCACAAAACATCATTTTTCCGAAAATGATAAATTTTCCAACACACACCAAAATCTCATTTTGGTCCGAATTATCCGTAAAACATTTTCCCAGAAAATGATTTACCCAAAAATCAACTCGCACTATTTTCCCAGAAAATAGTGCATTAATCCCAAATGCACCATGCATTATTTCCATATGCACCATGGTCTCCCCTATGGACCATCCGCACGTCCTGGCTTCGCAGCGGTGCTCAGTTCCGCGCCCAGCGCGTACATGGCCAAGCACCCACGCTACGCAACGAGCGATGCCCAGTTCCGCGCCCAGCGCGTACGTGGCCAAACATCCTCTAGTCCCCGCCAGCAGAAGGACCACGGAGTCAGCACGAGACCATCTCGTCCGATCCCATTGTTGCCCGGCGACAATCCAGGGGACGTTACTCAGTATATTCCGCTCCCGAGTAACCAGAGGAGCTCCACCGAGTTAATGCCCCATCTCGGCTTGGGGTCGTGATACACACGCACCAAAAATATTAACACATAAAATCATAGCTTTTCAAAGCACATGAACATGAATGCAATACACGAAAATCCAGTTTTCTTTTACAAACATGATCATGCATGAAATAATGAAATGCACATGTACCAACACAAAGTCCAAACCAACAGATACCAATCCAATCAAATCCAACCAAACAACTCCAATCACAAATCCATCCGACCCCCGAACTCCTCGGACTCAGTCCGGCATGCCAAAAAAACACAGTGAAATGGGTTAGTGCAAAAATACATTTAAATTACGAAAATTCTTTGGAGAAATACTTACAGTGCAATATAATAATTTTCCGAGGATCGCGAAGTTGAAAAAGGCGACGTTTGAGCAACACCACAGTGTAAAATACACTGTGGCCGTGGGTCACAATTACCAACTTTTCAACGAGGACAAACGAAGACCCAAGATTGATAGGGTAGGGCCTAGGGAGGTCGGTGAAGCTAGTGGTGGTGGTGGTTTGCCGTGGGTGGCGGCGCAAGGGGTGGTTTTAGGCCAAAAAAGTGCAAATCGGAGATGGACTTGGTGGGGCTTCACCGGTGACGGATCGGAGCTGGGGTTGGGTCCAATGGGTTGCCAAGAGGCTGGGGATGAAGTGGTAGGAAGATGGTGGCCGGAGGTGGCGCGACGGCGGCGCAATGGAGGAAAATGTGCCGCGGCGTCGTGGGTTTCGTGGGCTTCGTGGAGGCTAACGGCGCCACGAACGGCGGTGATACTGGTGGGGTAGGACGGCCGGCGGCTGGGGAGTCTAATGGGCTGGGCGGTGACGACCACCGCCGGCGGACGGCGGCGCTGGGAGTGGACGAGGGAAACGGGCGGAGGAGAGGAGAGGAGAGAGAGAGATCGCGCGGGAGAGGAAAAAGAATAAGGAGAAAAAGAAAAAAGAGGAAAAGAAAAGGAGAGGAAAGAAAAAGAAGGAAAAAGAAATGAGGTCCAATCCTCATAACTTGGGTCACAAAAATGATCCAACGGAAACGATTTTAAAACCACAAGTTAAATAAAATAATTTAAACGTAATGGTAAAGTCAAATTGAAATAATTAAATCCCACGGTAATTAATTTAAATATTAAAAGCAATTTAAATGCATAATAATAAATAAATATTTGGAAAGCACATAAAAATAATTTTTACCAAATAAAAATCATAGAAATAAACTCACTAAAATCCAACCAATTTTAAAATAAGAGAAATTATTTTAATTACATAAAAATAATTCCTTCAGTAAAAATACACTAAAATACGGGGTGTTACAGCATTAGCCAAATAAACATGCAACAGATTACCATATAAAGAGAAGCAGACAGATCGCTCACCGAGGTGTTGCCAAAAGTGGTGGCGCAGTGGCAGACAGCGGCTGTCAAGGGCAGAACAGAGGCCAAAGGTGAGTTTCTGCAAAGGGGACTACAGATCTAAATGCCAGTGGGTGGAGGACAAGGTTGCTGCGGCAGGGCGTGGTGGAGCATAGCTGCGCCGTGGGTTTCAAGGGGTTGGGTCGTGGGCCTCGTACTGGGGAAAGGGAGAGGGAAGCTAGGTTGGGCTAGGCGGTGGCTAGTGGAGGAAGGCATGGCCAAAGGGTGGAGGTCTGACGTGCATGTCGGCGGCAACGCGTGGCTGTAGGCGGCAGATCTGGGCCACGATGTGGGGAAACCACAAGAGAGAGAGAGAGAGCTGCGTGAGGGGCAGATCAAGGAGATAAATGGCTGGGTTTGGTAGAGGGGAGGGTCGCCGGCGTGAGGGGCTCGGTGCGGTAGCGTGAGAGGATGCGTACGACGACGCTAGGATGAGGAGAGTGAACCCATGAGAGAAGGAAAATCATTTCGAGTGTCGTGGGTTGGCTCCAGTGGGCTAGTCACCAACATGAGGGGAGGCTGCTGGTGCCTGACGGCGTGGGCTGCGACGACGGTAAGGGCTAGGCTGCCGAAGGAGAGAATTGGGTGAGGGGGAGGGGGCTGCATGCGTGACTGAAGGGAGAGGGGCTACGAGGTTGGGTTCGGTGGGGGTGCTTGCCAAAGGACAGGGGAGCTTGTTGGTGGTCGGCGGTGAGGATGGGTGGCGACGCTGCAAGTGCTGGGCTGAAGGGAGAAGAAATCGCATGGCGGGGTGTTGTGCAGCGCGCAGGAGGGAGAAAGAAGAAGGCTCTAATTTTCTTCTACAACCCAAAACAACACCGTTTAAGGAGGAGAGGGCTGGGCTCCCTCACACACATGGGCTGGGCCCCTTTTCACACATCAAATTCGGCCCAACAGAAATTAAAATACACCCAAACACCAAAGCCCAATCTGGAAATATCAAAATAAAATAAGCAAAGACACATTAAAAATAAAATATACCATAACCTTAACAATTAATAAAATAAAGTAATAAAAACCAATATAATAATAATAAACAGAAATAAAAGTCCTAATAATAAATGAACAATAATAGTAATAAAGGCTCAAAATTAGGGATCTCACAAAACCTAAACCAAAGAGCATGATCAACAAAATCAAGGACATTTCCCCACCACATTTGAACATCAAAAACATTCCATGCATATCTAGCTAATGTGTGTGCAACTCCATTACCCATTCGGTTAACATGCTCAATGCTAGCTTCCTGTAAATATTTTAAGTACTCTACCATACTATGGTTCCACAATATCAGTCTCCTCTCTATTTTCCCACAAAAACAGAGGTGGTGAAGAAAACTCTTGAGCCTTTGAGAAGGACAAGCGGTTGAGACACTGTGGAAGGTGGGAGGAGGGAAGAGGGAATGGAAGATCTAGAAGAGTTATGTGGGAACCTATGTCTAACGAAGGAAGAGAAAGTGGGAAGATTAGCAAGAGAGAAAGGTGACATAAGTTTAATTGGGAGGGTGTGTATGGAGAGGGTGATTGGGAAAGAGGTGATAGCCTCAACAATGGGTAAAATCTGGAGAGTAAGCTATCCGACAATAGACATGGAGGAGAAGGATTCCGTGGGTAGCGTTGCCACCAGAAATTTTTTTCTATGGATAGCGTAGAAGAAGGTGAAAGAAGAAGGTGCTTAGCTAAGTGAAAGAGATGAATGAAATAGAAGAGAAATGGGGGAGGCTTTACCTAATGGAGGAGGAGGGTGTGGCCATAGAAATTGACGAGAGAGTTATGGAAGAAATCCTATATAAATGTGAGTGTAGTCTAGTAGGGAAGGTTTGCATGGAAAGGAGTATTAGTAAGGAAGTGATAGAGTCCACAATGATGAAAGTATGGAGGGTAAGTAAGCCAACGAAATTTGTAGAACTTGGTATGAATGTTTTCACAATAACCTTTGCTAATCAAGCTGATAAGCAACGTGTATGGAGTGGGAGGCCATGGCTATTTGACTCACACTTGATTGCTTTGAAACTGTTCGACGAATATACACCACCACAGAAGTTGAGGTTTGGTCAGGAGCGGTTTTGGGTTCAGATGCATAACATGCTTCTTTCATGTATGAATGAAGAACGTGGGAAGCAAATAGGGAAGACCATAGGCATGGTAGAGGTGGTAGATGTGAAGGAGGATGGTAGTGATGGGGAAAATATCTAAGGGTTCTTATTAATATGAATCTAACTAAACCATTGGCCAGAGGCAGAACCATTACTGTGAAAGGTGAAAGGCTCTGGATTCCTTTAAGGTACGAGAAGCAGCCTAGGCTATGTTTTTTCTATGGCTGTTAAGCTGCCTAGGCTATGTTTTTTCTATGGCTGTTTAACTCATGGTTTCAAAGGATGTGAAGGGAAAGTGGAATTGAATGTTCAGTATGGGATGTGGCTCAGGGTTGCTTCAAAAATAGGCACTAGAATGAAGAAAAAAAGGGCTCTATTGATACAAATAGGGATGTAGATAGTTACCCTACAAATATAGAAAAAGGGGGGTGGATATCTCAAGCTGGGGTAGTAACAGAGGGTAATAAAAAGGGTGAGAGAAAGAAAAGCATTGAAGAGGTGCTTACTGATCTGGTGAGGGTGGACATTGAAAATGGGGGTTTGGATAAGAGTAGTAATGGGAGAGGCAGGAGTGTTGAAAAGCCAGTTATGATTTGTAAGCAATCAGTTATTGTGGAAGAAAAAAAAATAATAGAGTAAAGGAGAGGAAGGAAAGAAGAAGGGGAAGTGGCATGAAGTAAGGGAATTATGGCTATTGAGATAGAGAAGTTAATGGAAGTCCCAGGTTCAACTGTTAAGGGAGTAAAACAAAAAGGACTCAAGCCAATGGTGAATGGAAGAGAAGAGCTAGAGATAAGGGGAGGGGTACAGACAGATCTTATGGTTGTATCACTCGAAAAAGAATGCAAGTTGAGGAGGAGGATGAAGAGGCGGAGAGTTTGAAGTATAGAAAAGTTAGGTCGAGCAAGTATGAAAGTTTGGAAGGTTTACATCAAGTCTTGGCGGCGGTGGTTCAACATCCCCCCCAACTACAATGAAAACATTGAGTTGGAACTGCTGAGAGCTTGGGAACCCTCAGACAGTTCAAGACCTCTGTCATATGGTGAAGGAGAAGAAACCCGATTTAGTCTTCTTAATGGAGACTAAGTTAAGAGCTGAAAAGTGTACCAGATTGAAGAAGAGGCTTAATTATGAAGGATGCTTTGTGGTTGAGCCCGTTGGGAAAAGGGGTGGATTATCACTATTTTGGAATAGTAAGGCTAAGGTTGAAGTTCTAAATTACACTCAGAGGCACGTAAGTGTCTGGATCAAAGAGGGAGAAGGGAATGAAAGGTGGTTGCTGATAGGTTTCTATGGTCAGCCTGAAACTAGCAAAAGGGCAGAAGTTTGGGATTTGCTTTTATCACTAAGGCCAAGAGGCAATCAAGGGTGGTGTGTGATAGGGGATTTTAATGAAATCCTAGCTCATGATGAGAAGGTGGGTTGCAAGTCAAGACATGAAAAACAAATGGAGAGGCTCAGATTAGTACTTGAGAAGGGGAAACTTTCAGACTTAGGGTGGAGAGAGAATAAATACGAATGGAATAACAAACATGAAGATAAAACTTTCACAAAAGAAAGGCTGGACAAAGTAGTGGCTAACCCATGTTGGTCACCAATGTTCAAAGTGTATTGGGTGGAAGTATTGACTAGAAGAAGTTCAGATCATAGGCCAATCATGTTAATCATGAATAAGGAAGGAAGGAAAGCATAGAGGGGAAGGAAAGTGTTTAGGTATGAAGCTAGCTAGGCTAAAGGCGAGGATTGTAAAAAAATAATTAAAGGGGCCTGGCATAGTTATGTGGAAAGGGGAAAGTCAGCTCAAAACATTCAAAACCTGTTGGAGAAGTGCAAAAGAGCTCTCACCTGATGGAGTGATCAGATTAGTGTGAATAGAGTGAAAGAAATAAAGCAAAAGACTAAGATTCTAAAAAAGCTACAAGATGAAGAGAGTAGTAATTCTGCAGAGATCAAAAGAATGCAAAGGGATATTGGGGTCATGCTTGAAAAGGAAGATGTGAAGTGGAAACAAAGAGCTAAAAGGAACTGGTATGCATTATGGGACAGAAACACAAAGTTCTTTCATGCATGTGCAAATCAGAGAAGAATGAAAAACAACATAAAACAATTTATGGATGGGCAAGGAAGGGTGTTTAAAAGCCATGAAGAGATTGATGGAGCTTTTAGACTCAAAGTGATAGTAAATAGACTTGAAAGAGTGTTGACAGGAATCATATCAGCCAACCGAAGTGCTTTCATACCAGGGAGAATAATAACTGATAACATTATGGTTGCATATGAGGTTTTGCATACAATGAAGGTGGGTAAGAAAGGTAAAAAAGGAAGTATGACAATTAAACTTGATATGTCAAAGGCGCATGATAGAAAATAATGGCCATTTGTGGAAGCAATCATGAAAAAGCTAGGTTTCTATAATGAATGGACATATTCGATTATGAAGTGTGTTACTTCTGTATCATATTCAGTTTTGATAAATGGTAAGCCATGGGCTAGAGCTTTTCCTTCCAGGGTTTTAAGACAGGGGGATCCTTTATCCCCTATTTATTCATTATGTGTGCTGAAGGTCTGAGTTATCTGCTTAACAATTCTGATTATAAGGGGGAAACAAGAGGGGTATCAGTGGTGAGCGGGGGTTCAAGGATAAATCACTAGCTATTTGCTGATGACTGTGTGCTATTTGGAAATTATGAGCAATTGGGAAAAAAAAAAAATTTATCTCAGGTGCAGGGAAGGAAATTATGATCAAGGTTGTCCTGCAAGCTATACCATCCTACACTATCAGCATTTTCAAGTTGCCTAAAAAGCATTGAAAAGAAATTAATGTGATGCTTTCCAAATTCTGGTGGGGAAACCAACTAAAAGAAAATTGTATACAGTGGAGGAGCTGGGAGAAGATGGGTTAGTAAAAAAAGAAGGGATGTTTGGGCTTCAGAGATCTAGGAAGCTTTAACTTAGCTTTATTGGCAAAGCAGGCTTGGAGAATAATTCAAAACCCTCTGGCCATGGCTGAAATGATTTTCATAGAGAAGTATTTCAAAAATTCCTCATTGTTGGAAGCAAAGTTGGGAAATGCACCCTCTCTAATTTGGAGGAGTGTATGGAGTTCTATTAGGCTGCTAAAGGAGGATCTTAGATGAAGGGTGGGGAATGGCAATAAAATTAAAATATGGGGTCAAAAGTAGTTGTCAACTCCTTCATCCTTTTGTGTTCAATCCCCCATTTCGAAGTTGAATGGTGATGCAAAAGTCAAAGAACTACATGAGGAAAAGAGGGAGTGGAATGAGGGTTTAATTAGAACATTATCCAGGAAGCAAGAGGCTAATCAGATATGTAGTATCCCTCTATGTCGAAGGAATGGAGAGGACAAAATGGTATGGGGTCCTTCCAAGAAGGGTTTATTCAGTATCAAGAGTACCTACTTTCTGGAAGAAGCATGGGAAAAAGCAGTGGAAAGGGAAACATCAGAAGAGATTGAGATTGACAGTAGGTGGAAGAATATATGGGGGTTGGATATACCTGGAGAGGTGAAAATTTTATTGTGGAAGGCAGGGAACAATTTGTTAGCTACAAGAAGAAACTTGTTTCTTAAAAAGATTGTTAATGAACCAAAGTGCCCCATCTATTTAAAAGAAAAAGAGTAAGTGATGCATGTATTGTGACATTGCCTTGCTGCGAATGATGTATGGGCCATGGCTGTAAAGCCAATCTAGAAATGGAGGGATAGTAGAAGATGATATACTGAAGTTGTTGGAATAGTTGACAAGAAAGCTTATCAAGACTGAATTGGAAGAAACATCAGCAATCATAAGAAGCTTATGGATCATAAGGAACACATTTTTTTTAAAAGAAGTTTCACAGCCCTTGTAGTGTGATCAGATCAGCAAAGGAAAGTTTGGATGAATTTCAGTTAGCTAATCAATTTTTAGAAAGACCAGAGAGATCTAACAATACAAACAGGGTGGAGCAACTATGTAGACCATTAGGAGAGAATTGTTTAAAGGCTAATTGGGATGCAACCCTTGATGTTAAGTCAAGGAAGATGGGGATATGGGTTATCATTAGAAATGAAAAAGGGCAAGTAATGGTAGCATGATGTGATCTAGGGCTGTGCAAACTTTCAAGAATTCCCACTTCGCCCGACTTCCGCTTCGACTCCGACTCCGATGGAGTCGGAGTGATCAAAAATCAGAGTTGGAGTAGGAGTTCGAAGCTCCAAGAAGCTCCGAACTCCGACTCTGATTTTTTTTAATGTGGAACGGCATCGTTTCATTACACGGGGGGTCCAAAACGCAGGACCCCCCTTCCCTTCTTCCTTCTTTCTTCTCATTTTTATTTTATCTGAATCAGTGAACCTTTTGGATCTCACCGCCGCGCCGCCTCGTTCCCTCTCTGTTGCCGCCGTTCCTCTTTGCGCCTCCGTAGTGCGCAACACTCCATTCCCCTTCACTTCTCAGGCCAGCCTTTGGTAAGTTTCTGATTCCAATCCCTAAAATTGATTTAATTTTATGTTTTTTTTCCATGTTGTTAGGATGCCTAGAATAAGTTGTTTTGGGATTAATTGTTGTGATTGTTCTGAAGTTGTGTTGTTGTAAGGAAATGTAGCAAAAATTGAATATGATTGATGGCAATGAACTGTGCAAACCAGTATGCATTGAATGTGTATGAGATTACATGGATGATTTTTGTTTTATTACTTTGCTTATGTTGTCAATGGCTTGGATTTGATCGTCATATGTATATAGGAGTATTCTGTCCTTGTCCAGCTGCCAATTTTGAGTTTTACCAAACTTTGATGATGTTCTGGCATGATTGTTGTTACGTGAGAACTTTGTAAGGGAAAAAAATTTTCTTAATTGCCTTCAATTTATTTCCTTTGGGTCAATAATCAAAGAGAAAATCTAAAAAAGGGGACATGGTGCATATGGGATGAGTTTCAATACCTAGAAGAAAAGTGATGTGTATTACAGTTGACAATGCTAGTGCCAATGAAACAACAATTGATTGGTTTAAGTGGAACACGACAGTGAAAGATGATGTCATTCAGGCCCACCAGTTTATTCATGTTCGATGCTTCGCTCATATCATCAACCTCATAGTTGTTGAGGGGTTAAAAGAGGTTGATGATTCCATTACCTGAGTCCGCAACATTGTGTAATATGTGAGGGGTTCATCCCAAAGGCTTGCCAAGTTAAAGGCAATAGCAGAAGATCTTCAAATTGGATATTCTAGTATGTTGTGCTTGGACATTCCGACTCGATGGAACTCTACATACATAATGTTGGATGTAGCACAAAAGTACCAAAGAGAGTTCGAGTGGATGGAGGTCGAGGATGGGGGCCGGAGGTATGATTTGTTAGAGCCAGCAAGACAGGGGCTCGGTGCGCCGGACGCACATGATTGGAATAGTGTGAGGTACTTTATTCAATTTTTAAAATTTTTTTATGACATAACCATGCGGATATCTGGATCCAAATATACGACTGTGAACTTGTACTTTAGAGAGCTCTTGGAGCCTCACTTTCACTTGCAAAATTGTTGTGCTGACTCTAGGGGATTGTTATCTGCTATGGCTACGAGGATGAAGACGAAATATGATAAATATTGAGGAAATATTGAGACGATAAATAGATTACTATTTGTGACTGTGATCCTTGACCCTCGATATAAGTTGGCCGTTCTAGAATTTTGGGTAAATTCTATCATCGAGACAGTGAAGGCTGTAGAGTTTATTAGAGTGCTAAAAAGTGATATTGATGACCTATATAGTCACTACAGAAATAATTGTCAGCTTTCATCCACCGCTGGTAGCTCCTCACATTTAAGGCCGACGGGGTCGACAGCTTCCCTAGATGATACTGACTCATCCGTAAGGGTTACAGGCCATCGTATTATGCAACAGTATCATTAACTCATTGCAACGAGGAATATTATGCAGTGTACATCTGAGGTTGAATGATATTTTATAGAAGCCGTTGAGATACCTAGTGCTGTATTTCAGTTATTAACTTAGTGGAAGGTTAATTCCACAAAGCAAGTATCCAGTCTTTTCCTGTATAGCCCGATATGTGCTAGCTATTCCTATCATTACGATTGCCTCACAGTCGGCGTTTAGCACTGGAGGTCGCGTGTTAAATGCTTATCGGAGTTCATTGTCACCGTCAATCGTGGAGGCCCTCGTTTGCACACAGAATTGGATAAGTGAAACGTCTATTGGACTAGATACCGTTGGCGTTGATGCCGAGAGCTATAGGCTTGAATCAGGTAACTTTATATGCTTTTAAATGATTATTTAAATATTTTTAATGTTTCTAACTTCTACTTTTTATGATTTTATAGACCTAATTGTGAACCCTAACATAATTGCCGATGACTGAGAGTCTGAGATGGATGCCCCTTGAGAGTTGAGATGGAGTTGAGAGACTATGGATTATGGAGAATCCTCTTTCTTGCTAGGAATCAAATTCTACTTTTACATTGTTCAATTTTTTTATTATTAATTTTTTTCAATTATTGATTGTAACTTTCTATCTTCATTTCAGGCATGACCAATGAACCATTGAGATTTGAGTGAAATCCGTGTTTAATATTTATGTAGTTATCTTTCAAGGCTAAGTCAATGTTGTTATTACGTTATAAATGAGACTGCTATAACTTATGGCTACATCATACATGTTATTTAGTTTTTAAACTATTGTATTTAACCTTTTTTTTTTTTTATCTTTTCAGTATTTTTTTTACAGGTTCGGATTTGGGCTTTAGTGAGCCCAAAAGTCGAAAAAGGGCATTCATTTAGCCCAATAGATGGTCGGAGCTCCGACCTCCAATCGAAGTCGGACTCCGATTCCGTTTGGAGTCGGAGTAAAAATTCCGCTCTGACTTGTCAGAGTCAGAGCTCAACCCTACTGTGATCAAAGAGGCAATGTGGAGCAACCAGCTACAGCAGAAAGTTTTGCACTTAGAAAAACAATGGAAATCTGTAGTACTGATTTGAATTTCAATAGAGTGATACTAGAGAGGGATGCATAGGTTATAGTCAAAGCAGTTAATGATCCAAATGAAGACCTCTCCTACTATGGAAGCATCAACGAAGAAATTGAGGTTTTTGTACAAGCATGGCCTAACTCGAAGGTGTAGTATACACATAGAAGTACAAATTCTATAGCTCATAACTTAGCTAAAGCAGCCATACATTTAGACGTAGATCAGAAGGTGTGGATAGAAGAGGCATATGTTTTTTATTTCAACTTGTTTATAGAAAGACAAAGATTGTATTGTAGACATTGTTCTATGAATGAAAGTGGAAAGTTCTTTCAAAAAAAAAAAAAACATAATGGTTCATATCTTCTTAGCATACGAGGCAAAAAATGTTAACAATTGAGATTAAATACAAAAATTATATGTTTATTGAAACTATTTGGATTTATATAATATTTATATTGAAACTAGTTAATGAATTTATACTTTATATTATTCTATACTTGATATTAAATGCTTGAACTACATTACATATGATTTTTAATATTTTTTTATCAATATTGAAATAACCGATTCAAAATTATTACGAATCTACCGATTAATTGAATCTGTCTTTACCCAATTTCGAACTCTATTATGATTTTTCGAGCCTTGGATTGTATAAGCCTTTTAACCTTAAGATAATAACATAAATACGGATGAAAAGCTTAAATAATGGACCCCGTAGTGTTTGAAGCATATGGGGCATGACTGGCAGTTAATTTTCCTCATTTTACAAGTAACTAATGTGCTCTTAGAAGGAGTTCCTATGGAGCTATGGGAGTCGACTCCCATAGTCTTTTGGAACAAATTAGCACTACAACAAGTAACTAATGTGCACGTCCTTGCCGATCGAGCATTCACATGGAGAAAAACTTTGTTTTGAATGATCAACTACATGCAAATTAGTTTGTTGAAATTTCTATATGAAGTCATTATATTTAATTAATATAAAACAGAAAACTAGTCAATTTAGAAATTTATTCATTTTAAAAATAGTTTAACGAAATAGAAAACAAACAAGAAAATTAGTCAATTTAGAAATCAAGATGGAAGAGAGGTAAGAATATTCGGGTGTCATAGGCCAGATGCAGATCTACCATGTAATCGGAGGCTGACATCTCATCATAAGCCTATGATGCATCATGCATGTATGAATATATACATACATATATATATATATATATATATATATATATATATATATATTAAGCATGTATCCAATTGCTTATATATGTAATGTGAATTTCAATTATGGATGATTGATTAATGGTAGGATCATGCATGCATGCAATAGATAGGGATGGATGTGAAATTAAATTACGACTTTGATCTAGTCTCCAAGATGTGTTGCTGTCATCACAAACTAAATTATGACTCTTAACAAAATTTAGTTGTACGTATTGTATTGTCAAAATTATATATATATATATATATTATGTATGAACTTGCCACCACAAATACGGTCTTTAGCGACATTATGATAATGTATCTGCTGAAAATAAAATAAGTGATAGCAACCCACCAAGCATATTAATAGGAAGACATTAGCGAGGACTATAAATTCAAATAGCAACAATAAAACTCCTATCAAAAAGAGACTATTAGCTAGCAAGCAAAAAATATTTCGTTGCCATTCGGCGATCGAGACAATTTCGATGACTGACTAGCTACCAAAAATCGTTGCAATTAATTTTTCTCAACAAAAAAAATTGGCCTATACTATAGTAATTTCATAGTACTGTGCAGTATGAAATTAGTATTTAAATTTTCTTCTACCAAAAGCACATGACTTTGACTACCGCGTATGCGTAGTACTGATCATCACCAACCAAATTACTTGTTTGAGTTATTATACAAAGGGGATATAAAATCTTCCAATGTAATTAATTAATTATATATATATATGAAATTAAAATAAAATTAGAATTTCAAGGTACTGTTAATTATTCAATTAACGAATTTTTGAGTACCTAAATAATAATAATAATAAAAGTGCGAAAGCACCATTAATTGTTATAATTTATTAATCTTAAACATTGTTGCATGCCTTGGATCATTAAATTCTAGCTAGTAATTAGTGAATTTAAATATAATTGCCTTATTTTAAACACTGTAAATATCCGCTTTTTAATTTCCTATGTGCCAGCAGGGATATTTGGGCTCCCAAAGTTTTAGCTAATAGATAGAGTTAAGAAGAGACTCAGACTCCTAATAAGAGATAGACTCAGACTCTTAAAACGAAAATGCTTCACAAGGCTAATTAAACTCTATCACTCCAAGGAAATAACCTCTATAAATAGCCTACAGGAGGTAACAAAGACTTCACTTGATTTATTTGCTAATATATATATTTATTCTCATATTGCTATACTGACTTTGGCATTGGAGTGTCCCCAAGGCAACCAGTGCCGCCACTTCAATCGTTGTAGGTCATCCGTATAGTTGGTGATGTGAAATACATCCTTTACACACATATATATAAATATATATATTATATATATATATATATATATCTACTTATATATAAAGTACGAATGTTGGATGAACAGTTTTTCGTCTAACACTTTTTTTCCCATTTTACACCTGCTTCTATTCCCAAATTTCGGTTTTGCCCCTTAGCTTCTTCCCATTTTGCCCCTGGTTTCTCCCGCGCTCGAGCCCATCCTCCCCTCTCCCCCATCCGTTTCTTCATCTCCTGCATTGCACCGCCGCACGCCGTTGTGGCCGACACCGCCCCTCTCATTCTCTTCCCCTTCGGCTGACGTCTCTTCCCTTCCAATCTCAGCCCCTGTCGTGCCGCCGTTAACCGCCACGAGCAAATCCAAGCCGCGGCCCGTCCGTTTCTTTGTCCCCTCCAGTGCCCCGCCACACGCTGGCATGGCCAACACCACCCGGCCCATTCTCTTGCCCTCTGTCCGGCGTCCTTCCCCTTCCAACCTCAGCCTCTCTCATGCCGCCGTTAACCGCCGCGAGTGAATTAAAGCCGCCAGCTGTGTGAATAGGACATAAACAGTGTTTTCGTCTAATAATATTTTTCCTATTTTGCCCCTGATTTTATCACGAATATAGCTTATGTTTTGTCTTCTTTCTTGCTTCTGCCGACTTCTGGTTTATGCCTTTTTACAGTACTTTTCATTGAGCTTATCTCTTTGTTTTGTATTTATTTCATCCCAGCTTCTTACAAACATTTTCTTTACTTTTTTTTTCATTTTCTCATTTAGGTCTGCTTAGATATAGAAACATTATCAAATCATCTCATCACCTCTTATTATTATAAGAAAGTATTTTTAATAATATTGTAATTTTTTTTAATGTTTAAGGGTATAAAAATTGAATAAAAAAATAAATTCTTTTTGTCCTTATCGGAACCATCTCGGAGGGTATAGCACTGCTCTTAGGCTTTAGATGTGAAAAATGAGTAATGTTACAATTTGGTTTGAACTTTACAATTGGACTATAGTATTTTTTTTTTTTTTTTATCCAAATTGATACCAACTCTTCATAAAATTTTAATAAAAAACCAAAATGTTGAAAATTAACTTTAATGTTGTGCAGCATTTTATTTCCTTTAATTTTGAATTATGTAAATATCGAATTGAATTGTTACATTTTAGTATAAATCTAATTTTTTCCTTTTATTAATGATTTTTGTCTAATGATTTATTAAGAAATAAACTTAAATATTTTTTTTCATTTCTGGATAAATTGAATAGTTTATTAATTAACATGAAATTAATTACACTATTTGAGGTAGATCTACGGTTTCTAATGTACTATAGTTTGTTTAATTTTTTTTAAATGCAAAGGATGAGACTTTATAAAATATATGATTAAATTATTTAATACTTACCATTGTAGTCTGGTTGGTTGTATCGGACTTTGAATTCGAGGAGTATGGGGTCAGTTGGATGTGAGAATGTGTAGTTTATTAAATTGAATTATACTTGCGTACATTTTGTGTTTGCTACAATATTATACTCTGTCCAATTTGCAATTTTATAAATGCTTGTCTTGTTCATTATGTTTGTTTTCATTCTTAATTTTTTTATTATAGCGTCATTCAATAAATAACATTTTAATTTAATTATATTTTGTTTCTTTATATGTTCTTTGTCATGGATTAGCTGGTTCAGTTCTTATCTTGGTCGACAACATTTCACTACCTGTTCATCTGCACTATTCTTACTGTTTATTTATTTCTCCTATGCTTTCCAGTATTTTCTTGTAAGTTGTTGTATTATAATTATAAAAATTATGCAGATCATATGTATAATATATTTTAAACAGAAAAAAAGTTTTAAAAATATAGATAAAATTATGTCTGTTTATAGGTAAAAGTGTGATATCAGTCCGGCGGCCCACTGATGGTTCGTAGTGAAATTCCCGGCCATTTTCTGAGTAGATTATTCAAAATTAAGGTGAAAACAATCCTATTAATGCTACCAAAAATAAGCATCTACTTGCCAAGAATAAACATATATAGGCCAGATGGAGTTCTACCATCTAATAATTGGTGGCCGACATCTGATCATGATAAGCCTCCCCTTCAATCATCCACAGTTGAAAAGTCATATTTCATATATAATAAGCAATTGGATGCATGCTTAGAATATATATTATACATACATGCATGATGCATGCAATATTACATATATAGGGACGGATGTGAAATTAAATTACGACTTTGATCTAGTCTCCATGATGTGTTGCTGTCATCGCAAACTAAATTATTTAATTACTCTTAATTATTAGAAAATTTACTTGTACGTACGTACGTATACCCTTTTTTAAAATTTACTTGTTTTTTTTTTTTCCCCCTGAAAAAGGATTTAGGACTATGAAAATAGTGTATTGAAAACACAAATGAGTTTTGAGAAGATGGGGAGAGTTGAAAAGGATCTTAAATCTGTAGGTTTGTTTTCTGCTCCTTGGTAATGTTAATATTCTGTCACTGATTTACTCTGAAATGTTCACCTTTATTTTAGAAATTCAACCACATATGGGTACAAAAGTCTCCATAATTTTGGGAACAAAAAATCAATAGCTCGTATAGACATGAACAAGAGAGAGTAAATTGGGAAAGTAGTGTATTTTATCATGCATGTGAAAATATTTAACTCTTTTTTTTTATAAAACATTAAATGCTTTTAAACCTTAAGGATTTGTACTTGCAAAGGACCAACAAATGGAACAAAGACTGTAGTGGTATATACAGGCCCAAATATGAATGTTTTGTATATCCAAAGAGTTAGTATAAACTGGTTATCCTCTGTTATTTTAAGAACTGCACGTGTATCATAAGAATGTCAGTTTGTTCCAATCCCGTAGATTTCATTGAAATTTACTGTTGTGGGCTGAAAATTAGCAAAGTAATTATCCAGCCAATCACTATCAATTGCCAGATCTGGCACTGGTATAATTTGTTTTCCACCATTCTAGATCAATTTAAGTATATATTAGGAAGAGTATTTGCAATTCTGTTTGTGAGTGCTCTTCTATTATGGGATGAAAAGAGTGCCAGTGATAATAGAATTCATAGGGATGCCAATTTCTTACCTGGCCATATGAGACAGGTAATATTTACCTTTGTTAGTGAAGTTTGACCCCACTCGCATGCACGTGCACACCCACACACCCACATGATGACACACATACTTATATACATACAATAGCAGTTAGCTCTGATCATATATTTGATTTGCATGCCTGAAATTTGATATATGGGATGAAGTTATGATTTAGCAGTTAGCTTTGATCAAAATATTTTACTTGCTTGCCTTAAATTTGATATATCATGATGCAGTTATGATGCCCATGAGCTGGATATAAGTTCATCCCGGACTCCTGAACAACGGGCTCTTCTTCTAGAATCCAAAAGGTCTGTATCGCTTGTCATAGTATGTTCTTTATACCCCTCTACATTCATTTGGTAATTTTGTTTGCCTTAGGAGAGTTTATTTTGGTATTTAGAAGATAAGGAGCACTCATTGGAGGAGATTAGATTGTTCTTTGTGAAAACTTTATTCCTTTGGACGAATGCTGTAGATTTCAATGGCCTAAATTTTCATGATTTTCTTGTTTCTATTACTTCCTCCTAACTAGGTGTAAACTCTTGTATACCTCTATGTACTTGGACTATGCCTATTCTTATTAATATAATCGGTTACTTATCAAAAAAAAATGAGAGTTGATTTCAGCATGCAATGCATGGGAAACGAAAAGCTGCCTTTTGTGGGTTTTAGTCTTTTGTTAATTAGATTTATGTTGAGGAAAAATGACTTCTTCCCCATATGCTCTTCTCCTGGTGAGGGCAAGACAATGGTCTATGCTGTACTAAAATCCTCGTTACATAAAGAAAATGGGAAATATAAAATGATTATTTTACATTAACTGTGAACATTTTCACAAGGATTATTGTTGAAGAAAAACCAATTGATGGTTTGTAGCTAGGAGATCCTTAAAACGATTAATTTTCTTGTTAATGCTCCTTGACTAATTAGGTAGACATCCATTTCTAGAACACGACGTAGGACAGACAGACAACCTGCATTAATTGCTTATTAGTTAATTGTTGGGATGCTATTATTGACTGTGCCAACCTTGTTGTGCAATCCTCATAACTTCTTTCTAGATTTCAGTTCTCTAAGGTGTCATCTATGGGCCAGTGTTAGTTTAGAAAAGTTACCGGACAGTAAAAGAGGAAAATATTCATAGAGAAAGAATTAAAGGAGCACAGTCAATATCTTGTTCAAGCAGGATAGTTGGATATACTCCGTATAATAGAAAGGCCTTTACGGGTATGTTGAGAGAGAGATTAAAAATATTGGTACTTTATGTCCACAATAAGAATGAATTACTGAAGCCATACTCCCCGCTCCCATCTATCTTATCATTCAACCAAACAAATGCAGAAAAATACAGACCACACCTATCTCTAAAGGGCATTCCTTTGTTTCTGTTTCGGATGGATAAACAAAAATCCTTCAGATTGTAGTGTATAGATATTCCCTTTCATACTGGAGATTAAAAATAGTGCAACTTCAGTTTCCATTATACCATGTGCAGACAAGAGTTCGTACTGGTGGATGAGATTATACTTAATGAAGCCAGTATAGAAGAAATTGAGGTAAAAGAGATTTTTAAGGATCTCGCTGTCCTGGTAAGCACTGTGTCAATAATTATATTTACACTAATTTTGTGTTTTTTTTTAGAGAAAAAGGTTTTCTCCATTAGTTATTTGAAAGCTCTGCATGCTCTATAATGAAAGTCTAAACATATGTTCCTTTTATCCTCTCAGACGACTTTAGTTCTAACATTGAAAGATCCCATGTTGAAATCATACAAGCCACATCACAACTTGCAAAGGCAGCTAAGACCCAGAAATCTGGTTCATCTCTGGTAAAGTTTGATTGATGTGATTGTCTTCTTTTTTTTCCAATGTTTCTATGTTTTTCAAATATTATGGATAGAAAATGTGGATGCCAAATCATTGACTGCTAGGTTTCCGCTTTGCTGAGACCGAGATGTTTGTCACAATAAAAAGCATACTTTCTGCAATGTGTCAGCTTAAATTCAAGTGACAAAATATTCTCAATATCTGGGATAGCATTGATTCTGTAAATGTTAGTTTCGATAAACACTGTAAAAGGGAGGGTATATTTTTCCTTTCCGTTGTATTGACCGCTTCAACTCAATCATGGTCACAGAAATGCTCTTAGGTATCTAGATCTGCATACTACTTTTGAGTTTTGATCTTTTTTTCTTTTCTTTTCTTTTTCATTGTCTTGTTAAAGACTTTGTATTGGTACATACCTGTTTCCACTCAATAGTGGCTAGATCAGGCTTAGAATATTTCATTTCATATTATATTTATATTTACCATTCTTTCAATCTTCTGTGACCTTAACCTCAGGTGGAAGACCAATCTAAGCCTTGTACTTTCATAATTAATTAAGAGATTTGAAAGTGGACTGACTGCTTATTGTCTAACAGTTATGGAAGCAAAGTTATAATTGCACTAACCGTTGTTCTTCATAGATTTTATTGTTGCCATTTCTTGAAATTGTAATATAGCTATTTCATGAGATTAGTTATCTTTGCTTCTGAACTATACAATTTTTTGTTCAGACAATATTGGGGCAAGTTATGTACACTGGTTGTAGTAGTGTGATATTAATTTCAAAGTACCTTTTTGTCCCTCCCTTTTGATGCTTAAGTTTTGTATGCAGAGGTGTTTGCTCTTGCTGATATTTGGAGTCATTCTGCTCATCGTTCTAGTAGTCATCGTTGCCTGAACAATAAATTAATCGTCTCAGATTGAGTTTGATTTTGAGATATGATCTCGTTGTAATGTCCTTGATGGTGTTCACTAGCAAGCGCCTACTGCCTAACTTGTGCTGCTCTTGTCAACTCTAATCACACACAGCTTGTAAAAAAGGTACATATAATTTCCATAATATAAAGTAGACCAATAATCATACACTCAGCAACCAAAAGAAGACCCGCGCCCCTCAATGGTTAACAAGACCCATGCCACTTGGCGGGCAAAAAGACCAACACCCCTCAACGAGAAACAAGACTAATGCCTTGGGCAAGTAACCAAGCCAACGCCTCTCAGCAAGCAACAAAACTAATATCTCCACTATGCAACCAAACCAAGATCTCAGTGGAAAGCATATATGGTTCTGTCACAGCCCATACCAAGGCATGGCTAGCTACGGACATCGCTCATGTATCACCAACCTTCACTGCACTTTAGCAGGGTGGCTCAGGTTCACAAATCTCAAACTTGTAATTTGCATTACACTTACCTATTTTGTCTTTCGTGAGAACTTCTTAGGATGTGGTGCAACCAAGAAAAAGGCGTGGAGGTCAGAAGACCGCATGACCCTCTCTGCAATTAGCCACCAAAGGTCGAGTTACATACTCGCGGTGCACTTAGCAATCAGCCACCAAAGGTCGAGTTATGTACTTGCAGTTCACTAAGCAGTCAACCACTAAAAGTTGAGTCACACACTTGCAGTGCAATCGAACGGGCGTGGAGGTCAGAAGACTCCACGACCCCCTTCTAAAGTTAGCCACTGAAAGTCGAGTCACACACTCGCATTGCAATTGAACAGACGTGGAGGTCAAAATACCCCACAACCCTCTCTCCAAAGTTAGCCACTGAAAGTCGAGTTACATACTTGTGGTGCAACTACACAGGCATGGAGGTCAGAATACCCCACAACCCTTTCCAAAGTTAGCCACTGAAAGTCGAGTTACATACTCGCGGTGCAACCAAAACAGGCATGGAGGTCAGAAGACCCCACGACCCTCTCAACAGTTAGCCACTGAAAGTTGAGTTATAGACTCGCAATGCAACCAGAAAGGGCGTGGAGGTCAGCAGACCCCACGACCCTCGTACTGATCTTCACCAGCAAGCAATGAGTGTCTACGCTCACACCACAACTCTCTTGAGTGGGTTACGTTCGGGAGCGAGCCACCTGGCTCTGGTCACCTTCAGAAATGGGCTAACAGGCTCAGCAACTGCCTAAGATGGATCCAGGGGTTCGACAGGCACCCTGACCACTTAAGCATGGATTACTATAAACAAACAACAAAGCGAGAACACCAACAACAATTTACACGAAGGAGGTAGAAAATCCATTACTACCAACCAAAGCAAAAACGATCACAAAAATACTGTAATACCCAGGCCCAAGGCCCAAGCCCACAAAAAAATGTGTTTAGCTTTAAAAGACCCTGGATGTTGATGTTTGGTAAGTCTTTTTTTTTCCCCTTGCAAATCAGTTTCTTTTCCCCGAGCGTTTCTCTCTGTCAATAACGGCCTTTACCACGTTGTGCAGTTACCTTCCTTCCTCTTTTATTTTTTTCCAATCTCTCAACCGTCCACTCTTCGTCTCTTAATCTCTAAGTGCAGATCTCCCTTACTCTCCCTTTCTTTCAATTTTGTTTGGTGATTGTGGGGTACCTAGGTTTCGGCCACTGGAAGGTTAGCATCTCTCTCTCTCTCTCTCTCTCTCACTTATGCACCCACTCCGGTTTTCTTTCTTCTTCCATGAAATTTCTATGATTGTTATGGGTAGTTTGTGGGTCCCCTTAAATCGGTGTCGCCGACAACCATCATCAGAAACATTGGATTTAGCGCCGAACTCTGCCCAAGCGTATTTCAGTTGCTGCCAACGTCTCTATACTTCTCCCTTCCATTGTACTCGAACTCAAACGTTTGGTAAGACCCTTGCTGACATTGGTTGTAGTGTTGGTTAGAATTATACACTACCGCAATAAGCATGTTACAACTAATTATCTATGTAAACTTATGGTGTTTTGTGTTATTATCTGTTGGATTGTGGTTGCATATGTTGAAAGTCTCGAAGTCGAGGAGTATGATTGTTTGGACGATTATGTGAGACTATTTTGGGCTAGTAATTAGGACTGTTTAGTGTTAATATTTGAGTTTTTATTAAGTTGTTCGGATTTGTTAAGTGGTGGTTGGGTGGAGATTATTTGGTGGTACTGGAATGAAAATATTCATGGTTTGAAGTGGGGCTGTCCAGATTTACCTTATGAAGAATTATAGATTAAAAAGGGGCTGGTTTAAGTTTTTATTAAATAAGCTTAGTGGTATACCTATTTGGATTATCAATTATGTGGTAAATGTTTATTGTTTTAGGTTGTGATACTGTTAGAGGTCAGACCCAAGGCATATCTTGTACATGGAAGTCAGGTAAGCGGAGTTCATATACTAGTTTTGCATAAAATAAATGAAATGAGGTTGACTTTGAAAATAAGCATGTTTGTTTTTTAAAAGAAATCTGAAAACGATCTCAAATATTTATTCTGCATATACAAAAATTTTATGTAAGAGAAAGTATTTTCTGTCATGACTGGTGTAGATATGAGCTAATTTTGTGCATTCTGTTTTCTAAACTCTGCAAAAAGAGAGAATATGGAAATTTAAAAGTTTTTGCTATGAATAAATGAAGATGTTTTGATTTTGTTTATTTCGAACATGTGAAATGATCTGAAACTGTTCAGTATTCGGTTTTGATATGATGTGGCATTTGAAAACCTTGGCATGAATTTCTGATTTTGTATCTGAATATGATCTGGTTCCAATGTTGTTCTGTTATGTTTCTGTTAAGGCCCAGTCACGGTATAATGGTGGTTTATAACCCTACCACAGAGGTTAAGCATGGTATTTGTCTCGATGTGATGCTATGAGATAATATGAATATAATGTTTCAGTTTGGATATGCCAAAGAATTTTTTTTTTCTTTTTGGGAACAAGTTTGTTTTTCTAAAAATTTTGCTCTAATGTTTTGTATCAATTTTTGTTTATTAATTTGAAGTATTTACGTTTGTTTTGAAGTTTTGGAAGTATATATATTCTTAGATTTGGAAATATATTAGTATTGTTGGAGTTGAATATCAGGTGTTAGGAGTTAACTCCCTGGACCTCCGGGGTTTGGGCGTTACAAATACACACAAAAAACCAATCATAGAAATATGCACTCTTCGCCGACAATAAACAATCTCTCACAGAAAACATCTACAAAAATAAACAAATTCAAAATTGAGCTCCGTATTCTCACCTAATGTGGCCGAGTACATCTTCCGCCTATCTCTCCAAGCTGAGCCTCTCACTGCTTAGCACAAAACAAACAGAAAAGAAGGGACCGAACGGGAAACCAGCAACCAATTTCTAAATTTATTTTTCAGATTATTGACTTGAATATTCTCAAGGCCTTCTAAGGCTTCACAACTAGTATGGACCCTCAGCGAGATAGGGGAAAATGTAAGCAAGCAGTCGCCCACAAGCTAGCAGGATAAAAGGCAGGTGCAGAGAATGCAAAGTATTTAATTTCCTATGTGCCAGCAGGGATATTTGGGCTCCCAAAGTTTTAGCTAATAGATAGAGTTAAGAAGAGACTCAGACTCCTAATAAGAGATAGACTCAGACTCTTAAAACGAAAATGCTTCACAAGGCTAATTAAACTCTATCACTCCAAGGAAATAACCTCTATAAATAGCCTACAGGAGGTAACAAAAACTTCACTTGATTTATTTGCTAATATATATATTTACTCTCATATTGCTATACTGACTTTGGCATTGGAGTGTCCCCAAGGCAACCAGCGCCGCCCCTTCAATTGTTGTAGGTCATCCGTATAGTTGGTGATGTGAAATACATCCTTTACACACATATATATATAAATATATATATATATATTATATATATATCTACTTATATATAAAGTACGAATGTTGGATGAACAGTTTTTCGTCTAACACTTTTTTTCCCATTTTACACCTGCTTCTATTCCCAAATTTCGGTTTTGCCCCTTAGCTTCTTCCCATTTTGCCCCTGGTTTCTCCCGCGCTCGAGCCCATCCTCCCCTCTCCCCCATCCGTTTCTTCATCTCCTACATTGCACCGCCGCACGCCGTCGTGGCCGACACCGCCCCTCTCATTCTCTTCCCCTTCAGCTGACGTCTCTTCCCTTCCAATCTCAGCCCCTGTCGTGCCGCCGTTAACCGCCACGAGCAAATCCAAGCCGCGGCCCGTCCGTTTCATTGTCCCCTCCAGTGCCCCGCCACACGCTGGCATGGCCAACACCACTCGGCCCATTCTCTTGCCCTCCGTCCGGCGTCCTTCCCCTTCCAGTCTCAGCCTCTCTCGTGCCGCCGTTAACCGCCGCGAGCGAATCAAAGCCGCCAGCTGTGCGAATAGGACATAAACAGTGTTTTCGTCTAATAATATTTTTCCTATTTTGCCCCTAATTTTATCAGGAATATAGCTTTTGTTTTGTCTTCTTTCTTGCTTCTGCCGACTTCTGGTTTTTGCCTTTTTACAGTACTTTTCATTGAGCTTATCTCTTTGTCTTGTATTTATTTCATCCCAGCTTCTTACAAACATTTTCTTTACTTTTTTTTTCATTTTCTCATTTAGGTCCGCTTAGATATAGAAACATTATCAAATCATCTCATCACCTCTTATTATTATAAGAAAGTATTTTTAATAATATTGTAATTTTTTTTAATGTTTAAGGGTATAAAAATTGAATAAAAAAATAAATTCTTTTTGTCTTTATCGGAACCATCTCGGAGGGTATAGCACTGCTCTTAGGCTTTAGATGTGAAAAATGAGTAATGTTACAATTCGGTTTGAACTTTACAATTGGACTATAGTATTTTTTTTTTTTTTTTCTCCAAATTGATACCAACTCTTCATAAAATTTTAATAAAAAACCAAAATGTTGAAAATTAAACTTTAATGTTGTGCAGCATTTTATTTCTTTTAATTGTGAATTATGTAAATATCGAATTGAATTGTTACATTTTAGTATAAATCTAATTTTTTCCTTTTATTAATGATTTTTGTCTAATGATTTATTAAGAAATAAACTTAAATATTTTTTTTCATTTCTGGATAAATTGAATAGTTTATTAATTAACATGAAATTAATTACACTATTTGAGGTAGATCTACAGTTTCTAATGTACTATAGTTTGTTTAATTTTTTTTAAATGCAAAGGATGAGACTTTATAGAATATATGATTAAATTATTTAATACTTACCATTATAGTCTGGTTGGTTGTATCGGACTTTGAATTCGAGGAGTATGGGGTCAGTTGGATGTGAGAATGTGTAGTTTATTAAATTGAATTATACTTGCGTACATTTTGTGTTTGCTACAATATTATACTCTGTCCAATTTGCAATTTTATAAATGCTTGTCTTGTTCATTATGTTTGTTTTCATTCTTAATTTTTTTTATTATAGCGTCATTCAATAAATAACATTTTAATTTAATTATATTTTGTTTCTTTATATGTTCTTTGTCATGGATTAGCTGGTTCAGTTCTTATCTTGGTCGACAACATTTCACTACCTGTTCATCTGCACTATTCTTACTGTTTATTTATTTCTCCTATGCTTTCCAGTATTTTTTATCGCTTTTACTTGAAGTATATTTTTTATTTTACTTTTTTGTAATATTTATTCTGTTTATTCATATGACATATTTAGATTAGTTAATTTAATGTCCCGTTTAGAGACTTTCTTTTAAATAAATTTTTCATTTTCTTGCTTTAAATATAAATATTTACTATATCATCTATGTTTATATTCTTGTATATATGCATGTATATCTGTATATTTGATACATTGTTATTTAATTCTTATATTTTACTGTTAAATTCATGCAATATCAATAATTTACCGTAAAAAACGAGATTTGGTGCAACGATATTGTTAACATTTATACTTAAATTTTTCAAATATCATCATTATTAACTCTTATGTAAATTTTCCTATAAAAAATATTTTAAAAATTTAAATGAAAAAACCTCAAAGAGAAATTAATATATTGTTCAATTGAAAGAGGAAAAAGAAGACATTTACCGGAAAAAAATCACTTAATATGTTTGATGTAAGGTTATTTAATATAATTTAATAAAAAAGAAATTATTTTAGACACCTCATGTCAATTAATAAATATCAATTAATATATTAGTAAAATCCCTTATAATTAAACAAATTTAATAATTTTATTAATATGATTATAAATTTGCGTCAAAACAAATTGAATGTGCTATTTCTTAATGCCGTTCATGAGACAGCAAATTGAATGTTTTAAATCTCTTTCAAAACTTGTTGCTCTTGTAATATATACTTTAAAAATATCTGTATATAATTATAACTTGATTCTTGTAAATCGTTGTATTATAATTATAAAAATTATGCAGATCATATGTATAATATATTTTAAACAGAAAAAAAGTTTTAAAAATATAGATAAAATTATGTCTGTTTATAGGTAAAAGTGCGATGTCAGTCCGGCGGCCCACTTATGGTTCGTAGTGAAATTCCCGGCCATTTTCTGAGTAGATTATTCAAAATTAAGGTGAAAACAATCCTATTAATGCTACCAAAAATAAGCATCTACTTGCCAAGAATAAACATATATAGGCCAGATGGAGTTCTACCATCTAATAATTGGTGGCCGACATCTGATCATGATAAGCCTCCCCTTCAATCATCCACAGTTGAAAAGTCATATTTCATATATAATAAGCAATTGGATTCATGCAATATTATATATATAGGGACGGATGTGAAATTAAATTACGACTTTGATCTAGTCTCCAAGATGTGTTGCTGTCATCGCAAACTAAATTATTTAATTACTCTTAATTATTAGAAAATTTAATACCCTTTTTTAAAATTATAGTTAGTAATTAGTGAATTTAAATATAATTGTATTATATTTAACACTGTAAATATCCCCTTTTTTTAATTTATTGACCTGACTTCTTTTTTCACTGGGGCCCACATCGATCGCGTACGGCTCGTGCCAGGCCCCTTCTGCAGCCAATAAGCTTTAATGCAACAAAAGTCCAAATCAATGATCATGGGACACGGGCGGAACAAGAAAATTTGGTTTGGAAGGCTTAAGTTAAAAATAATAATAATTAGGGAGTTAAATATTAATTTTTATATAGTTTATCTGTTAAAAAAAAGAATTCTTTCAAAATTTAATTTTTATCAAATTCTGAAAATTTTGGAGGCCAAGTTAAAAAATTAAAAAAAAAAAAAAAAAAAGGGCCGGGCCAAATACTAATAATTTGTATATAGTAGCTCAACCTTATAAAAAAAGTCTTTCAAAGTTCCATCCTGCTTCCACATCATCTAAAATAAAATGATATTAGTTCCAAAAAATTTTCCACAACTCTAATATTAATATATATGGTCCACTCTATTTGGATTTTTCCTTTATGCCTCCATCCTATAAAAAAGACCAGCATCTATGTGAAGTCTTGCAAGAGACCAAAACAAAAACTTTGAGAAGCGAAGACTTTCTTGAAAAAAACAATGGGTTTGCGTAGGATGTTCTTGTTATTAGTGATATGTGTTGCTGTGATATTGTCGGAAATGGGTGCTGCAGCTGTAGAATTTCCAATAGCCAAGAGGCCTCACTGCCAGGATTGGTGTGGAGATGTTAAGATTCCTTATCCATTTGGTATTACTGAAGATTGCTACCTAAATCAATATTTTCGCATTAATTGTAGTAACGATTCGTCCGGCCATCCCCAACCAGTGGTTGGTAAAAATCTGGTTGTCACAAACATTTCCATCGACGGCGAGCTTGACATCTTGATGTATATATCCCATCAGTGTTACGAAAGTGGTAAGCCAGTTGAGCCTACCAACAATCCCTGGATCAACTACCCGGCTTTCACAATTTCCAGCACCAAAAACAAGTTCGTCACCATCGGCTGCGACACTTATGCCTACCTCAATGCTTTCCGAAACAACGAAAGGTTCTCCATTGGCTGCATGTCTATATGCAAAAGTCTTATAAATGTCGAAAATGGATTTTGCACTGGGATTGGGTGTTGCCAGGTTGACATCCCAAGGGGATTGAAGAACTTTACTTTGGATGCTCGTAGCTATTACAATCACACAAATGTCTCTGATTTCAATCCATGCAGCTTTGCTTTTGTGGCCAAAGAGGATGACAAGTTCAATTTCTTCTCTAGTTATCTTGAAAGCCTGCGAGGGAATGAGACCTATCCAATGGTTCTTGACTGGGCAATCGGTATTGAAACGTGTAAAACTGCTCCGAACAAGCTAGATTACTTATGTGGGGGGAACACCTTATGTGATGTTCCCCCAGAAGAGGTCGATGGGTATCGTTGCAAGTGCAAAGAAGGTTATAAAGGAAACCCATACCTCCCTGATGGTTGCCAAGGTACGTATGAGTTGCACATCTAACAAAAGCTTCTCCAAAATCTTAAGGAAACAACTTTTATATAGAATCATGAAACTAATTTTCTTGAGATTTGAGTAGTTTGAATTGAAGTTCGAAAGTACTCATGGCCATGTGCGTTTGGTTTGCTAATGAAGCATCGATCTTAATTAATATTGTATTATTGCTCTGTTTCAGATATTAACGAGTGCGAAGCAGATCCGAAACCCTGCAATATTACTACATCAAGATGCAACAACATTGACGGGAGTTTTACATGTACGTGCCTCGACGGATACGAAGGCGATGGGAAGATCATAAACGAATCAACAAGTTGCAGACTTAAAGCGCGGGCCAACCGATCAAAGATTAATATCATTATTCCACTCGGTAAGTAGGCAGAATATTAATGTGCATATATATATATATATATATATATATATATATATATATATAATTGTATTATATTCTTTTTTAAAACCAATATTTTTCTACTAATTGGCAATTGGTACGTAATTAACTAATCCATTCACTAATTACATGGGTGGTTGGACCCCATTGATCTCTCTCTCTCACACGTGCGCGCGCACACATATAGATAGATATATGATCATGCATTGGCCTCTTTGCTCAACATGATTGCCAGCTGTATGGACATTGATATGTCTAGATACTCATGAAACCAACAAGAGTAATTAATATTTTGAAGTCTTAATATTCTACTCTGATCATTTTTTTTTTTTTTTTTATGTATATTTACCTTTCAACTAGTTGATGACAATGATAAGAATAAGATCAATATATATACAACTAAAACACTAATTAATAAAACTCTATTAATTAAATAGTTTATCTTTTATATTGTTATTTTTAAGCGTTAAGACTTAAGATCACTTCTTAGAATTTGAAATAAAAGTTGAAAGTTGAATAAAATATTATTTAAATATTATTTTTGTTTTGAAATTTAAAAAAGTTGAATTGTTTATTATATTTAGTGTGAGATTTGAAAAAACTGTAATGATTATAATCTCATCTTGGTAACCAAACCAAGCCTTAAAATCAATTGATATAAAAGCAAGAGCAGTACATGCAGCTCAAAAAATTAATGAATTAGAGTCCCTTTGGTAACTCCTAAAACTTTAGAACCTAGAATATATAGAAGCGGATCGAATTAGACTTAATTATATATGGGTAAGCCCTAAATTAATATTAATTCATGTGTACTTGTGTGACTCTCTTTTCCTAAAGGAGCTTAATTAATGCTAGTTTAATCACTACTTTGAACAAAAAGTAATCAATCCCATGTTCTGTCGGTTTTTGTTTTATTTTTGAAATATGGTGTCATAGATAAAAAAGGAAATAAAGGGAGTTGTTGTGCAGGTCAGGACTGAGCGTAAAACCCAGGTCTATATTACACCTTTCAATCTTGACGCGCTCTCTTAATAGTCTACAAATTTTACAATGAGCTCAAATGCACTAGATTCTTTTAAGTATTTATAGGTATCTAGTGCATTTGAGCTCGATGGTGATGTAACATTATTCTTTCTGTTTTATGTTTTTTTAACACTACTATGATTCACCAAATATGTATTTGCCCAAATAGAACTAAAGTCTTGAATGAGCTAGTTACCTACCTATTTGATTCGCAATAACATGTTTGAGTATGTGCAGCTATCAGCATTGGCCTCATAGGATTGTTCATGGGAGGTTCTTCAATATATTTTGGACTCCAAAGAAGAAAACTCATCAAGCTAAAAGAGAAATTTTTCCAACAAAATGGAGGCTCATTGTTACAACAAAAACTCTCAAATTATAGAGCTTCTACAGAGGTTGCGAAAATCTTTAGTGCTGAGGAACTGGAAAAAGCGACCAATAATTACGATGAGAGCAGAATCATTGGTCAAGGAGGCTACGGAACTGTTTATCGAGGAGTCCTGCCAGATAATGAAGTTGTTGCCATTAAGAAATCAAAGATTTGTGATCAAAGCCAAGTTGCGCAATTCATAAATGAGGTAATTGTGCTTACACAAATTAACCATAGAAATGTGGTTAAGATGTTAGGTTGTTGTCTAGAAACAGAAGTTCCATTACTAGTTTATCAATACATCACAAATGGAACTCTTTCTAGTCACATTCATGATAGAAACCTATCATCGTCACTCTCATGGAAAAAACGTTTGAAGATAGCATCAGAAACTGCAGGGGCACTCGCATACTTGCATTCTTCAACTTCGGTGCCGATTTTACACAGGGATGTGAAACCGGCAAATATACTTTTAGATGATAACTATTCAGCAAAAGTGGCTGACTTTGGAACTTCAATTTTGGTCCCTCTTGATCAAACAGAATTATCTACATTGGTGAAGGGGACTTTTGGATATTTAGACCCAGAATATTTTTATAGTAACCAACTTACAGAAAAAAGTGATGTCTACAGCTTTGGTGTTGTTGTGGCAGAGTTATTGACAGGTAAGAAAGCACTTTGTTTTGATAGGCCTGAAAAGGATAGAAGTTTGGCAATGTACTTTAACTCTGCAGTAAAAGAGAGTCGCTTGCATCAAATTCTTGATGATCAAATTGTCAGTGATGGTAATATTAATGTGATAAATGAAGTTGCTAATATTGCAAAATGTTGCTTAAGTGTAAAAGGGGAGGATAGGCCAACTATGAAGGAAGTGGCAATGGAGCTAGAAGGATTGATAATTAAGGGAAAACATCCGTGGGTAAAGTCTGATCTCTATAGAGAAGAGACAGAATACTTGCTCGGGGCTCCTACACACTCTTTCAACATTGATGTTGACAATGGTTCTTCTTCTACCATCACAACAGTTGGGTTTGAAAGTACACGGAACCAAGCCATGAAATCATTATATGATGGGAGATGATGAACTAGTCCACGATGATCAATAGATTTATCTTCCCCGATTGAAGAACTTTATTACATGTAGATATAAGTATATCTCTCCTATCTTTTCATGTTTTATCTCTCAATCTTCTTGTCAATATATGTATATCTCTCCTATTTTTTCATCATGTGTTATGTCTCAGTCTTCTTGTTGTATGCCTTCCTCCTCTTTCATGTAAAAAGGCTTCGTTTCCAGTAGATATACCTTAAAAGAATTTTTTTTTAAATGATGTTATCTTTCATTCTGTTTTTGTTATCAGTATTAATTAGATATTTTATATATTACCGTACCCTTTATTGTTACATATGTCTACATACGTTTCTTTGTTACATGTTTATACACATGACATTACCTAGCAAGTTTTGTTACCAATCCAACAGATTGTCATCAATTTTTTTTGTTTTTTTTTCCATTTCATTACCACTGATATTACCCCATGGATTAGACAAGTTTTCTCCCTAGTTACGTACTTTCTTTTGAGGTTTGCATCGTTTTGGGAGATAGGGGCAAGTACTACATGAGCTCGTAAGTCAAGTATGGAACAAGCCAAATTAGAGCAACCTCGTCTTGTTTGCTTCTGGCGAAGCTTCTAGCACTAGATAATAGGCATTCTTGTATGATAGGAATACCACTTTTTAGGCCTACCGTTACATAGGAGAGATACCGAAGCCAAGCCATATAAAGGCAAGCAACCCTTATAGCAATAGCTAGCGGCCTACTTATAGCCGCATGCGGAACTGGGATATATATTTTGTCTTTACATATTTAAAATTAGAAAGCTCCGACTTTCTAATTCTAATTAGGTCATGAAAGACCCCAAGCTCAACGAGCTCCATTCTCCGTTCCCTTTTGAATCATGTGCATTTTCTTTCGACTATTACATTCTCCATTAGCGAATTACTTGACTCAAAGGAGGGAGGGAGGCCTTGGCAAACCATCATAATTAGTGAATAAGTGTAAGTTTCGCTGCCCGACAGTATGAAGTACTGACCACACCGAGGGACAAGCCCTAAAGCGAAGGATGGGAATGAGCAGAATCAATGTGTTCCAATTTATGGCCTTGCACCAACCATCTAATGGACCACGGACTAAACAGCCACTGCCTAAAAGGACAGGTTCTTACACGTGAACAACCCCCTGTCCTTGATAGTCCAAATGGGCGCAATACGTAGAAAAGTGCGCCACGACCCAACCCCAACTTATCAAGCTAATTACAAACTAAAGGCCACATGCCTACTCTAGCTACCTTCCCAAGCCCATTATAGCTTCAGCCAACAACTGTAAACTGAATGTGACACATAAAAAGAATGTATAGAGGGAAAATGTTACTATACCCCTAACTTATACCACTCAATTTACTCCCTTGAGTAGGAAAATACTACTGTAAATAGGATAAATTGAGTGGTATAAATTAGGGGGTATAGTAGCTTTATCCATGCACAGAATACATGCCAACAAACCACCATAGAGAGATTGGTGACTCTTCTTCCTCGGCTCTTATGAAGCAGCGCCAGTTTGGAATTAAGATACCACCTCAGAGTGTGGGGGCGCCAGCTTGGGTGGCGTGCTGATTGAAGGGTTGTGTTGTTTCGGCTGAAAGAGAACTGGAGAAGACGGCTCACCGACGTAAAGCTATGGGCTCAAAACGAGGTAGGAACTTGAATTAACCCTCAGGTCCAGTCCAATTAATTATGTATGCATAATATATGGGTTTTGTATTCTGAAAGTGAGCCATAAAGTATAATGAGCCCATTTGGTCATGAGTCCAATAGATGACCCAGCCCGATTGAGTTAAACTAGTTTATAGTTAAATAGTGATTTTAGGAGTAACCACAAAATCCTAATTTGGTTTGATAATAACTTAATGAAAGCAGTAAATTTTTTTATGTAAGCTAATGTTGCAGGCTTCTACATGATTAGGTGCGTGATTAATGTATAAATAGACTTGCGAATACTTTTTCTTTTTACTTTTGGGTGGAGCAATGAAAACGCGACGAACTAGAAAAGAGACTACTAGGAAGTTGGAAGAGAGAACCATTTACAGACAAGATATTGGTCACATTTAAAGAGTGTAACATCACTGACGCTTTATATAATATTGTATCTAGAAAAATTGTATTCATAAGCCTCACATATTACACATCACTCTTTTTTTTCTCTCTCTCTCTCTCATTTACCAAATGTATAGTATATGAATGATGAGTGGAAGAATTAAATTATTTTAAGAAGAATAAAACTAAAAAAAATTTAAAAAAAAAATTGTGATGTATGGTGTGTGGAGCTTATGAATAGCAAAGCTCATCTATCTAAGGATATTTTTGTAACTATTGTGTAGGACTTGCACAAAGTGTAACACCCCGTATTTCAGTGTATTTTTACTGAAGGATTATTTTTGATTGTTCAAAAATTTATCCTCTTATTTTAAAATTGGTTGGATTTTTAGTAAGTTTATTTCTATGATTTTAATTTGGTGAAAATTATTTTTATGTGCTTTCCAAATATTTATTTATTGTTATGCATTTAAATTGCTTTTAATATTTAAATTAATTACTGTGGGATTTAATTATTTCAATTTGACTTTACCATTACGTTTAAATTATTTTATTTAACTTGTGGTTTTAAAATCATCTCCGTTGGATCATTTTTCTGACCCAAGTTATGAGGATTGGATCTCATTTCTTTTCCCTCCATTTTTCTTTCCTTCCTTTTTCTTTTCTTTCTTTTCTTTTTCTTCTTTATTTTCTCTCCTTCCCGCGCAACTCCCTCTCCCTCCCTCTCTCTCCGTCCGTTCTTCCTCTCCCCCAGCCCGCCGCCGTCGCGCCGCCGTGCGCGACACCGCCCAGCCGACCAGCTCCCCCTCCCTCTGGCGACCTCACCTCCCAAATCTCAGCCCCTACCTCGCCGCCGGTAGCCCACACGCACCCCACGAAGCCGCAGGCCACCTTCACGCCAGCGCCGCCGTGAGCCGGCGGTGGCCCTCACCGCCCAGCCCGCTAGCTTCCCCAGCCGCCGGCGACCTCACCCCACCAGCCTCACCTCCATCCGTGCCGCCGTTAACCACCAGTAGCCCTTCGAAGCCGCGGCACTCTTTCCGCCGTTGCGCCGCCGTCGCACCGCCATTGGCCACCATCTTCCTACCACTTCATCCCCGACCTCTTGGCAACCCATTGGACCCAACCCCACCTCCGATCCGTCACCGGTGAAGCTCCACCATCTACATTTTCGATTTGGGCATTTTGGTCTTCTACCGCCCATTCCGCCGCCACCCACGGCAAACCACCGCCACCATTGGCTTCACCGACCTCTCTAGGCCCTACCCTACCATTTTTGGGTCTTCGTTTGTCCTCGTTGAAAAGTGGGTATCTGTGACCCACGGCCACAGTGTATTTTACACTGTGGTGTTGCTCAGAAATCACCACTTGCAACTTCGAGATCCTCCGGAAATTATTATATTGCACTGTAAGTATTTTCCTTAAAGAACTTTCGTGATTTAAATATATTTTTGCACTAACACATATTATCTGTGAATTGGTTTGTTTTGCCGGACTGAGTCCGAGGAGTTTCGGGGGTCGGATGGATTGTGGACGGAGTTGTGTGTTTGTTGCATTGTGAATTGTGGTTGTTGGTTGTTGGTTACGGCTTGTTCATGTACATTGCATATTGCATGCATGATCATGTTTGTAAAGAAAACTGGGTTTTCGCATGATTGCATACATGTTCATGTGTTTATTGAAATTGGATTTTCATGTGAGTAAAAGGAAAAGAGACTGTAGGGATGCTGGTAAGCAGGGATGGTGGTTGTGTCCCGCCTGTGATTCCCGCCTACAGTGCTCTGTTAAGTATTCATTGTGTGTAAAGGAACTGTAGGGATGGTGGTAAGCAGGGATGGTGGTAGAGTCCCGCCTGTGATTCCCGCCTACGGTGCACGCGATAGGGATGGTGGTAAGCAGGGATGGTGGTTGTGTCCCGCCTGTGATTCCCGCCTACGGTGCACGCGGTAGGGATGGTGGTAAGTAGGGACGGTGGTAGAGTCCCGCCTGCGATTCCCGCCTACAGTGTCCGATAAATGGATTGTTTGTGTGAATCATTTTATGGGAAAATGTTTTACGGATATTTTGGGCCAAAATGGGATTTTTGGCGTGTGTTGGAAATAATCATTTTTCTGGGAAAAAATGATATTTTATGGCTAAATGTATTTTGCTATATTGTTGGTTACATTAATGTATTTTTATCCCGAGAGTTGTTTGGTTTATACTTACCTGTGGTACCATTTTATGGTATCGCAGATTTTGATGCAGATGAGGATGACGAGCCTTAGTTTGGCTCCGGTGGAGGAGTGATCTGGGATTGCTCCTGTTTAGTGAGTTATGTTTTTATCAATTTATGTATTCACCTTTTGTATTATATTTGGGATGACTGTATATTTTTTTAAAGATAAATTGTGTTGAATATTTGTATTTAAATTTCTGGTACTTAGTTGACTTATTTATATTATCCGCTGCGACTTTTATTGTGCACCTTTGCATGTTGCACACACACTTGAGCACATTTCGTTGGGATGCGTGACCGTGTTGTCACCATCCTGACGTCACGATTCCCTTTTTTTTTGTACATGGGAGTCGGGGCGTCACACAAAGAATCTCTTCCATTATTGTTGGAAATAATTCAGGAGTCATTTGGATCGAGAAACATTCTCAACTCATCTTATCACATCTTATCATTACAATTTTTTCAAATTCTTACATAAAATATAGTAAACAATTTAACTTTTTCAAATCTCAAAACAATAATAATATTAAAAATAATATTTTATTCAACTTTTAAATTTTATCTAAAACCATCTCATCTGATCATCTCATCTCATTATCCAAACAACTTCTCAATTAACCTTGCACAAGCAAAGTGGTTAATTTTTTAAATTTTAGGTTTTCAAGAGAATGAAATAGATTGAAAAAAGGATAAGTTATTATTTTATTAACAGTTTGAAAGATTTTAGTGATCAAAGGATCATAATTATATTGTTAAAGAAAAATAGCTTGTAGATGATAAAGAAGACAATAAAGGATGAACAACTTATAATTTAGAATAATCTGATAAAATAAGGACACATCCAAACAATTTTTAAAGATTTGGAGTGGAATCTCACTTTGGTTTATATAATAATGTGACAAAATAAGAGCCAGTCAGTTTGAGATAAGATAGTGTCAAATCTCAAAGATGATTAATAGTGTGATTTTTAAAGAGATGAACTTCTTTTAAGACCCATTTGTTTTTACAAATTTGTGCTCATTTATATGTATGGAGTAGAGAAGGAAGAAGATAAAAGGGACCACTCTCTTTTATTTTATTTTCTTTTCTTTTTTTTTAGGCAAATTACATTAATAAAATTATAAAGTACAATAGTAGGGAATAGGAAATGATACCAACAAATATCCCAAAATAAACATTTATACAGCACATGAAATAGAATAAAAAGCCATGAAATGTAATCTAACAGTTTCTGTCTTATAATTTCTCGACACGTAGACACAAAAAAAAAAAAAAAAAAGGCTATCATGAGTCTGTTTCTTTGTCCGAAAGAAACTCCATTAGCACTAGGATATGCATTGCAACTATGCATGTTTGGTGTAGTCGTTGACGAGGTCTCCACTCCTACATTGTTGGATAATGGAGTATATGTTACATATCTTAACATCAACGTTAATGATCAGATTTTTGATTTTCTATGATCCATAACAATTGAATAATAATAATTGAAAGGTGTACATTTTTTCAACTCTAATTTGATGAAGAATTTTACTGACTATGAGAGAATGATCGCCCTAACAACTTAGCCTCCAAATGTCTCCCGATAACTAGAGGCACAATAATGTTGTAGGTGAGAACCCTTAACCCCTCAGTACTATTTATAGACTTCTAGCCATCAAAAAATCTAGAGATTTTGTGTCATACTATGATTAGATATAGAGTTAATCTTATCTCTTTGGAGTTAATCTTACCTCATTGTGACTCATCAATTATGTGATAAGTATTGAGTTATTCTAAATCCATCAAGATATGGGTATGTGGGACATAGAGTTTAAATAAAACTTTTACATTCTCCCACTTGGCCCATACCCATAAAATAATATTTTCCGTTAATGGGTTTATTACAGAAAATTAACCATACTACACAAATTCATTTTCAGAAAAATTCATAACTCATAATACATTACATGAGTTCCGTAATATCAATGTCAAACCAGCTACCAATGCGAGTCATGGCAGTCCTCTGTTATATGACCAACAAATTTTCTTCCATGTACCACAACACCAGTAACTTAATTCAACACCAGTAACTCAAGCAGGCTGCTTCCAGGGAATTTTTCCTATCACCATCACATGGGCATTTTGGAGAGCGCGTGATTATAGAATGGAAAGGAAAAAACTGATTGGAGAGATGTGGTGCGGTAGATTAAGCTAATGCTAATAGATATTTTTTCTCTGCCACGGAAGTTTGATAGATTGCAGAAGCAAGATCTCAAAATTTTTCAGGATTTAGATAGCCCAATTGGTCAAGTTGTTAATAAAACTATGAAAGCTGTGGCATGGGTTAAGCCGTGTAAAGGTAAGTATAAACTTAATGCCGATGGCAGTTCGCTCGGAAATCCTGATTTTGTGGGTGGATGAGGGATTACTAGAGGTCACTGTGGTCGAGTAATTGCAGGTTTTGCAGCTCACTATGGGCAGGGTTCCAACAATGTGGCTGAAGGGAGAGCTTTACTTTATGGACTAAAATTGGCACAACAATTGGGTATTCGAGACCTAACGGTGGAGTCAGACTCTGAAGTTATTGTGAGATGGATCGAGGCAAATGTAACTTATGGTATTTGTGGGATTATTGGGATGACATAAAAAGGTTACTTTCTGAAGTAAATTCTTTCATCCATCATATTTATAGAGAAGCCAATATGGTTGCGGATTATCTTGCTAAAGAAGGTGCTTATATTCGGTGTAAGTATTTTACAGATTCTAACATTGGTAGGGGAATTCTTCGAGGCTTATTACAAACAGATTTTTGGGGACTTCCTTATTTAAGGTTGTAATTTTTTCGCTTTCATTGGTATTTTTATTAGTCTGGTAATTTCTTGATCACCTGGGTTTTGATATTATTTCTTGTCTTTTTGTAAACCCTCAGGTAAATGATTTGTAACCACAGTTTTCCTATGCCATATGTGAGGGTTCATTAATAAACTTGGGACGGGGCTACTATGAGGGTGGCTACCGGCTCTTCTAAAAAAAAATCAACACGATCTTTAATTGAGATAATTAAGGTTAATATTGTAATGCATTGGGTTCCAATTCATGCCTATTGTAGACATTATCTTGTCATCATTCATATACATCATTTAATGTACATATAAAGTGGAAAAACAAGAAAATAGAAACAACCATAATAGATATCTTTCAATGTCCAATAACAAAATACTCAGCATATCAATTATCTCTTTAACATGTTCACATCATGAGTATAAGCATATAACCCATCTTGTCAAAATATTCTTTAAAGTATAATCATTAACACACTATTGTTATGGACATATTTGTTTCTATACTTTCTCTTCAACACTTAGGTATTTAAAATTTCATTAAATACTTATCATTCGGAGAAAAAATATTCTGAAGAATTCTTACAATACTTTCTTAGCAGCTTGGCTATAAGTCGACAATTCCAAATCCTAAAATAAATTTCCTCAGTCAAATACTATACATTGTGGCATCAAAGCATACCACAAACTTAGTCTCTATTGCACATGAAGCAGTAAGAGATTTGCCTCATACTTTTTCATAAAATAACTCTACTAGATAGCAAAATACATAACCATAATTGTATTTTTCATCATTAGAGTAATCTCACAAAATATGGTCTGAATATCTAGTTACCTTAAGAGTATCAATTCTTCTTAAGGCAACAATATATTCATTAATTTCTTGTGAATAACCTTGCACTCTCTTCACAATTTTTGGGTCAAATATCATTGGGTTACTTTGGCAACAACCAATAATACCAACTAAAAAACTGATATTCAGCCTTATACAAGTTTGTGCAATCATCAGATTCATTATAACAATCATATACAAAATTTCTTTAACAACCTAATCAATTTGAGGACACTGTAAAATATTGAGCATGTCACATTTTATTTTTAAAGCATCTATTAAACAAAAATTCTTCATGTAAAATCTTCCAAAACTCTATGCAACTATACTGAGACAATCCTAACTGTCATCGTCTTGATATTAAAATTCAATCCCAATTCCAAATGATGTCTCATTCATAAATTTCATTTTTAAAGTTATTTAGATATATAACTTTAATGTCATACTATAAACCACAGTTCATACTGGCCAAAAAGTCATATACATGTATGACCATAAATACAAATATACTCCCATTGATCTTAGGGTATAAACATTAACAATAAATAATTTTCTTAAATCCAAAAGTAGTATTAGTATTATCAAATTTCAGATATCAATTTTAAAAAAATTTGTTACATTTTCTAAATAATCATTTTATTCGTTTCTTGTAGACTTTAGATTTCCACTATATAATTGTTTTCACATCTATTTCATGTAACTCTATACTATAATGAGCTACTAATGTCATAGTAATCTTAAATGAGTTCTTTCGGATTTATTAGAAATCCCTTTTTAATCAATGCTCATTTTTTAGTAAAATCCTTAATTACAAGTCTGACTTTATATCGTTCAATATTGCCTTTAAAGTCATGGATTTTTTTCCAACACCCATTTAGATTCGACTTTTTATACATTTCAGACAATTTAGATGAAATTACAGACTTTACATTGATTCATGGATTTCAATCACTCTTTTATAAGTTGGTCTTTTATAAAATCACTTATTTCTATAACTTGTAAAAACATATGCGAACCTTCATTTATTTCTATGTCAAATTCAATTTTTGAAAATACACCACGTAACTAACCAAAAATCAAAACAAGAAAATCACATGAGGTTACTTGTTCTGATGTCTCCATAGTCAATTCCTTAGTGGTGTTTCTCTGATGAGGTAGATGATCATTTACTTGTTGTTCCATGTTATCATTAAGATAATCATAAAATGAACTATAAGCATTTCGAAATACAAAAATGCACTTTATAATAATTGCATCTCTAGTTTCTATACTCCCCTGCCAAACATAAGGAATTTGACATTTCAATTTCCTCAAAATTCAAACAATGAATAGAGACAATACAACCTAAAGCATTTCGATCTCCCTGAGTAATCAATAATGTACCTATTAACTATTATACGATCCAACTTTCTTTCATTTGCATTGTAAAGTCTTACTTTAGATTGATTATTCATACATATATATACCTTAAATCAAGCATCATATCTCTCCACAACTCAAGATAAGTTTTCGAGACTACTTTCTAGGAACACAATTTAAGATATATGTTATTGTCTTTAATAATTTTACAACACATCTTTTCAAGAAATTAACAAAATATGCCACGGTTATGCGTTGACTCAAAATACTTTTCCTGGCACTCACTACTTCAATCCAATTCAATTATTTTTCACATTTCTATCTAACTGAAATTCCTCACCATGAGAAGTACCTCAAGAATTACTAATGGCTTAAGACTTTTCATTTTGCAGATAGATACATTCGTACCATAAAAATCATCTATAAAAATAATGAAATACTTCTATTTATCAAATATTATAGAGAAAAAGATTTACATGCACATTATCTCAAGAAACTCTTTATTTCTTGTACCATTTTTTCTTGATATATTTGATTTGCTTTCCTTTTATATAAATCAATACAAATCTTGAGATTAGAAAATCTAAATGCGGAAAATATTTTATTTACTAATCTCTATAACTTTTCTTGGAGATATTCTCGAAACTTTTATGTCACAAATTATGTTTTATGTTCTATACGACAAATTGTAAAAAAATTTCATAAATCATTTTTCATTTGGTTCCAATACATGCCTCGTAAGTGAAAAGGAAAAACCTTTAACAAAAGCACTATTATGAAGGCATGACAAATAAAAAATTTTATTGGAAGGAAAAATAGAACAAACATAAATGGCATTTTGAAACAATTTAAAAATTTGAACATTTGTGCTCAAGTTCAACCACTAAAATAAGTTTCAACATTTATAGAGTTTGATTTGAAACTTATACAGACAATAAATATGAACATTTACACTTGGGTTTAATTAATAAGAATGTATAAACATGTATAAGATCTGATTCGAAACTTATACAAAAATAGGTTTACCCTTCGCTTCAAATCATATCTTATGCTTAGGGCACTTAAATCTTTATGTGTCTTTTTTTTTTTTTTTTAACTTCAATTGACAAAATTCTTATATTTTATCATTTCTTTCATTTCCCAAAAGATACAAATGATTTTTCATACAAATTAGCAAAATCAATCTAACAACCATACTACCATCTCGTTCATATCTCATGTACAAAACAAGAAGATTTCATCATTTCCAGTCCTAAAGTTCAAAGTTTGAAATGGAATAATTAATTTCATCTTCTTAAACATTATGCCTTTCTTACGCTTACCAGTATTCTCAATAATAATTGATGTTAGACTTAAACTAGGGTCTAAAACTCTTACTGTAAATTTGGCATGCTCATGTTTCTCTATACTAGATTTCATTCTGTACGGAAAACCTTGTAAAGATATTTGTATACTTATGCAAGAAAAGCACTTTAATCACATTAATACTTTGAGTTCGACACTCACAAACAATAACAAAGTTTTAGCCATTATAGATGAACTAATAGTGTCATCAAGATTCCTCATTTGGAAGTGAAACCCAATACACAAAATATTCCCTCCAATTTTAAATTTTGTGAATGAACTAGTTGTATCATCAAAATTCTCCTTTGCGAGTAAACTCTGACATACAAAGTACCTTAAATTATATGGATGAATTAGTTGTATCACCAGAATTCTTCTTTAGGAGTAAACTCTAGCATACAAATTGTTCACCCAAACTTTACTTTGATGGATGAACTAGTAGTCTCATCAAAATCCTGATTTGGGAGTAGATCTTGACACAAATTGTTCACTCCAACTTTACTTTAATGAATGAACTAGTAGTGTCATCAAAATCCTCCTTTGAGAGTAGATCTTGACACACAAATTGTTCACTTTAACTTTACTTTGATGGATGAACTTTTGATTAATAAACTAGTAGTGTTATCAAAATCCTCCTTTGGGAGTAGATCTTGGCACACAAATTGTTCACTCTAACTTTCCTTTAATGAATGAACTAGTAGTGTCACCAAAATCCTCATTTGGGAGTGGATTTTAACACACAAATTGTTCACTCCAACTTTACTTTAATAGATGAACTAGTAGTGTCATCAAAATCCTCATTTAGGAGTAGATCTTGACACACAAAATTATTCACTCCACCATATCCACCTTACTATGGAGTTTAATGATTTTTCATCAAAGTTTGAGAAAATCTTGTACCTTTAGGCAACCAATCTTTTCTTTAATTTTGGTGTAATTAATTTACCCCATATTGGATAAACAATTGTATATGGCATACAAATTTAAATAAGAGCCAAAGTAAATATTAAAGAATTCATACATGTATTTAACAATAATAACATGCACATACAAGAAAAATAAAATTTAATACATGTATTTAACAATAATAACATGCACATAAAAGAAAAGAAAATTTAAATTTTTCTTTCTTTCTTTCATTAGGCTAGGCCACAATAGTGGCCCATTTATATTGGCCCGTTGGACCTTTTTTTTTTTTTTAATCTCGGACTGGGTAAAAGCCCACTGCCCGACCCTACAGCCCAACCCTTCTGTTTTGAACGAACAAACCCTAGGCTCTTTCTTCTTCCTTTAGCAGCTGCCACATCAAAGGTCTTCCAACTCTAGGTTGCTGCAGCTACAGGCGTCGCTGGCGAGGAGAGGACGGCATGGTGTCTCCGGCCTCCTCCCACCGCCGACATCAAACTCATTGCCCCCTGTTTTTCATCTTTTTACCAAAATACCGCCGTTACGGAGGTGCCGGTGAGGAGGTTCTCAACCTTCTATCAGCACCAAACACTGTACTTCATAGTATTGTTTTTCAAAAAACTCATCTCAGAGATGGATCTAGCCACCATACCAAGAATCTATACGATGGTGGCGGCAGTTTTCCATCTCGGGGTGCCAACATGGCACTCCAACCACCTTATTCCACCCCCTCCAGTCCCCACTCAGTGACTCTATCTCTCTGATTTTTCTTTTGTATCAATGAAAATTCACAAAAAATTCTTATCAGTCAATCAAGGCTTCTCAGCCCCTTTACGCCGCCATACGTCCCATGTCACCGGTAAGGGACTTCGGCCACCTTACACCGTATACTTTCAACACATACAGTGACTCCTCAACTATCAACAATACCAACACAAAGCAAACAATGAGGGAGAAAACAAAATAAAATCCAAGCAAAGATTGAAGTAGATGCATCAATACTTCGTGGAATTGTGAACAATCATGTGAGAGTTTTTCTTCTACAGAAATATATCAACATAAAATGGGAGAAGTACATGGTATTATGATGTTAAATGAATATACGATAATATCAAATCTATATTTATCGAGACCATAACCTGGTTCTGATACCACATGTTAAATATTTTAACATGAACGTTAATAATGGGATCTTCGATTTTCTATGATCCACAAGAATAAAACAATAATAATTGAAAGACATACCTATCTTCATCTCTAATTCGTTAAAGCATTTTACTGACTATGAGAGGAGAATGATCACATTAACAACTTAGCCTCCAAGTGTCTACCAAAGGATAGAGGCACAATGATATTGTGGGTGAAAACCCTTAACCCCTTAGTACTATTTATAGACTTCTGACCATCAAGAAATCTAGAGACTTTGTATCCCATTGTAATTAGATATAGAGTTAATCTTATCTCATTAGAGTTAATTTTATCACATTGTGACTCGTTAATTAAGTGATAAGTATTGAGCTATTCTAAACCCATCAGGATATGGGTGTGTGGGACATAAAATTTAAATAAAAGTCTTACAGTATAATTAAGTAATTCCTAGGAAAAGAAGTGCAAAGCTCCTAGCAAAAATGGACAACAAATGGGGCACAATGATACATGGAAGCCATGCATACTGCCAGTGAGGGTGGCCTATCAAAATGCGGAGGTGCTTTGTGAGGAGTTTCAACTGGACACCAAGAGACTCATGATGAGGCATGCATAAGACAGTGAGCTACAATTGCGCACAATTTGTGTGATTCCATCCTCACTGAAAATTGTGTGACTGTCCATTTTTTTAGCCGGTCTCGACTACTGCTCACCCCTAGGTGTACTGACTGTGATTCCGTCCAAAGGTACCCGGCTGTGATTCTATCTGGCCCTCTCTACTTCGCCTCACCCTCTAGCTATTTGTTACAAACATACCTGCTGTGACTGTCCCTCAGGTAACAATCTAACGTCGGACCGGAATAGGAGGTTATTCTGACGGCTAGTTAAACAACAGAAGCTGGAGATTGAAAAAAATTTCCAACAGAGAGAAAATCTGATATTAGCTAACGAAAAATAAATCTATCCTCTATTCCGAAGTCCACAAGCCAGGCTTAAATAGCTAACGAAAAATGACAAAACTGTAATTATGGCCAAACAATAGAAATACGGAATAAGATAACCATGACTAAAATTTAGCCTAAGGATATGGAATAAAATCGTTACTAAAGAGAAACATTCCCATAAAAGAAAATTAACCAAAAATGAAAGAGTTGACAAAAATTGACTCTTCGGAGGTAAAAATAGGTGATTTGGGGTTGACAAAGGGCCCACCAGGTGAAGCATTGTAACCAAGACGTGCGTGCCAAAAATAGCTTTTCGAATTGGGGTCATATGCATGATTCTGATATCTGTAGCCAAAATTATAGTTAAAATACGGATATCATCCATTTCTTCTCGCCCAACCAAGAGATAAGTCTCCTAGCCCCAAATCTACTGCTTCTCACCCAAATCCTTATCTCTTCCCTCCAATTTTGTGTTGGTCTACCTTCTCAAAGTAGTCCAGTACTTTTAACATTGCAGCTGTCAGCTACGTCATATCGGCCTCGAATTAGGACTCAGATCCCCCTGCATCAGCCTCCCTAGGTTGGAAAGCACTCGCCGTCGAGTTCACGCCATCTTCGACAAAGTAGGGGCTGAGGTGTTTGACGTTAAACACATCCAAAGTTCTCATATGACTAGGAAGACATAGTCTATATGCACTGTCATTGATCTTTTAGAGAACAGCACAAGGTCCAATCTTCCTATCCTTCAACAAGATCTCCAACATCAAATAGTACCTGGCGGCTACAATTGTCGATGTGAACCTTGTACATTGCATTGCTCACCTGAATTGCTTGTTTGACTTGGTAGTGTACTTCCCGAAGGTGCTCTGCCATCTCCTCGGCCTTGACGTTTAGGCAACCAATCCGTGGTACAGGAACCAGATCAAGAATGCCCGGCGAATTCTGACCATTGACAACTTTAAATGAACTCAACCGAGTAGTTCAGTTCTTGGATCGGTTATAAGCAAAATCTGACTGCGATAAGGCGAGGTCCCACTGTTTTGACTTAGTACCTGTCAAACTTCTCAAGAGGTTGCCCAAACTTCGATTCACCATCTCGGTTTGCCCGTCCATTAGGGGGTGGTAGGCACTACTAAAGTTTAGCTTTGTTACGAACTTTTTCCACAAACTCTTCCAGAAATTACTCATAAACTTTGCATCCCAGTCTGAGGTGATAGACCAAGGAAGACCATGCAGGCAAGCAATCTCCTTGAAATAAAGTTGGGTGATTCGGGTGGCGTCCATTGTCTTTCTTCAAGCTACAAAATGGGCAATCTTAGAATATCGGTCGACCACGATGAAGATTGAATCTATGGCGAGTTGGGTCCTAGGTAAGCCTAAGACAAAATCCATACTGACATCAAGCCACGGACCATCAGGTACAGGTAATGGAGTTTAAAGGCCACCATTAATGAGGGTTCCCTTTGCTCTCTGGCACACAAAACATCTCGCCACGTATCGTGCCAAGTCACTGGTCAACTTGGGCCAGTAGTCTTTTCTCGCCCAAAGTGCCCCTCGCCATTCGATTTTTGTATAATGTGCTCTCTCAAGAAACAGTCTGGGATACACAATTGTTGGTGATGGAATAAAAATCCACCATGCAAAAGAAAAACCACTTCGCCTTCCCTCAGTTACTTCCTTAAAAATCTTTCCAATGGATGGATCTCCGGTGTACAAATCCCTAAAAGTGTCAAAGCCCGCCACTCTAGTACTAACGGTGGTGAGGAGTGCCACTCGTCGGCTCAAAGCATCTGCAACCCTGGTCAAGCTCTTTGATTGGTGCCTCAGCAAGAACGTGAACTCTTGCAGATAGGCGACCCACTTGGCATGTTGTATACTCAGCTTGTGTTGCTCGTTGATGTACTTCAATGCCTAATATCAGTAATCAGAATGAACTCCTTATGTACCAAATAATGTCGCCAATGTTTCAAGGACTGCATAACGGTATAAAACTCCAAGTCGTACGTGGAGTAGTTTTTCTTCGATCCTGATAGTTTCTCACTGAAAAATGCACAAGTCGTCCTTCTTGACTAAGGACGCCGCCAATACCCACTCTGGAAGCATTGCAATTCAGCTCGAAGATCTTTTCAAAATCAGGGAGTGCCAGAACTAGTGCTTCAATCATCTTCTACTTGACCAGTAGGAAACTGGTCTCTACTTCCTCGAACGAGTGGAATGTCCACCCTTTCAAGAAATCTGTGATGGGCGTGATTAAAGTGTTGAAATTGTGGATGAATCGTCGATAAAAGGAGGCCGGCCAATCCATGGAAGCTCTGTGCATCGTGTAGGGTCTTGGGAGTTGGCCAGTCTAAAATGGCTTCCACTTTGGATTGATCTACGTGGACACCATCTATAGAGATGACAAAGCCAAGGAATGCAATAGAAGTGGTGAAAATGGAGCACTTTTTCTTGTTGATGAACAGACACTCCTTTCATAATGTCTCGAAAACATCTCTGAGATGTTCTACATGCGCCTCCCACGTTGGACTGTAGATGAAGATATCATCGAAGTAGACGACGACAAACTTTCCTATAAACAGCCGCAGTACCTGATGCACAAATCTCATAAATGTACTGGGTGCGTTGGATAGCCCAAAGGGCATGACCAACCACTCATAGAGACCGTGTTGCATCTTGAATGCCATCTTCCACTTGTCGCTAGGGCGTATTCGGATATGGTGATACCCGCTTTTAAGATCAATTTTGGAAACAATCTTAAAGCCTGACAACTAATCCAACATGTCATCCAAGTTAGGAATTGGGAATTTGTACTTCAAGGTGATTTTGTTAATGGCTCTGCTGTCCACGAACATGTGCCATGAACCATCTTTCTTCGGTACCAAGAGGGCAGGAACTGCACATGGGCTCATACTCTCACAAATGTAGTCCTTCTCTAACAATTTCAGCACTTGGTACGACAATTCTTCTAATTCCTTGGGGTTAAGGCGATGTGCTGCCTTGTTGGGTAAACTAGATCCTGGCACCAAGTCAATATAGTGTTGTATATCTCATGGGTGGAAGGCCAGGGGAAGGTCTTTTGACATTAGATCTACAAACTCAGATAGTATCTTCTGAACTTCTGGCAGTATCTCATGGTTCATCTCACCATGGTCGTCACATTCTTTCTTTCCTTCTCCAAGAATCTAGCTTTTGATAAAAGAGCGTTTCCCTTTTTTCCCTCAGGGGCAGAAGCAGCTCCCTCCCTACAGGGTGCTAAGGTGACCTTCTTCCCTTTAACGCTAAAGGAATAGGTGTTTTTACGCCCATTGTGAATCACGCTTTGATCATACTGCCACGACCTGCCTAGCAATAAATGGCAAGCATCCATGGATACCATATCACACCACTCGTTGTCAAAATACTTTCGACCAATCAAAAAGGAGACCAAACATCATTGGTCCATGGTGACTTCATTGCCCTTCTTCAGCCACGACAGCTTGTATGGCTTTGGGTGCTGGGCTATCTTGAGTTGCAGCTTTTGAACTGCTTCCTCGGAGACCACGTTCTCACAAATACCACTATCTATGATCAGTTTGCACACCTTCTTAGAAATAGTGCAGGTAGTGTGAAAGATATTAGTTCTCAACTAGTCTTCGCCCAGCTCCCCCTTCGGAGTTAGTAAACTCTTCTTGACGACAAGGGTCTCATTACCATCTCCATGCAAGACATCCCCTTCCTCACCACCTTCGTCATAGATTGGTTCACCCATGCTCAACATCCTTTGTGTCATCCACATTGATCAGGAGGTTTTTCCCCTTCTGGGTGGTAGACTTTCTGCATTCTATCGCCTAGTTTGCTATTTCTCCACGACTAGAGCATGTTTATAGGTTTCAGAAACGTCTAGAGAGAGTGGAGGTTGAGGACGTCTTGTAAGGGTTGCCGCAAACCACCCAAATAACGTGCTACCAATTGCTTCAGTTTGAAAAAGATCATCACGGGCCACCAACTAATAGAACTCCCCGATGTACTCATCAACGAATTTCATTCCCTGCCTCAGCGTGTGAAGTTGCTAAAGCAAGGTCTGAATATATCTGAAGGGTAAAAAATGACCCTTCGTCTTTTTCTTCATCTTCTCCCAGTAGCCAATCTTGGCTTTACCATGTCGCTCTCTAGATCGATTCAACTTCTCCCACCGTCATACAATCTGGGACATCCTTGTATTCAAAGATACATTCCACTTTGTACAACCAATTGATAAAGCCCTCCGCCTATAGAGTACCAGAAAATTTCAATAAATCCACTCTGAAGCCTAGGTCTCCACCTCTCTCCTCCCTACCACCGTACTCTCAGAAAGAGCATGATTATGATACGGGTTCTCAAAACTGGATTCAAACTCTTGATCATAAGTTTGACCTTCCAAGTTTTACGCCTCTAGACACTGGGATAATTCTACTATTTGCCTCTACAAATCTGCAATCATTGTGTTCTGTACATTATGATCACATGGAGAGACTTCCTCATTCAGAACCTGTCCACATAGACCACGACCTCTACCACCAGTCATGAAAAGTGACGATAATTCACCCCAGGAAAACGCTCAAGCTCTGATGTCAGCTAACGCTGAATCAGAATAGGAGGTTATTCTGACGACTAGTTAAACAATGGAAGCCAGAGATTGAGATTAAGAAAAATCGTAAACAGATAGAAACTCTGAGATTAGGATTTTACTATAAAATAAATCAATCCTCCCTTCTGAAGCCCAAAAGTCGGGCTTAAATAGCTAATGAAAAATGCCAAAACTGTAATTATAGCCAAACAATAGAAATATGAAATAAGATAACTATGACTAAAATCTAGCCTAACAAAATAAAATCTTTATTAAAGATAAACATTACCATAAAAGAAAATTAACCAAAAATGAAAGAGTTAACTAAAATTGACGCTTCGGAGGTAAAAATAGTTGATTTTGGTATCAATAAGGGGCCCACTAGGCAAAGCATTGTGACCAAAATATGTGCACTGAAGAGAGCTTTCCGGATTGGGGTCATCTGCCCGATTCTAACACCTGTAGCCAAAGTTATAGTTAAAATACGGATGTTGTCCATTTCTCCTCGCCCAACCAAGAGCTAAGTCTCCTCATCCCAATTTTGCCGCTTCTCATCCAAATCCTTATCTCTTTCTGCCAGTTTTGTGTTGGTCTACATTTTCAAAGTAATCCAGTGCTTTTAATAACGTCGTATTTGTCAGTTGAGCTTCATCGGCTTCAAATTCAGACTCGAATCCCCTCGCATAACAATCCCATTGGAGTTTGGTTATATTGTTTGGAGTAGATGAGCTGATCTTTTTTTTTTTTGCAAAGTCAAAAAGGAAAAAAATATCCTTTCTTGGTAGCCAAGCCATAGCATCGTTTCTTGGTAGCCATAGCATCGTTTTTGTTCCTTGTAATAATTCTCCATAGTTGTTTATCGTTTGTTTTCCATTCTTACTATCTTGCTAATTTTCTTTGCGTAAAAAAGAGGGTATTAAAAAGTTGTGTTCCTTGAAACAATTTTCTTTGTACTTTATGCCATAGCATTTTACAATAATTTGTGTTCCTTGCAATTTCAAATGGAGGAGCTAGGGTAGTTTTAAATTTTTATTATAACACATATATTTGATTGTTCCTTTGACATGCTGCAAAAACAAACATGCGTAATTGGGGTTGGCTTCAATGCTTATGCTTATTTTTTGGTTTTAGACTTTTTCTTTAGATATATTCTTGGATTTGATGGTTTGCTATTTGTTGTTTCCTTGGTTATAGACTTTTTCTATTTGATGGTTTTCTTTATATATGTTCGTGGGTTTGATGGTTTGATTGGTAGTAGTTATTGAACTTCTTTGTTTTCATGCTTCAATGCATATGCTTATGTTGGCTTCAATGCTTACGCTTATGTTTATTATTTGATTTGCAAATAGTACCCATTCGGAGCAGTAGTTATTGGGTTTGATCGTTTGCTGTTATTATACTTGGATTTTTCGGGCTCATGACTTTAGAGCTCATATATTTGCATGCAAACCAAACAGAATAGCAATGTGCTTTTATGAATAGCAAGTGCTTCTAGGGCCACTTTTGACCACATGGAGACTACTCATATTTTCAGCAAGTGCTTGTATGAATACAAATATGCTTTTAAAGATTATATATTTCCTTTATGTGTATCAAACACATTTCAGTACTTGCTAATATTCAACGAACATTTTTACTAATGGTTACTTAGGAAACTCCTCCACTGGAGTTGGCATGGATTCCGACATAGAGCTCAAATAACGAGTGTGTTGATGTAATACCTGATAATGATGAAGATAAAAATGACACCATTGAAGAACCTAAGGTCAAAATGTCATTTTCATTTGAGGAAGGCGTTTGGTCTTACTATATGAAGTATGCTAAGCATACGGGATTTGGGGCGCATAGAAAGAATTCTAGACAAGGAGAAGATGGGAAGATCAGATGGTTTACATCGGTATCTACGCGACAAGGCACATAAAAAACTCAAGCTACTGATGTTCTCAAGCCAAGACAAATAGAGAAGAAAGAGTGTAAGGCTAGGATTAATGTGGTTTTAAATGATAAACGTGGCTTTGGGTGCCAACATACTTTAAAGACACATTTTGGGCTGTAATGTCAGCTACACAATTGAGTGAAAGCATAAATGCATTTTTTTATGACTACATTAACTCCAGAACCACACTAAAACAATTTGTAAATCAATACGATTCAACCCTTAGGAAAAAGGTGGAGAATGAAGCTCTTGCTGACTTTGCATCGTTTAACACTGAGATTACTTGCGTCAATCACTATCTTATTGGGAAGCAGTTTCAAAAAGCATACACAATTGCAAAGTTCAAAGAAAAATGAATTTTGAAGATTTTTATATTTGAGTTTTTGGGATGAAAGGGTGTAACAGCCTGCTCTCTCACGATTAAGAATAAAGTCAATTTTAAAATTTCTCGGAAGCCGGAGTGCTACTATTGTCCTTCATTTTAAAATATTTTCTTATAATTGTGTCAGATACAAAGATTTCATATAATAAATACAATCATTCTTTAATAACAATACTAAAATCATAAATGAGAGAGCGATAAAGCATTTATTAAAACTTCTCAAAGTCCATGCCATAAAAATCATAACTTAAAATGTTTGTACATGATCTAGGCCACTGTCACGCTTCCCCAAATTAAGTCCTATCATGTAGCTCTACCTTCAGAAATATTCTGATCTGGAGTGGTTCAAAAACATAAAACAACAAAAATAAGTCGATAACTGGGTAAGAAACTCATCATAACATAAACATACTTAACATAAAGTTTTTCATAAAATATTTCATGCTGAGAATTAAAATCATGATCATTCATACGTATGTTTAAGACATGCATGACTTATCTTGGCTTATCTAACTTATCTTGCTTATCATACTGGCCCACACACTTAATCTTGTGTGCAAGGTTGTACACTGACTCCATATCCCGCAACTGTAAAGGGAGTCGCTAATAGTATTCTAATATACTATGGTGGACCACGCTTAGGTCCGTGGCTTGCACGTCTACCCATAAATCGCATAGATATCATGCATCTAAATGGTTATCTTATTAACTGCTCTGAGCTTATATTACACTTGATCTTATGAAAGAGTACGTGACTTATGCAATGTGAGATGCATAATACATACATACTATAATATGCGGAATGAAATATGATGAATGAAGCGCTTGCAAATATCATGACATGCGTGGTACATAAATATTGGCTTTCAATGAACTGGCTTTACAAATAATATATATAACTAGATAACGTATACTAATCCTAATTTATGATCAAACTACTTATCTCGTCGTGTTGTTTCCTAAAGTTTTAGACATAAAATTGATCACGGTACAATGGAGGGATGACGGTGGTTGTGAGTAGGACGAAGGAAGAGACGATGGTGGCCTTGGCATGTTTCATGGTGGGAGAGATGAGGTTGCGGCATGCTAAAGATAAAAAGAGAGCTAAAAACAAAAAACATAGGCTTGAAGAGGCACGTACAGTGCATAGGATTCTATTTATAGGATTTTATACCATGCAAGTAATGGTATGTGTTCGGTTTAGGAATTTTAAGGTGAAGAAGATTCTAGAATTGTAATCCTAGTTTGTTTAAATTAAAAACATACTCTAGTAGTTTAATAAATATAGGATTGAGAGTGACTGAGATTGTGTAGAGAACATCAATCGGTTATGATTTTATATTGAAATAAATTTCTAATATCCGATCTTTAAATTCTAAAATGACTCTAACTCATTTAATAAATAATAAATGGGATTTAATCTAGATATTGAGCCTAATTAAAACTCCTAATCAACCTCAATAATTTATTGCTCGTGGGCTTATTTAATATGATCCATTAAATATAATTTAGGCCCAATGAAAATTATCAATATGCTAACCTTAGAATTATTGGGCCGGGTCATTACAGAGGGTGCAAAATATATAACATACATAGTTGCCAATGAGATTAAAGTGATGAATTTATAAAACATGCAAATTTCACTATCTCGCCTGATAAAGATTCCCTGGAGGTTAAATGCAGTTGCAAGTTGTTTAACTACAATGTGTTCGATTGCGTTGTAGTCTAAAATTGTAGTTAGCTTTGTGGTGCACTTATTGGTTTGCTGTTATTTGTCTAAAATTACAATCTGAAGCATTGTATTCTAAAATTGTAGTTAGCTTTGTGGTGCACTGATTGGTTTGCTATTATTTGTCTAAAGTTGTAGTTTGAAGCATTGTATGCTAACTTATATTTATATAATATAATTAATGCACTTTGAATAATAACCAAGTCAAATGACCTCAAACATCAGTAACCATGGATAGTACCTTGGTAGAGTATGTTATGGGCAACATGTCATTGATCCTGAAAAAAAGAAGCCCCCAGCTGGTAGAAAATAAGAAGGGAAAAAAATTTATTATGGCCCTTCAACTCGTCAAACTGATAATATAATCCCAAACTTAGGCAACTAGATGGTAGTGGACCCCTTGTGCTGATATATAAAGATCTCCTTGTGCTGATATGTTCCTACATATTTACATTTTGTACTAATTATAGTTGCTAATCTTTTTCTACATTCTGCTTAGATCGTTTTCTGTTATTTGGATATAATAGTTGCTATTATTATACTTGGGTTTGCTGTTATTATACTTGGGTTTGCTGCTATTATAGGTTATTGGGTCCGAGACATTAATATTTTGTTTCTTTATGAATAGCAATGTTTGAGTCACTTAGTGGCAATAGCTCAAGCTCAGGAAATCAAGAGTTAAGTACCTAATATGTTATTCATGTGTATGGAGCAAAATGAGGGACGGTGATTTTTTAGATGCCAAAACTATATGATAAAACTTTGTATCATTATCCTCTATTTCATGTTTGCGTAGTCTTCTTTGTCAATATGAACTGTTCAATTTTGCAAGCTGGGGCATGCTTGCAGATTTTACTATTGGTATGATTCTGAAATACCAATATATGCCTAAAATATAATCAAACGATTACAATAATCGATTAATAAATCAAAAAGTGATTTCGAAAAGATACAAGCAATAATAAGCATCGAAACCACTCGACATCAACTTGAAATAGCGGAAGAGAGGTGCAAGAGAAAGTAGAGAAGATTAGTTACGTTCTAACAATTTCGTTGTTCTAATTATTTATTTATTTTGGTCTATTTCTATCCACTTGTTGGTTCAAAGGAAAATGTTAGTCATTTCACGCTGTAATAGCTGTTATGGATTGATGCAAGTTGATAATGTAATGCAACTGTCTTTTTGTGATGCATCTATAAAAGACAAGTTTGTGACTTGTATTAGAGAAGTTTGTAATGTGATTTGTAATCTGATATACTTATCAATAAAAAGAGAAATTGTAATCTGATATACTCTTTTTCAGTAAATGTTCCACAAATGATATTTTCAGCAATTGCTCTGGTATTTAATCTGATATTTTCAGCATCTCCTCTAGCCATATAATGGGTGGCTCTACGGCCACAGCTCCCGCTGGAGGCTTCCACTGGTATTTTTTTTTTTTTTTTATATGTATTGTTTTAATACTTTTTAATATTTAAAAAAAATAAAATTAAAAATATTATTAAAAAAATAATTTTTTATTTATTAAGTAAAAAAAATTAAAATATAAAATCCCAACAATAGCTACTAGCAATAGCTCGTGAAATATGTAAACGATGTGTAATCGCTTTAAAAAAAATAGAGTCTATTATTAAAAAATTAATTTTTTTAAGTAAATTTTATATTTTATTCATTTTTTTTAAAATGATTATGCGGTGATTGCATAATTCACAATTACAAATATATTTTCTCTTTTTTTCCAAAATAATTATTACGCACTCACGATCCCTCGTTTGAAATTAATATATATGGTTGATTTAGCACCTATCTTGATCCGGGCCCACAGAAGATTCTTCCAACATAAACAGAGCCAAAGTTCAAACACCTCTAAGTTCAGAACTCCAAGAGAGCAAAGAATGATTCTCCTTCATTTTAACTCGTCTCCAACTGCATATTATATAAGTCTCCAAATGCATATATTATATAATAATACTCAAAAGTCCATCCTCTCTACCAAACCAACACAACAGAAACAGCTTCCTCTAGGCGTTATCTCCTTATTCTCTTTGTGAATAAAGCATCTTCAACTTCTTGTCTGCTTCAAAATGAGCTTCAGAGATCTTGAGGTTGGCAGGCCACCACCACACCAACAGCGACAACAGCAGCACGACCCTTCTCAGGCCTTGGCTTCTGGGATTTTCCAAATCAACACCGCCGTGTCCTCCTTCTCTCGCCTTGTCAATTCCCTTGGCACTCCCAAGGATACCCTCGAACTCCGTGACCGGCTGTGAGTGTTTTTCTCATTTTCATAACCTTTTTCCTATGCTTTCTTTTATCTTGGTCTGGTATGTGTCTTATGGTTCTTTTATTGGAATAAACGATGATTCAACTTCTGGGTTTGCGTTTTCTGAATTTCAACAATTCATGCCTTCTTTTTTCTCGTATTTTAATGATTGAGAATACATTGGCGTGCTTACGATCGTGCTATAAGTCATTGTTTTCTTTCTTTTTTTCTCCCTTTATGCTTTGCTCGCTAGATTGTCTAATTTTCTGGTGTTGCTCGGAAGCAAAACAAGTTTCTACTTCTGTTTTTGGACTGTTTTTTAACTTATGTTGACTGAAATATGCATTGTTGATCAGTTAAAGCCTGCTGCTTAGAATTGAAGGTAAACTAAACAGGCATACAAAAAGTACTTGTACATTGTGCTGTAAGTCCTTATTATTGTGTTGTTTGTTCTCTTGGGACTTTAAAGGATGCCCTTGATCTACACAAAAAACTATGAATTTTTTTTATTTTTGGGTTTCAGAGAATGAGATGAGATGAGATGAGAAATGTGTGAATAGTAATAAAATGGTTTGTGGATAATAGTTGAATGGTTTGGGTTAAGATGTTTTATTGAGTTTTGGGAAATAAGAGAAAAAAAATTGAATAAAAATATTATAAAGTTAAAATGTTGTTATAATATAATTTTTTAATATTATTTTCGGTTTGGAATTTGAAAAAGTTGAATTATTTTTTGTGTTTTGTTTGAAAGTTTTGGAAAGTTGTAATGGTTAAGTAATGATTAGATGAAAAAAGTTGAATATTTGAAATTGAAAAGTGTTCATATTTAAGTGATATTTGGGAAGGAACTTATAAGAAATTTTGAGATGAGATGGTTTGTGTTCCCAAACAAGGTTGGCCTTAGTACAAGATGTTATGTTCTTAGAATACTGTACAGTGTTTAAGGACGAAAGAATTTGAGTGCTTATGTACATTCCAAAAAGAAACAGAAAGAAAATTGATACAAGTGCTAATGTGCAGTTTTCTTTGAACTATGATGATTTCACAAATTCTTTTTTTTTCTTTCATATATTTTAATTTTTCACATCTTCTCAATCACCTTGTTAATATCTTGCTGCTCAGAGCCGGATGTTAAATAGTGTAAGTTGTATTTTGTTGAAGCTATGTGGGAAAACAGCATTATAGATTCATCTCTGTTTTCCTGGTTTCTTTTTCAATATATGGGCGGATGAATTCTGATCGATTTTATTTGGTAATGATTAATAGTCTCTCTTTTTTCTTGTGGACATCCAAGTTTTGCTTTCGATGTATTTTAGTGTTTCACATCTTATTTATCACCTTGGATATCTAAATTTTGCTTTCAAATGAATCATTAATCCTAAAATCACTGTAGGACATTCTTGCCTTCATGGGCTTGATCTTTTCATCAAACTCTGATCATGGATCTGGAGATTTTCCCTAGTTACATTGTGGTTTAACTGTTCCTTTTTAGGCAATCTCAAGTTCTGTTCATTTCCCATATGAACAATTATAACTGAGTCCTTTACAGAACTGACCTGTTGTGACTTAGTGAGATGAGATGAGATGGTTTTAGATGAGTTGAATAAAATATTGTTAGAATATTATTTTTTAATATTATTATTGTTTTGGGATTTGAAAAAGCTGAATTGTTTATTATATTTTATGTGAGAATTTGGAAAAATTTTAATAATGAGTTGAAATGGTTTTTGTATCTAAACGAGCTAGTTTGTGGAAGGATCCCAGAACTAGGGCTTGAAAAAGGAACTGTTTTCTTTTTTTTTAACTCAACACCAAGGATGTGGAGTTAAAAATATAATCACACTGAAATACGCTAAACTAATTGAAAAGTAAAACATGTTATTTTACTTGTTACTTCAACTTCTAGATAATTGTATTCATTAAGCATTGATCATAAAACATAATTTTCTACCTCATAATAAATAAAATAAAATAAAAAGAAATCTTTCATAGAAAATAAAGATAGTTTCTTAGAATGGATATGAATTCAACCAGAAGCTAGATATTTTACCATATATGAAATCTCTATTTTACTGGCGAGAGTAATTTCAACCTATGTTAATTCATTAAAGAATTGCATAAAAGCTTTTAGGATACATGTTGTATCTTTCAAAAAGACTGTAATTTCCATTTTGATCCTTCTCTATCCTCATAGTCCACTAATAGCTGTTTCAATCTTTTTCCCCCTATCGGTTTGAGTGGTTGGTTGTTGTTAGATAACTTTTTTTCATTTATGGATCCAAGATAACAAGCTAGTTAAAGCATATAAATTTACCTTTTCAACTGATCACCTTTTGCATGCCGTTCTCTCTTTTACAAATTTTCACTAGATAAATAAATCATTTAAAAAACTTGTAAATTAACAATGGTTTTAGTTTTTAGCCTTTTTAAAAATCCCATTTGGTTTTTCTTCATGCAATCAAGTGGGAAGATTGCACCATCAATCTTGTTTCTCATTGGTGTATACATTGGATTCACTTAACTGGCAGACACAAGACAAGGTTACACATTGGGGTGTTGGTGAAAGATACTACAGCTAAACTTAAACAGGCGGCTAGCGAAACTGACCAGCATTTGGAAGTTAGTGTAAGTTCATATCCAGTATAATTTTTAAAATTAACACTTCATCATTGAATCTCCCTCTCTCCCTCTCTCTATTGTTCTCTTGGATCACCTTCTCATGCTCCTCCTCCTCTGCTCCTTTTCTAGTAAGTGGATCTTACAATTGTAGATTTTCTTTATTTTTTATCTATTGTTTTGTTTCTTTTGTTTCGGGGTGGGATGGAGATGGGTTTTATTTTCTTACGCCTTGAAATTTTCTCATTAAACTCCAGGCTGCCAAGAAGATCACTGATGCTAAGCTTGCAAAAGATTTCCAGTTGGTTCTTAGGGAATTTCAGAAGGTTCAAAGGCTTGCAGTTGAGAGGGAAACAACATATGCTCCGTTTGTCCCCAAAGAAGTTCTTCCATCAAGGTAATTTTATCTGGACAGCTTGATTAGTTCGACAAATTTATCTTGTAACTGTCCTTGGCCTGTCTGGTATTGTTTTCTTTTTTTTTTTTTTCCCCTGAAAAAGGATTTAGGACTATGAAAATAGTGTATTGAAACACAAATGAGTTTTGAGAAGATGGGGAGAGTTGAAAAGGATCTTAAATCTGTAGGTTTGTTTTCTGCACCTTGGTAATGTTAATATTCTGTCACTGATTTACTCTGAAATGTTCACCTTTATTTTAGAAATTCAACCACATATGGGTACAAAAGTCTCCATAATTTTGGGAACAAAAAATCAATAGTTCATATAGACATGAACAAGAGAGAGTAAATTGGGAAAGTAGTGTATTTTATCATGCATGTGAAAATATTTAACTCTTTTTTTTTATAAAACATTAAATGCTTTTAAACCTTAAGGATTTGTACTTGCAAAGGACCAACAAATGGAACAAAGAGTGTAGTGATATATACAGGCCCAAATATGAATGTTTTGTATATCCAAAGAGTTAGTATAAACTGGTTATCCTCTGTTATTTTAAGAACTGCACGTGTATTTCATAAGAATGTCAGTTTGTTCCAATCCCATAGATTTCATTAAAATTTACTGTTGTGGGCTAAAATTAGCAAAGTAATTATCCAGCCAATCACTATCAATTGCCAGATCTGGCACTGGTATAATTTGTTTTCCACCATTCTAGATCAATTTAAGTATATATTAGGAAGAGTATTTGCAATTCTGTTTGTGAGTGCTCATCTATTATGGGATGAAAAGAGTGCCAGTGATAATAGAATTCATAGGAAAACCAATTTCTTACCTGGCCATATGAGACAGGTAATATTTACCTTTGTTAGTGAAATTTGACCTCACTCGCATGCATGTGCACACCCACACACCCACAAGATGACACACATACTTATATACATACAATAGCAGTTAGCTTTGATCATATATTTGATTTGCATGCCCGAAATTTGATATATGGGATGAAGTTATAATTTAGCAGTTAGCTTTGATCAAAATATTTTACTTGCTTGCCGTAAATATGATATATCATGATGCAGTTATGATGCCCATGAGCTGGATATAAGTTCATCCCGGACTCCCGAACAACGGGCTCTTCTTCTAGAATCCAAAAGGTCTGTATCGCTTGTCATTGTATGTTCTTTATACCCCTCTACATTCATTTGGTAATTTTGTTTGCCTTGGGAGAGTTTATTTCGGTATTTTGAAGATAAGGAGCGCTCATTGGAGGAGATTAGATTGTTCTTTGTGAAAACTTTATTCCTTTGGGCGAATGCTGTAGATTTCAATGGCCTAAATTTTCATGATTTTCTTGTTTCTATTACTTCCTCCTAACTAGGTGTAAACTCTTGTATACCCCTATGTACTTGGACTATGCCTATTCTTATTAATATAATCAGTTACTTATCAAAAAAAAAAAAGGAGAGTTGATTTCAGCATGCAATGCATGGGAAACGAAAAGCTGCCTTTTGTGGGTTTTAGTCTTTTGTTAATTAGATTTCTGTTGAGGAAAAATGACTTCTTTCCCATATGCTCTTCTCCTGGTGAGGGCAAGACAATGGTCTATGCTGTACTTAAATCCTAGTTACATAAAGAAAATGGGAAATATAAAATGATTATTTTACATTAACTGTGAACATTTTCACAAGGATTATTGTTGAAGAAAAACCAATTGATGGTTTGTAGCTAGGAGATCCTTAAAACGATTAATTTTCTTGTTAATGCTCCTTGACTAATTACGTAGACATCCATTTCTAGAACACGACGTAGGACAGACATACAACCTGCATTAATTGCTTATTAGTTAATTGTTGGGATGCTATTATTGGCTGTGCCAACCTTGTTGTGCAATCCTCATAACTTCTTTCTAGACTTCGGTTCTCTAAGGTGTCATCTATGGGCCAGTGTTAGTTTAGAAAAGTTACCGGACAGTAAAAGAGGAAAATATTCATAGAGAAAGAATTAAAGGAGCACAGTCAATATCTTGTTCAAGCAGGATAGTTGGATATACTCCGTATAATAGAAAGGCCTTTACGTGTATGTTGAGAGAGAAAGATTAAAAATATTGGTACTTTATGTCCACAATAAGAATGAATTACTGAAGCCATGCTCCCCGCTCCCATCTATCTTATCATTCAACCAAAACAAATGCAGAAAAATACAGACCACACCTATCTCTAAAGGGCATTCCTTTGTTTCTGTTTTGGATGGATAAACAAAAATCCTTCAGATTATAGTGTATAGATATTCCCTTTCATACTGGAGATTAAAAATAGTGCAACTTCAGTTTCCATTATACTATGTGCAGACAAGAGGTCGTACTGGTGGATGAGATTATATTTAATGAAGCCAGTACAGAAGAAATTGAGGTAAATGAGATGTTTAAGGATCTCGCTGTCCTGGTCCATGAACAAGGTGCAATGATTGGTAAGCCCTGTGTCAATAATTATATTTACACTAATTTTGTTTTCTTTTTTTAGAGAAAAAGGTTTTCTCCATTAGTTATTTGAAAGCTCTGCATGCTCTATAATGAAAGTGCTAAACATATGTTCCTTTTATCCTCTCAGACGACGTTAGTTCTAACATTGAAAGATCCCATGCTGAAATCATACAAGCCACATCACAACTTGCAAAGGCAGCTAAGACCCAGAAATCTGGTTCATCTCTGGTAAAGTTTGATTGATGTGATTGTCTTCTTTTTTTTCCAATGTTTCTATGTTTTTCAAATATTATGGATAGAAAATGTGGATGCCAAATCATTGACTGCTAGGTTTCCGCTTTGCTGAGACCGAGATGTTTGTCACAATAAAAAGCATACTTTCTGCAATGTGTCAGCTTAAATTCAAGTGACAAAATATTCTCAATATCTGGGATAGCATTGATTCTGTAAATGTTAGTTTCGATAAACACTGTAAAAGGGAGGGTATATTTTTCCTTTCCGTTGTATTGACCGCTTCAACTCAATCATGGTCACAGAAATGCTCTTAGGTATCTAGATCTGCATACTACTTTTGAGTTTTGATCTTTTTTTCTTTTCTTTTCTTTTTCATTGTCTTGTTAAAGACTTTGTATTGGTACATACCTGTTTCCACTCAATAGTGGCTAGATCAGGCTTAGAATATTTCGTTTCATATTATATTTATATTTACCATTCTTTTGATCTTCTGTGACCTTAACCTCAGGTGGAAGACCAATCTAAGCCTTGTACTTTCATAATTAATTAAGAGATTTGAAAGTGGACTGACTGCTTATTGTCTAACAGTTATGGCAGCAAAGTTATAATTGCTCTAACCGTTGTTCTTCATAGACTTTATTGTTGCTATTTCTTGAAATTGTAATATAGCTATTTCGTGAGATTAGTTATCTTTGCTTCTGAACTATACAATTTTTTGTTCAGACAATATTGAGGCAAGTTATGTACACTGGTTGTAGTAGTGTGATATTAATTTCAAAGTACCTTTTTGTCCCTCCCTTTTGATGCTTAAGTTTTGTATGCAGACGTGTTTGCTCTTGCTGATATTTGGCGCCGTTCTGCTCATCGTTATAGTAGTCATCGTTGCCTGGACAATAAATTAATCGTCTCAGATTGAGTTTGATTTTGAGATATGATCTCCTTGTAATGTCCTTGATGGTGTTCGCTAGCAAGCGCCTACTGCCTAACTTGTGCTGCTCTTGTCAACTCTAATCACACACAGCTTATAAAAGGTGCGTATAATTTCCATAATGTAAAGTAGACCAATAATCATTCAGTCCAATGGTTTGGAGCTGACATCCTCTTTTCGAGGTTTTTTCTCGCAAATGATGTAAAATTGTCAAGGATTTCATTACACGGTCAACAAAATCTGGAACTTCTACATCTCCTGCTCATTTGTCTGTAAGTTAGTGTTTTCACATGTTCATTGTTGTACCAAGACTCCTAGAGTACTTAAATGTCTTCTGTTTCAAACTTTGGTGCAACTTAGTACACAAGATTTATGTATGTAAATAATATTTCTTGATCAATATATTGAATGATGTTTGTCAAACTGCATCTTATGGGTAGAATTCATTGTTAGAGAGTGAGAACCTCCAACGGTGGTGGCGTAGAACAGAGTCTTGTAGAGCTCTGTTTGACATGCATCTTTCTATTTACAGATAAATGAGAGGCGGGTACACAAAAGCTAAAGACTTTATAGGTGTACAAAATCATCAAGTTGAGATGATGATATATCTTCCGATTCCCCAGTTTTGGCTGTGTTTAGTCTTTGTTATAGAGGGCTGATGACTATGGCTGAAAAGTAAGGGATGCTCTTGCATGAGACTAGAGAGAGTCCTAGATTGAGAAAGGAGTCATGGAGAGGTACAAGCTGGAAATAATGACGAATCTTAACATCTTTTTTTTTAGAGGTGGCACGACCTGTAAAATATATGTAAAATGGTATAGATGTATCATTATATTTCTTTTGTTTTTATCTTTTCAGGTATATAAAACATAAAATTTTAAAAAAAATATATATATATATATATATATATTAATTTTTCTCGTGACATTCAATATAATCTTAGAAAATAACCTATTTAGGGTAGGATTTTAGTGCATTGAGGTCCTCTTCAATTCTCAACCTAAAGAAAGTGGGAAAACAGAAGAAAGGCAAAGGATCTACCGTCATCCCTCCATGTGACAGGGCATATCCGAAGTTCAAATTTTTCCATCCAGTTATTCTCATTTTTTCTTTAAAATATTTTATTTCAGTGCCAAATAAAAAAAAAAAAAAAAAAATAGACGGAAGCATCTGCATATTTTATTTCAAATGGTAAATAGTTCAATAATGTACACAAACTTAAGGCACAAAGATGATGTGTACATTTGACTTTATCACTCCGACTACCCTGAACAATCTTATCCTCGAGAGATATGATTGAATGATGCAATCACGAGATAATAATAATAATAATAATAATAATAATAATAATAATAATAATAATAATAATAATAATAATGAAATATTAATGTATTACAAATAATCTCAATTGTGAATTTTTGTTTATTGAATTTCTGTGAAAGAAATTAATAATTTAGGATTTTTTTCATATTTTTTCTTAGATTTAAAAATAATAGTGTTTTTCACATAGAATATTATTTAAAAAAATAACAATTATCTTCATATTATTTTTCATAGTAATTTATAAAAATAAATCATAGTTATTGGACTAATAATATTTTCATTTTACAAAATGGAATTATTATCTTGAGGTTCCAATTTATGCCTCAATTTATAATTGGTCTTTTTAAGTTATCATTTTTACTATTTTATTTTTTGTGGTAACGCATTTCATATTTATCTATTTGTAATGCATTTTTAAAATTATTATTAAGATAATTAATAACACTTTTTATCATTTAAAAAATTATTTTGGTAAGACCATGCTTTTATTTTCTAAGAACAGAATAATAATATTATATTTAATTTTATAAATGAGAATATTGTCTATAAATTTAAATAATAAAATTGTATTACTATAGGATATCATTTCAAAAAAATAATAATTATCTTCATATCATTTCTCATGATAGTGAATCATATTGAATAACACTTTTAAAGTAATATTAATTTCATTTGAAAAAAAAAACATTATGATTTTGTAAATTTCAAATTAATACTCTATTTTTACCTTTTATCATTCCAAATATCCATGTAGTTTTCTGAAACAATTAAAAAATATTATTTTATTTTATTTTCATCTATAGGAACATTATTATTATTATTATTATTATTATTATTATTATTATTTGTTGGAATTGTGGCTTGATTTCCTGTTGAAAGTGTCATTCGAGAGACTTGGCTCGACCCTGGTTCAATTGTGGTTCGAGCGAACTTCAGACAGATAGTCTACTTGACAGTCTGCTTGAGCTAACTTCAGGCAGATTATTCGCTCAACTTCCGCTCAACAGTCTGCTCGAGCGAATGTTCTTGCGCTGTTTTATGTTTGGATTCAAAGATGAGTTGAGATGGTTTATAAATTGTAAAATAAAATATTATTAGAATATTATTTTTTACTATTATTACTGTTTTGAGTTTTGAAAAAATTGAATTATTTATTATATTTTATGTGGAAATTTGAAAAAATTATAATGATGAGTTAAAGTGAGTTTCCAATTCAAACCGGCGCTAAACATATTTTTGTAGAAAGAAAATGGGTGAGTGGCGGCCAAAAAGAGTGAGAACTCCTTTCATGATATTTTGAGAGCTCATTGGGTGTATTAAGGCTTTTGGGATTGATGGGTGATTTATGATTTCTCTATTGTACTCAATCTTTGTGATAGTGAATTCTTTGAGATCGATTCCGCCGCAGAGGCTATTGTTCAAGTCGAAATACTAAATCTTGGTATTCTTTGTGAGATTGTCAATTTTTTGTTATTTGCTTTCGCTAATCTATTTCAAAGTTGTCTCTAGATTTTCTTTTAATCCCAACTTCGTCATCATCATCATTATTATTATTATTATTATTATTATTATTATTATTATTATTATTATTATTATTATTATTATTATTATTATTATGTACGTGTCTAATTTGTCTTATAGTAGGTAGAGTAATGCATATCCTTTTATGATTCAATATAATGAGTTAACTTTAAACATTAATTGATTTGTTATGTATTCAATAATTTTACATTTTCAGTTTCCTTCATTTTTTTTCAAATATAATTATAATCGTTTCTAAAATTTGTTACATAGATTTATGATTATATTTTATATATTTATCATATTTGTTATTCTAATTGACATGCATCTTAAAATTCATATTTATCATATGAAAAATGAAGTAAGACTTTCAACAAAGAATACACAAAGAATACGTGACTTGCACATAAGCTCTTATCTAGTGTTATATAAATATATATATATATATTTATTTATTTATATGTGGTTTGATTTAGCACATATCTTGAATCATTCTTGATCCGGGCCAACGGAAGTTTCTTCCAAGTTGGACATTGAAGGTACAAAAGAACCTCAAGGTTCAAACATGAAACACCTCAGAACTGATCCAAGAGAACACCAGAAAGAATCATTCTCCTTCCAAGTCTCCAACTTCATATATTATTGTATATTAATCAAAGTCCATCCTCTCTAGCAAACCAACACAACAGAAACAGCTTCCTCTAGGCGTCAACTCTTTATTTTCTTTGTGGATGAAGCATCTTCAACTTTTCTGCTTCAAAATGCGCTCCGGAGATCTTGAGGCTGGCGGGCCACCACAACACCAACAGCTACAACAGCAGCAAGACCCCCCTCAGGCCGTGGCTTCTGGGATTTTCCAAATCAACACCGCCGTGTCTTCCTTTTCTCGCCTTGTCAATTCCCTTGGCACTCCCAAGGACACTCTCGAACTCCGTGACCGGCTGTGGGTGTTTTTCTCGTTTTCATAACCTTTTTCCTATGCTTTTTTTTTTTTTTATCCTAGTCTGGTATGTGTCTTATGGTTCTTTTATTGGAATAAACGATGATTCAACTTCTGGGTTTGCGTTTTCTGAATTTCAACCATTCATGTCTTCTTTTTTCTCGTAATTTAATGATTGAGAATCCATTGGCGTGCTTACGATCGTGCTATATGTCATTGTTTTCTTTCTTTCTTTCTTTTTCCCTTTATCCTTTGCTTGCTAGGTTGTCTAATTTCCAAGTGTTGCTCGGAAGCAAAACAAGTTTCTACTGCTGTTTTTGGACTGTTTTTTAACTTATGTTGACTGAAATATGCATCGTCGATCGGTTAAAGCGTGCTGCTTAAGTCCGGTTTGGATATACAAAATTATCTCATTGCATCTCATCATTACAATTTTTTCAAACTCTTATATAAAATATATTAAACAATTCAATTTTTTCAAATTTTAAAATAAAAATTATATTAAAAATTATATTCTAATAATATTCTATTCAACTTTCAACAAAACATTTCATTTCATCATCTGAACTGCGGAACCAAACAGATCATAAAATTGAAAGTAAACTAAACAAGCATACAAACAGACTGAACAGTACTTGTACAATATTGTGCATGTAAATTCTTTTACCTTATTATTGCGTTGTTTGTTCTCTTGGGAATTTAAGGGACGCCCGTGATCTACACGAAAGACTGAATTTTTTCCTTTTCAGGCTTAGGAATGAGATGTGAGAAATTTGTTAATAGTGGTGAAGAATAATGATAGGGTTATTATCTTATTATTATCTATTTACTATTTTTTTTGTATTTAATTTTTTTTTAATTTTTTATTTTACTTATTGATTAAGGAAGTAAGTATTAATAAAATTATATATTTTTTTAATTTTTTCTTAGTAATTAAGGATGTTAAAAAAATACTTAAAGAAAATGGTAAAAAAATTAAAAAAAAATTTTGAAATGCCCTTAAGTAGTAGATGGGTAGTAAAAGGATAGTAACTCTATCACTATCCTAATAGTGAAATGATTTGTGACTAGTAATGAAATGATTCTAGTTAAGATGTTTTATTGGGTTTTAGTAAAGGGGAGTGAAAAAATTGAATAAAAATACTATAAATTAAAATATTGTTATAATATAATTTTTGTTTTGGAATTGAAAAAGTTAAAATTATTTTTTGTACTTTTTTTGGAAGTTTGAAAAAGTTGTAATAATTAGGTAATGATTAGAAGAAAATTTTGAAAATTTGAAATTGAAAAGGATTGTATTTGAGTTATGTTTGGAAATTAAATTATAAGAAATTTTGAGATCAAGAAATGGTTTGTGTTCCCAAACAAGGGAGGCCTTAGTACAAGATGTTATGTTCTTAGAATTCTGTACAGTGTTTAAGGACAATGAATTTGGATGCTTATGTACATTCCAAAAAGAGAAGAGAAAGAAAATGAAGAATTTATATCATTTCAAATCCCTATTCGTATTTACGAGAAGGAACGAGAAAAACCGAAATCTTCCTACTCGAACAAGAAGTCTTTTATAGTAATTTGACCTATTGCTCCGCATCCCCCCATCAGTTTACTATGAAGAGATCAGTTTAATCAGACTGAAATTCCCTAAACTAATTCAAAAGTAAAGCATGTTACTTTACATGTTACTTGATCAACTTCTGGATAATTGTATTCATTGAGCATTGAATATCATAAAACATAAATTTCTACCTCAAAATAAATAAATAAATAAATAAATAAATAAATAATCTTTCACAGAAAATAAAGATAGTTTCTTAGAATGGATATGAATTCAACCAGAAGCTGCTAGATATTTTACTATATATGAAATCTCTATTTTACTGGCGATCGAGAGTAATTTCAACCTATGTTAATTCATTAAAGTTTTATAGGATACAACATGTTGTTATCTTTCAAAAAGACTGTAATTTCCATTTGATCCGTCTTTTTCCTCATAGTCCGCTAATAGCTGTTTCAATCATTTTCCCCATATCGATTTGAGTGGTTGGTTGGTTATTGTTAGATAACTTTTTTTCATAAGCTAACTAAAGCATATGAATTTACCTTTTCAACTTATCACCTTTTGCACAGTTTTCGTTTTGAAAAAGTCTTACATTGACGCCTTACACCACACACATCTACCTAATCAATATGTAATTTGTCATTTTTGTCATTCTATCTTAATGCTTAAATATATGTGTGTGTTTAAATAGAATGATAAAAATGACAAATCTCATGTTAATTAAGTAGATGTGTATGGTTTAAGACTTCCTTGTAGCATTTCTCGAAAATTGCACCATCAATCTTGTTTCTGACTGGTATATACATACATTGGATTCATTTAACTGGCAGGCACAAGGCAAGGTTACACATTGGGGAGTTGGTGAGAGATACTTCAGCTAAACTTAAACAGGCTAGTGGAACTGACCAGCATTTGGAAGTTAGTGTAAGTTCATATATATCCACAATAATTTTTAAAATTAAGGCTTCATCATTGAATCTCCCTCTCTATTCTAGATTTTCTTTGATTTTTTATCTATTGTTTTGTTTCTTTTGTTTCGGGGTGGGATGATGGATGGATTGGGTTTTATTTTCTTACGCCTTGAAATCTCCTCATTGAACTCCAGGCAGCCAAGAAGATCACTGATGCTAAGCTTGCAAAAGATTTCCAGTTGGTTCTTAAGGAATTTCAGAAGGTTCAAAAGCTTGCAGTTGAGAGGGAAGTAACGTATGCTCCTTTTGTCCCCAAAGAAGGTCTTCCATCAAGGTAATGTTATCTTACCTCTCCATAATGAGATAGGTAATATGTACCTTTGGCTTTGTCAGTGAAGCTTGAGCATATATATATATATATATATAATAGCAGTTATGTGATCACACACATACTTATGCATACATATAGCTTTGATCATATATTTGACTTGCATGCCTTAAATTTGATATATCATGATGTAGTTCTGATGCCCATGAGCGGGAGGATACAAGTTCATCTCGGTCTCCTGAACGACGGGCTCTTATTCTAGAATCTAAAAGGTATGCATGTATAGCTTAATGGAGATCCTTAAAAGGATTTATTTTCTTGTTAATACTCCTTGACTAATGAGGTAGACACCCATTTCTAAGACTTTACTTTTTTTCCCTTAAATTTTCTTCCTGTAAAACTACAACCTATGCTTGTTCGCTTACATCTCTTGTTTTTGAGTATCCCAGGCAATTCCAAAAACCGTATCACTCAAACAAATTGCAGAGCTTGCCTAGCATACAAGTGAAGAATTTGAGGCAAGTGACTCTTCAATGCTCTTGTGTCAGTCTCTTAACGAAGTAATTTCCACAGAAGAAGTCTTCTTAATTGCTTTTGAGATGAGATTTCTGCATAGCACACGATGTAGGACAGACATACAAAAATCTTAGGTTGCTACTTTCTCTTTTGGATGGATTAACAAAAAACCTTCAGACTATAGTGTATAGAGATTCCCTTTCATACTGGAGATTAAAAATAGTGCAACTTCAATTTCCATTAAACTATGTGCAGACAAGATCAGGTCGTACTGGTGGATGAGATTATACTTAATGAAGCCATTATAGAAGAAACAGAGCAGGGGATCACAGAAATTCAGCAACAGTTAATTGAGATAAATGAGATTTTGAAGGATCTCGCGTTCCTGGCCCTGAACAATGATTGGTAAGGAGACAAGCCTTGTCTCCATAATTATATTTACACTACTTTTGTTTTTGTTTTTTTTTTTTTTTTGGAGAAAAAGGTTTTCTTTATTGGTTCTACCGCCCAGCTCTTTACGCTGGGCATGCCCCTAGTGCAATTTCACTTTTTTTTATTAAACATCTTTAACATTTCAAAAAATAAAAATAAAAATAAAAATACACAAATTGACTAGTAGACACTTCTTTAAACATTTAAATATAAGCAAAAAAAAAAAAAAATTAAAATTCACTAGCAGTCAGACCCAAGCGAAAAACTAGCATTTCCATCTCTCTATTAGTTATTTGAAAGCTCTGCATGCTCTATAATGACTGACAGTGCTAAACATGTGATCCTTTTATCCTCTCAGATAAATAATCATACAGTCCAATCATTTGGAGCTGGCATCCTCTTTCTGAGGTTTTCTCGCAAATGACGTAAAATTGTCATGGATTTCATTATACTGTCAACAAAATCTGGAACTTCTGCATCTCCTGCTCATTTGTGTGTAAGTGAGTGTTTTCATATGTTCATTGTTGTAGCAAGACTCCTAGAGTACTTAATGTCTTCTGTTTCAAACTTTGGTGCAGCCTTAGTACACAAGATTTATGTATGTGAAGACTATTTCTTGATGTATATATATATATTGATGTTTGTGAAACTGCATCTTAATGGGTAGAATTCATTGTTAGAGAGTGAGAACCTCCGACGGTGGTGGCGTAGAACGGAGAGTCTTGTAGAGCTCTGTTTGACATGCATCTTTCTATTTACAGATAAATGAGAGGCGGGTACACAAAAGCTAAAGACTTTATAGGTGTACAAAATCATCAAGTTGAGATGATAATATATCTTCCGATTCCCCAGTTTTGGCTGTGTTTAGTCTTTGTTATAGAGGGCTGATGACTATGGCTGAAAAGTAAGGGATGCTCTTGCATGAGACTAGAGAGAGTCCTAGATTGAGAAAGGAGTCATGGAGAGGTACAAGCTGGAAATAATGACGAATCTTAACATCTTTTTTTGGGAGAGGTGGCACGACCACATTGGTTGGTTGTAAAATAATTGTAAAATGGTGATTATTCATCTACTCCAATATTTGGCAAGGAAAATACTAAATATATATAAGAAAAATTTATAAAAAATTTACTTCTCCATGTGTCAGTTATTGATATGTTGAAAATCATAATTTTGAATTTTAAAAGAAAATTAATAAAAATAATCTTGTAATTAATTAGTAAGTAAAATTATAAGTACATATAACTTAACTCGAAAGAAAAAAGTTGTACACCTGTAAAATGCTCACAAACGTTGTGCAAAACTTGCATATATTTCTTTTGTTTTTTTATCTTTTCAGGTATACATAACATTAAAAAAAAATAATAATAATAACTTTTATCGTGTCATTCCATATAATGATAGAAAATAACCTTTTAGGGTAGGATTTTAGTCCATTAGGTCTACAGTTTCCAACCTGAAGAAAAATCTTCAATTTAGAGAAGGAAAGATATAATATGCAAGTCCTATAACCTTTAATGTCAAGGTCTATACCGTCCATGGACACCATTAGTATTCCAATGTTTATATTTTATATTTCTTAACTACAGAAAGAAGAAAGTGGGAAAACAGAGAACGGCAAAGGATCTACCGTCAAAATTTTCCATCCATCAAGTTATTCTCTTTATTTATTTAAAATATTTTATTTCAGTGCCCAAAAAAAAAAAAAAAAGACAAGTGGTACATAGTTCAATAACGCACACAAACTGACGGCACAAAGATGATGTCCATTTGACTTTTTCACTCCAACTACCCTGAACAATCTTATCCTCAAACACAACCCCCCACCTTTTTTTCGTCTTTTAATTTTCTTCATGGATAAGGGGGAAGGAGGAAAAAGAAAATGCGTATTCCGTTTGGATGTTGTTAAATTGAATTGAGATGAGTTAAATTTTTTATAAATAATAATAAGTTAAAATGATAAAATGAATTTTATAATGCCCACTTAAGATAAATTTAGATATATTTAAATGTTAAAATAAATTTAAATATATTTATAAAAAGTTGAAAAAGATTGTAAATCTAATATATAAAAAAATGTTGAGCTGTAAAAAGATTGTAAATCTCACGTGTAAAGAAATTTTAAATTAAGATGAATTTAAAAATTTGAGACTTGAGAGTTGAGTGTTTAGATGTCAGACTCAACTTAAAATTAGACTAAACTAAGCTCCAAATGGGATCTAAGGGTGCAATCATGAGGCAATTAGCAGTTTTGCTACAATTGTGGGGATTCCCAAAATTATCATCTCATTTTATCTCTTTTCTAAACATAATTCAAATACAAACATTTTCAAACTAATAATTAAAACTAATCATTACGACTTTTCCAAACTTTCAAACAAAATATAAAAAACAATTCAAACTTTTTCAAATCTCCAAACAAAAATAATATTATAAAACTATATTCTAACAATATTTTAATTTTATAATATTTTTATTCAACTTTTTCTCTCCTTTCCCAAAATCCAAAAAATACTCAACTCAAACTATCTCACTACTATTCACAAATTATCTTACTACTATTTACAAAATTCTCATTATCTCACTCCCTAAAAGAGCCCATAATTTTTCCTTCCTTCACACAGCTTACCATTTATTGCTTTCTATGTTTTCTTTCCTTCATCTCCATAATCTCTTCTACCATCTATGCTCCCAATTTGATCAAAAATCTAAATAAAAAATAAGTCTGGCCACAATTTAATTTCCTAGGACCACAGTAAAATCTCAGGCACTACAGTACTCTGATCGATCAACAATCATCTAGACAAAATTCCATAAGAGTACAATACATGCATGTTGTAACCATCCGGCATCCAAATGGCAAAAATATGCTTTACTGAAAAGGAACAAAGACAGCCACAGGGTTTAGATGGTAATATTTTTGTCAAATTAAATCACCGACAAAAGATTTTTTTTCAGTGCAGACTAGAGCAGAGAAGCTTTTAAACAAGTCACGTGCAAGAAGAAATAAAGCAATTCAGGAGTTTTTTAAGTACATACAGATGTCAGTAATTCTTAATAATTTTTTAGTACAGCTTAAGGGGAATCAGAATATACTATACTCGATGTACTAGCGAATTCCTTGTGTTATAGTAATTAGAAAAACTGGCATTACATCATTTGCTGAAAAGCCGATCACATATACAGAGTTTCATTATAAATACAATCTTCTCACCATGACAGGAACTCAAGCTGATGAAGGGAAAAAGGAACACTTAAGTGGCTGATCAAACACCACAAATGTGGGATCAGTGACAAATACTGTATGCATTGGCTCATTTTGTAAAACTGGCAGTTTGGTGACAATGAACATGCTTATTATGATCTGTGATTGGTTAAAAGTTTACCTCTCGATGGTGAGGAACATGCATATACAATTGGTGAGAAGGTCAGGCTATTCCAGTCTTCGATGCAAGAAGCCCCATCTGTTCAGTAAGATGATCCATATACTGAATCTTGTCCCAGTTGTTCTTCTCTCCTATGGGTAACTCATGATCCATAGTCACACCACCAGCTAATGAACTCGAATTGATTTCATCTGCATCCTCAGTGAGCGGGCTCCCTGTAAGGAATTGTTCCCAGAAAGTATCGTTAATGCCTGGAAGTACTGGGATCTCATCAAGCAGGGCCTCCACATCACTTTCTGGAGAAAGAGCTTCAGTTTTCATGGGCGTTGTCACATCCAAAACAACAGACATTGGATCCACATAACTTGCATTCCCAGTCTCGGACCCCACGAAGTTCATATCAAGGATTTCAGAAGTGCTTTCTGGCATGATTCCTTGCAGTTCAGAGAAGTCAGGCAAAATAGTCTCTTCTCCAGAATTATAAACATGAATATTTGGGAATCCAGCTGCTGTAGAATGATCAGGCACCATGTAGGAGGAAGATTGAATCTCTGAAATGGCAGTAGATGGGGGTTTAACAGGAAATCCCGACTCTACTGGCATAAAAGGCTGTCCAGAATTAGGTGGAACCTCAGAAAGGGTCACTCCCGAAACTTGACTCGAGGAACTTCCACCATGGAATGCATGGGAAGAAGGAGCATCATCAATAAGGAATGCACCAGGGTTGTTCATCAATGGTTCCACCCTAGGAGATCCATTCATCTTCAAAATCTGCTGCAGCAGTGCTTTAGCTGCCTCATTCATCGAAGGCTGGTACTTGATAATCCGTCCATCGGGAGCATTAGTGCGACCCTCATCAGCTACACTTTCTTTTTCCTGACTTTGGAGTCTCCTTTTTTTATTCACTCCAGTAATGTTCCTATTGCTTTCATTCTGTTGCTGTACAAACTGGGCTAATAAGCCGGGACTATGCATAGCCTTTGCAAGGAAAGACATCATTTGTTGCTGTCTCTGCTCCATTAGCTGCACACGTTGTCCCACACTCAGCAACTGGTGATCGGTTGCTTGCTGGTGCTGCCTCAACCTAACAAGTTCCTGCATAAGAGCATTCTTGTCCCTTTCAAGTCTTTTAACCTCTTCCTCCAGCCCAAACTTCCCTACCTCAACACATGCCCCAACTGAGGAGCTCGGCACTTCAGTTGGTTGTTGACCGGGTACATGAACTGGTTTCCTCCTACTGATACTTTTCAAAAGGTGTGTTTGACCTCTTAGAAACTTCACATTTGCAAATTCATAACGGTCTGAATCCACCTTCTTAAAACCCTGTTAAACAAAAATGAACAAATTATTATACATATAAATATAATAGAAGCAAAAACCCTAAATTGTTCAAATTGTGTCCATAAAATGTTTCAATTTTTATGATACTAATGTCAATTAAGACAACAAGATTGAACTCAATGACTTGAACTTTTGAGAATATGACATAAGGTAAATTTTTCTAAGTTCCACCAACCAGGCCAGCATAGGCACTCATCATTTTTTCCCTTGGATGAGTAGCACAGGCACTCACCATAATCATTATTGATATCTTCTTCCCACACAACAATGGAACTAATTTGCTTTAAATTCTAATTTTTGACCTACTTCCTAGGCACCAATTTTAAGAATCAAAATATATAAATTTAACTCTTTCAATACTTCAAGTGCCACCAATTACAAATATCACATGGAAACAAAGATTTCTTTTCTTTAATGAAAAATCACCTTCTGTAAAGTCATTTCCATAACTTTCATGCATGGTGGAATTATCAATTAGAAAAAAAAAAAAGGTTCAACAGAAAATAACCACTTAAGAGATGGACCAAGTCTTTGTCCTCTAAAGAATTAAAGACATTTTCCAGAGTGAGCTTGAGACTTAGACCATTACTGCCCAACCATCCAACTGCCAACTGACCCTATTGGTCGTTGACTACCCTCATCCATTCCTAGCCCACTCAACAACAGAACCCACCAGTCGCCAGCCACAAACAGCCGTTTTTATTTTAATCAAGAAATAAAATTTGATTGATCATAAGAATAGGCAAAGCCCAAGTACAAGGGTCATATACAAGAGCAACGCCTAGAAGTCATATACAGCCGTTAACAAGCCAAAATATAAGAATACAAAATAGATTCTTCAACACCCCAAGCACTAGAAAATCAAACGAATACATTTTTTTCAAAAATACATTTTTTAAACAAAATGTTTTCCCCCAAGAATAATTTTCAATGAATGGAGCCTAAGATAATTGGCAGACCGTGGCCTCATACAAGGCCAAAAAAAAAAATTGTGATACAGGCATGTAATTTAACATATCAATTTCACCGAGACAATGACAAGGGAAAATGAAGAAGAACAAGAAAAAAGGACCAAGAAGACATTTAAACAAGCCAATAGGCACAGAAGGGTGCATCTGCGGATGTCTTTCATCAGCCAGCACCTTCAAAGCCAATGGGACAGATGTCGACACAAATTTGTTTCTAGATTCAAGTTAGGGTACAACAAATGATCAGGTAAGGTGGGATGAAGCAAGCAGCACGGGATTGGCTAATAGAACACATGAAATGGGAATGGGATATTTATAGGAAAGAACGAAAGCAGACTAAGGTTTTTATTCATTAGCCAAGCACGCCCATTGCAGCACCTCTATTATAGAAAAAAAAAAGTACTGCGCCTTATTGACCAGCCTTCTCTTCTGAAGAGATAAAAACATTTTCCAGAGTGAGCTTGAGACTCCAACCACCACCATCCAACTGCCAGCCCCATTGGTCATTGACTGCCCTCATCCATTCCTTGTTCACTTTTTTTTTATCGGTCGAACAAGATTTTATTTGAGCATAAAATAGACAAAGGCCCAAGTATATAGGACAAATACAGGAATCCATTCCTTGTTCACTAACCAACAGAACCCACCATCGCCAGCCACAAACCAGTTGTTAACAAACAACAAAAGAAGAATACAATACTTATTTTTTGACACACACCAAACACAAGAAAATCACATTAAATCAAATTAGTTTTCAAAAATATATCTTTTTATAACAAAAATGTGTCCACTAGGAAGGATTTGACCAAATGGAGCCTAAGATAATTGGGAACCTATGGCCTTAGATAAGGCATAAAAAAAATTTTGAGATATGCGCATGTTATTTAAAAAATAAATTTCCCCAAGACCTTGACAAGGGAAAAAAATAAAGAAAGAAAAAAGGCTACCCAAAGTGGTAAGGGCGAACTTGTGTGCATTTGCCCCATGTCACAAGTTCGATTCCCCGAGATCAAACTGCGATTTAAGTGGGAGGCCATGGCAGTGGGTTGCTGTGCTAGTCTCCCCAGGGATTTAGGTTCCATGGGTGAGTCCTAAGGGCTCTGCCATGGGGTGATTCCCCCGACATAAAAAAAATAAAGAAAAAAGGACAAACGACATAATTGGACAGTGTCAGACCCACAGTCTTCTATAACAGGGACCTCTCCTAGCACAGCCCACTATGCACTACTAATAAGATTGACGTAAAAAAAAATTAATATCCCCTACAACCATAACAGTACGCTACATCCAGTTTACCATTTCTTTGACATGCTAGGAGTGTCATGAGTTTCTATTGATAGAAGCAGACAAATGAAAGACACAATGGTATCCTTATGATTTGTTGATGAGTGAAAAACACAATAGTACCCATATGTATGTCCACCCTACTTTCAACACTAGATAGCATGAGCATAATAATAAAAGCTAGCCTGGACGGATGTCTCAAATCTCAGGAACTTGAGTTAATTTGCAAATTTGACATGGAAAAAGCCTATGATCATGTTAACTGGAAATTTCTGCTTTATTTACTTGCAAGATGCGGTTTTAGAGAGAAATGGATGAAATGAATTGAATAGTTCGCTTCTCTATCTTGGTGAATGGCTCTCTAGCGGGCTTTTTTGACTCTTCTCATGGATTGAGACAGGGAGATCCGCTCTCTCCTTTACTCTTCCTATTCGTCATGGAAGCCCTCAGTAAGATGATTGTAGGTCTTGTGGAAGGTAGCTTTCTCTACGGTTTCTCGATGGGGAATGGTAACTTCGATTCTCTTAATATTTCTCATTTGTTATTTGCTGATGACACTATCATATTCTGTGGAGCAAATCTCGGGCATATCCAATCTTTGAGGGCCCTACTTCTTTGTTTCGAAGCCGTTTCGGGTTTGAAAGTTAATCTTTCAAGTCTAAAATGATGCCGGTGGGGACTGTTCCTAAAGCGACAACTCTAGCCTCTCTCTTGGGATGTAAGGTATCGTCTTTACCTCTTCAGCAACTTGAGTTACCATTGGGTGCTTCCTTCAAATCAAAGCAGAGTTGGAATCCTGTGATTGAAAAGGTGGAGCATAGGTTGGCATCTTGGAAGAGGTTGTATTTATCAAAAAGTGGTAGGCTCACATTGATTAAAAGTACTCTCTCTAACCTCCCCACCTACTTTTTGTCTCCGTTCCTGCTCCCAGCAAAGATTGTCAACCGTATTGAGAAGCCGATTTCTTGTGGAGTGGTTTGGGGAACGAGTTCAAGTTCCATCTGGTCAATTGGACCATGCTGTGCATTCCATTTTCCGAGGGTGGATTGGATATTCGTAACTTGACAAAGTTCAACCAAGCCTTATTGGATAAATGGTTGTAGCAGTACCAACAAGAAAGGAGGGCCTTGTGGAAGTCTGTCATTGATGCACAGGTTGGGGAAACATGGGGTGGTTGGTGCTCGAATGAGGTACGCGGCTCACATGGGGTAGGTTTGTAGAAAAACATTAAGAAGGGTTGGGAGACTTTCAGGAGACATACACATACTGTTGTGGGTGATGGCTCTCACTCTGATTTTGGCATGATAAATGGGGTGATGAATGTTGTCTCAAAGTTGAGATACCTTCCCCGCCATATTTGAGTTAGCACGAGTAAAGGATGCAGCGATAGCGGACCTTTTGGCTTTTTCTAGTGGCTCCCCTCAATAGAACATGGACTTCACTAGGGCAGCCCAAGATTGGGAGTTAGAGGTTATTTTAGACTTCTATGCGGCTCTGTATTCCGTACGTATGACTGAGGGCACTATAAATAGAATGTTTTGGAGCCCTTCCAAAAAAGGTAAATTCACGGTCAGATCATTTCATAGAGTTTTATCGAACCCGGGCAGGCTCTCAATCCCATGGAAGAGCATCTAGCAGACCAAAGCTCCTTCAAAAGCAGCTTTTTTTTTTTGTTTGGACGGCAGCTTTGGACAAAATTTTCACCATAGATAATCTAAGGAGATGTCGATTAATGGTATTGGACTGGTGTTACATGAGTAAGAAAGATAGTGAATCCGTTGATCATTTGTTTCTACATTGCAAGGTGGCCAGGACCCTATGGGCTGATTTTTTTACATGACTTGGTTTATCATGGGTCATGGCTGGCAGATTGAAGGACTTTCTAGCATGCTGGAGAGGCCTTCGAGGAAATTCACAAGTCGCAACAATATGGAAAATGATCCCCATATGTATGTGTTGGTGTATTTGGCGGAAGCGAAATGATAGAAGCTTCAAAAACCAAGAGAGGACAGTGGAGGAGCTGAAAGTTTTTTTCTTTAAAACATTGTTTTCTTGGGTGGGGGCTATTGTTTGTAATGGACTTATACCTCATTTATTTTCGCAGATAAGATTATATGGGATGAAATAAAAGTTGAAAATTGAATAAAATATTGTTAAAATATACTTTTTTAATATTATTATTGTTTTGAGATTTGAAAAAATTAAATTGTTTATTTTATTTTATGTGAGAATTTGAGAAAGTTGTAATGATGAGATGAGATGAGATGTGTTGTGAAAACAAATAAGACATTAATGTCCATGACTTTCTTCTTTCAGTTGTAAATTATAGCTAAGTATTTCTCATGTATACTCCATGTGTACTTGGGATTTGCCTATTATTATGAATAAAACTTCTTGATTACTTATCAAAAATAATAATAAAAGCTAGCAGTCTTCGACATATCATATAGAGCTGAACCAAACAAATATTATAGACAATTTTAATTGCAAATCAAATACTAGCTCTGAATAAAATTATCTTAGAATTGGACAGCATACAACCTAAACCTCATCTCCACTCAAAGTTTAAGCCTAGGAAGTATGGGTATCATTTCCATTCTATAGAACTTTTTAGGAAGGGTACATCCAAAATGTTGAACCAAACATGTTTTGCATACTCTACGGCAAAAAGAAAAAGCATGTCCTAAAGAGAAAAGTTGACCTTGTAACATTTGTTCGCATTAAAGTTCCCTTGTAACTTCCTTGAGAACTAAAATCATCATTTATTGCTTATGTTTTTCTCCAACTAGTTTATCATGTAACATGCCAATAGCAACAAAATGACATGAACAATAAAAGCCAAAATGATTATGATTATATTATTTAAGAGTAGTTGATCTATAGGCATCAACACCTTATGTATTGACAATGGAAAAATATAATATAGATTTGGCGAGAATTTGAGCGGACCCCACTAACTTACACTGAAGCCAAACTTGAGTGGGACTCTGCTAACTTACAATGACGTCTCAGTTAGAGATACACCAAGTTTTGGCCAAGTTAACCCAAAAATGGACAAGCCAAGAATACCCACTCAAAGTATAAGCAAACCTGCAAGTTTGAAATTATAAATTAATAAAATACAATGGTCCGTGCATTTGTTGAAATTTTTGGTAAGTCCAACAGAGAGTTGAATTGTAATCCAAAGTTGTGGTTGGATGATTTAAAAGCCAGATGTCCTCAAATGAGCAAAAAAATAGAAAGAATACTTTTCTAAAACCGATATATTGCAAAGAAAATAAAAATGAGAGATTAATCAAAAGGATGTTTCTCATATAATAATGGAGTGTGGCATTTTGTTTGGCCAAAGCATGAATTTCAAGAAAACAAAAAGGAAAGAAATAGAATCTTAGCGAGACGACATAATAGACATGACCCTACTAAAATGGCACCATATGAGAGGATAATGAGCACAACAGAACTATCAGATGTTAAAAGGGAAGAATAGGGTGCATAAAACGACAAAGATTTAGCTGCTGCAGCAATGGGGGTGGTCGTTATGGTAAGGCAGCACTTAGGTAGAAATTAAGAAGAGAGAATTTTTCAGCTATAGCATTAAGAACTAAATGGCAAATTTGAACCATCAACTCCTAATCCCACAAGGATTGACACGTCTTTCTTCCATATCAACTGAAACATAAAAATACATAATTCTTTACTCCAAAATGAACTTAATAAACCTCCATTCCACACCAGCTCCCTCATTGAAATGCACCTCATGGTCTTACTCGTTGCCACATTAAAAATAGAGATCTAAAGGAACAATCTGTTTCAGATCCCTACCTTTCCTTAATAGTTCCTTTAAACTTCCTGATATTCGCATCCATGGAAACCAAAAATCTCAAACTACTAATATTAAATCCAATGTGACTTAGACCTCATGTTCTTGAAGGCCTATTAACTCTAGTGATAGATACTATACTCGTTGTGTGTCTCCATTAATTAAAAAAACTATTAATCCATTGATATTATTCCATTTATAAAAATAATAATAATAATAATTCCAAGCCACAAGTACCTGTCAACTAGAAAAGGGTTTTCACAGCTTCTTCTACCTAATTTCTAAATGCATATGCATGTTTATTCTATCAGCCAATTTGTCACCAACCCAGCTTACAAGTTCTAATGAATAAGCCCACCACATTATTTAACAACCCAAGGAAATCCCAAGCCACATCTAGGCCTATATTATAAAAGGGCAAGTCAAGGTTACAATTAGGAGCACCTTATAATCATCATAAATAGTAAGAACTTCTTCCTTCTAAGCAATATTGGATCCCACTCACAACCATCTTATACTAAATCTTGGGTATTACACTTTCAATCTGCAATTCCTATAGTTTTCATTTAGTTACGAGTAGCATGAACTCACGATTTTTACCTAAAGAAACTAGAGTCCTTCCACTTGAAGCCGGCGTGCAAAACACATCATCCACACCGCTTACGTGATAAGAATTGATTTTTAAGAGTCAAAATGTTGAATTTCTCTTGCAAATCAAATCATGCTATGTCCATGATGTGGAAGGTGTGTCATCCACACCATCTTGTAAATAGAATTTTTCAAGTGACTAAGATGGGAATTCTCCAATTTCCCTCTTCCCATTTCACATTCTCTTCCAATTTACATCTTCCCATTTCACATTCCATTAAATCACTTAATCCAATCCAATGCTCACTCTTGTGTGATTTGAGTTTATACCATTTACAGTCGAACACCACGCTTATCCAAGAAAAAAAAGTCAAATACCATACTTTTTTTATAAGTGAAAGTCAAATACCATACTCTCTCTCTCTCTCCCCCCCCCCTCCCCCCCCCCCCCCCAAGTGCAGTGGAACGTCACGTTTAGTAGAGTGGCGCAAGATTGGGAAGTGGATATCTTTGAGGCTTTTTTCAGCCTTGTTTATTCTGTGAAGCCGATTAGACAACAAGCCGATAGGATGTGGTGGACTCCTGCGGGTAAGGGCATTTTCTTAGTTCGATCATACTATAAGTCCCTTTCCCAAGCCGCTAATACTTCGTTCCCATGGAGGAGACTTTGGCAAAATAAGGAGCCTTCGAAAGCGATCTTCTTTACATGGAAAGCAACGTTGGGTAAGATTCTGACTACCGAAAATCTGAGGAAGCGCCGGATAGTTATACTAGACTGGTGTTGCATGTGCAAGAGATCTGGCGAGACAGTCAAACACCTCTTGCTACATTGCTAGACAACCAAAGCCTTGTGGGTGGAAGTCTTTAGCCGGATAGAGTTATCTTTTGTTATGCCTGCAACTGTTGTAGATCTATTGGCCAGCTGGACAAAAACCATATTCTCTCCCCCTTAACATATGAACATCAACATAACAACACCAAATCTCACCATATACCTCATATGCTGCAGCTATACCCCCTTGGTATTTTTTTATCGCATTTATTTACTTGTCCAAGGAAGAACATAAAACCATCAACCTTCATCCCCTCTAAAGAGTCCAAAAGAACAAATCTTTGTATAAGTTGGAATTTAAGTAATCCAATTTCTGTGAAATAAGCTTAGCCATTAAGTAATCTCCCCAAACATCTTTTTTCTTTTGAGATATATAGTCGGTTCCAGTAATTATGTTGATAAATATAGGAAGCCCCAAAATATGATACATAAAACATCAGACAATATGGTCTAAGACATAGCATCAGACAATAAGGTCTATAAAATATATCTATGGCAGATAAGAAATGCGAGTGCTTGCTTTATCCAGTAAGGACCTCAAAAGTCCCAAGAAGGATGAGAGCTCCTTACATAATTATCCAGTAAGGACCACCACTAAAAGCACTAAATTGATCCACCAATAAAGAATAGAGCTCGAATGTGCATATTCTATCACTGACAGCACGGTAGAAATTCCGAACAATAAAATACCGTTTTTTACTCTTTTTAGTAAACTAACCTATTAAAATATTGGTGCCGAAATAGTTCCTAATTCCCAACCCAAGCTTCTTAAATGTTTTAGATTAATTCAGATTAAGCATGCCAGATCTTAATTAGATTCCGAAATTAACCCCAACATTTTGCAAAGAAAAAGAAGAAAGAACAAAAGAGAGAGAAGATAGAAAGATAGATAAAGATAACCGACGTAAGTATTCAACTGCCGGATGAAGCTAGCGAAGTTATTGTGCTTGAAGTGCTTGGGCAGAAGCTTGGAGGCGAACTCGTGCGGGTTCCAAACCACAAAGCTGTTGTCGCCGTTGCTCCAAGACACAACCGAGTCGGTCTCCGGGTCGTCCACCATGGCGTAGAGCTTCTTCAGAAACGGGGGCAATGGATTCGTAGTCGCCGTCGTGGACGACCCCGCATCATTAGCATCTGCCATTTTTCTTCTGGTTCTGAGAGAGAGAGAACGAGTGAAATTGGAAGCGAGGGGTTTGGGGGTTTCGGTCCTCGGAGGAAAATGAAAGGAAGGAATGAATGGAAGTAAACCGCCACGTACGTTGGTGGGTCAATATATAATTCATTATTATTTGCCGCTGAAAAAGAAAACGCATCGAGTCGGGTTTGTCACGGTTGCGTCGGGTGCAAGACATTCGTAAGAGCTTTTTTATTTTTTTATTTTTTTAATTCAATTTTAAATCTTAAATTTCATAATTTTCAGTTTAGTTGATATAGATAAATAAATTTTTTTCTAGATTTTTTTTAAGTACAGTTACATTTTTCTTTATTAAAATAAAATTTATCTATCAAACGTAAGAACTTATAATTGAGATTTTCTTGAAACCTTTGATCAAATTAAATGGCTTGATTTCAAAAGAAAAATAATACATTAAAAATTTATGTAGAAACTACGTTGCTCGCATTAAATTTTATTGGATGTATTGTGAAATTAAAATAAAAAATTCTATTTATAAGTCAGTATGCATAACACATTTAATAAAGTGTTTATATGATATAATTTAATTTAGAAGAAAAATTATAAAATTTGTATTTACAAGTCCAATATTACAATTTAAATGATGTAAATGATATGTTTTACACACTAATTTTAAAATAAAATAACTCAACTAATTGACGGGACATTTGAGTTTTTATCTTTTTACAATAATGATTTATCTAAGCATTATCAAATTTTACAGCATCACTCGAATAAAATAATAGAAAAATTATAATATCAACTGTCAAGTGTTACCTCTTCTTCAAAGGAAAGTCTCATCTCATCTTCTATCTAGGAAAGAAGGAAAATGTGGAGTTTACAATATGCTCTTACTTATGATAGTAAAGAAGAAGAGTCTCATAGTCTGTATGAAGGGCTGAGTGGGGCAAGATGGAAGAGAGAAGATTTGTGGTCACAGTTGAGGTTAATTGAGAAGGAAGATTCTGTCATTAATCTTGATACAGATCGGATGGAAGAAGTGATGAAAAGGGAAAGAAGAGCTTGGTGGGGAAGCTGTGCTCAGATCATGTTGTTGGGAATGAGATTGTGAGATCAACTATAGCAAAAATCTGGAGAGTAAGTAAAAATTTCATTTTCCAAGATATTAGCCCTAATTTGTTCACAATAACCTTTGAGAAGCAAATGGATCGAGACAGAGTTCTAGCTGAAAAATCATGGCTATTTGATAATAGCCTATTCATCCTCAAAACCTTTGATGGGCTTATTCCTACGAAACAAATGAGTTTCAAATTTGAAAAATTTTGGATACAATTGCATAATCTCCCACTAATTTGTATGACAAGAGAAATAGGGACTCCAATTGAAAAAATAATTGGGTCAGTGAAGGATGTTGATGTTAGGGAATATAGAATTGGGTGGGGAAGTAACCTGAGAGTCCAAATTGAACTTGATTTGAGGAAACCAACTGCAAGGGGAAGAACTATTAATCTATTAAGGAAGCAAAGTTGGGTTCCTTTGCAATATGAGAAGCTGCCTCGAGTGTGTTTCAAATTTGGTAAATTGGTGCATAATGAGAATGGGTGTAGTGTCACAGTACCGTTAAATAAACAAAGCCTAGCAGAAAAATCTCAGTTTAGCTCATGGTTGAGAGCATATACCAAATTAAGAAAACAAATCCATTGATAGAATGGTGGAAGAACAATATGGAAGAAATGCAAGAAATTATAGTACGTCCCAACAAAAACCATCAGAGAAGAAAGGGGTCCCAAGCAACAATCTTGTTCCAATCATGGCAGTAAAATTCTTTGATCTCGATAATAGATTATTCTTGGTGCAGTTTATGGATGTGGTAGATAAGTCTCGTGTTATTCATGATGGACCATGATTTTTTAACAGAAGTCTCGTACTGATGCGAGATTATGATGGGAACAACCATCTCTCTACTCTTTGTTTAAATCATGCGTCCTTCTTGATTAGGCTTTTTGATCTGCCATTGAATTGCATGAACCCTGTGGTGCTTCATATGATTGGTAATTCTATTGGGCAAGTGGAGGTTATAGATGTACCAAAGTCTATGCCAGCATGGTGAGAGTTTTGTATGGTTCAAGTTAAAATGGATATCAAATTACCTCTTCCACGAGTTAAATGTTTGAATTTACGATCTTTTGAGTCTTGTTGGATTCACTTGAAATAGGAAAAGCTTCCAACGTTTTGCTATTGTTGTGGCATTTTGGGTCACACAGACCATGAATGTGATCTATGGGAATCTAATAGAGTTCGATTTGAGACTGAAGGCTATCCTTTTGGGCCATGGTTATGGGTGGATGGGAATCTATTGCGAAGTCAAGTATGTTTTACCTGTCGATCAACTGGAAAGAATGATCTGAAGGAATCAAGGAAAGGAGATCCTCTTCTACGAGTCATTCTCTGCAGGCCATGGTTGTACCTATGGATTGTTTTGGTGATGGCAGTATCAATAAAAAAGGGATGAGCAATCTCGGAGGAAGATCATTACTGATGATGGCTACGGTGGAGGTGCACGGAATCGGAGTATAGGAGAGCAGTTAGTTGGAAATGCCATTATTGAAAACGGTTATGGTGGGATGCCAGTTATTTTTTCAAACGTTGAAAGTAAGGAGACGCAGAAAGGGACTTCAGATATGAGATGTGGGCTTGGACGAGGTTGTTCTAATGGGCCAGGACTGGATTGTTTGGATGGGTTCCATTATTTGGATGGGCGGGATTGTTTGGACAGGCCTTTATCGTCATTTGCTACGGTATTGTTCAATTCAAATGTTACTTGGTTTAGTGCTCTCGAGAAAAAAGTGTAGTGCAGTTCATAGGCTATTGAAGGGAAATCGTGTTCAGTGTTGAAGGGAGATTCAGAGGGCTTGAATGATTCAGAATTTCTTGATGAACCTTTGGCTATCTTGGCAAATGTGGATGGAGTTAAAGGTGTGAAGGATAATTGGGTTAGGGAAGAGAGGAAATCTGTTATGGTGGAGAAGCTGGTTGATAAGGGAGCTTCAATTTTTTCATTGCCTAAATACCATACTCGGGAAAGGATGCTCAGCAATGTGTGAGGAGAGGTCGGTTCGTAGGATTCATAGGTTTTGAGAAGGGTGGTAGGCGACAAGCATTGTTGAAGCCAAAAACTTCTAGTTTTAAACCAATCACAAGTAAGTCTCCTTCTACTATACCATTAAAACTTTTGACTGAAGTGGTGGGTTATGCTGATAATGAAGGCTCAAATGACTCTAAGAGGCTTCGTTATTTTGATGATAGTTGTCTGGTGGATGTTAAAGTTTTATAGACGGAGGCTGATGATCAGCCCCACCGGTCACCATGAAGTTGCTGAGTTGGAACGCTTGAGGGCTTGGGAACCCACAAGTTGTTCATGTTCTTCATGATGTTGTGCGAAGAGAAGGTCCCAACATATTGTTTGTGATGGATACTAAATGTGTGAGTAGAAAAATGGAAAATTTGAAGTTTTTATTGGGATTTAATTGTTTTTTAGCTGTGAATTGTGAAGGACGTAGTGGGGGTATTACACTTTTTTGGCATAAGGGTATTAAGTTGAATCTTGTTTCATATTCAAATAACCATTTTGATACTTGGGTAATTGACTTGATTTTGAATTGTCGATGGCATTTAATTGCTATTTATGGTCACTCGGATGTTGTATGCCGAAAGGACATTTGGCAGTTGATAAAATTTATTTTGGGCTCTCCAATTTTTTCGTGGATATGTATTGGGAATTTTAATGAAGTAGTTTCTAACTCTGAAAAAATGGTGGTCGAGTGCATATTGATGGCAAATGAGGGACTTTCAGGATGTTATTGATTCATGTTATTTTCAAAGCTTACACATGGTTGGAGATTTTTTCACATGGTCTAATATGCAAGAAGAAGAGACTTTCATTCAGGAGAGGCTTGAGAGATTTTTAGCCAATCCTGAGTGGATATTTTTATACCCTTCTATAAAGTTAAACAATTTGGCTCTTAGTCACTCGAATCATAATTGTTTACTACTTGATACATGCGGGACTAAATCGACAATATGGAGAAAGAGGAAGATGTTTCGTTTTGAGGCTATGTGGATTGGAGCTGAGGGGTGTGAGGATGTTATTTGTAATTCTTGGAATGCTCGGCCCCATGACAATGTAATGGATAATTTGTAGCAATCCCTCTTGCAGTGCAAGAAAAAGTTATAGATATAGAAGTATCAGCATTTTGGTCATCTTCATCAACAGTTAAGAGCAAAATAGACTAAGTTGGAAAGATTGCAACATGGCCCAAGTTCTGTTATGGTGATGAGAAGTATTAGACATGATAATGTATTATTGGAGAGGGAGGAATTGATATGGAAACAAAGATCAAGGGCGTTATGGTTACACTTAGGAGATAAAAATTCAAAGTTCCTTCATTATAAAGCATTCCAAAGGTGACGAAAAAACTTCATTGTAAAGCTTAAGGATGATGGGGGATATGGAGAGAAAATAAAAATCTGGAAAATATAGTAGTTTCTTATTTTTTAGATTTATTTAATACTTTTAACCCTATGGATATGGATGTAATTCTTGATACTTTTAATACAGTTCTTTTACAACCATTTGTCGAGGAAGAGGTGAAGGAAACTTTGTTCCAAATGCACCATATGAAGGCGCCAGAACCTGATTGTATGTCTCCAATTTTCTACCAAAAATATTGGCATCTTGTTGGAGAGTTGGTGGTGAAAATGGTGTTGTCTAATTTGAATCATGGGTTTATTCCAGTAGAAGTTAATACGACTTACATTGTGCTTATCCCGAAGAAGCAAAAATCTAAAAAAACTCGAGACTTTAGACCTATTAGTTTGCGTAATGTGGTATATAAGATAATGACTAAGATGATTGCTAATAGGCTGAAGTTTATTTTGGCTAATGTTATATCCCCTATGCAAAGTGCTTTCGTACCGGGAAAACTAATACGAATAATGTCTTATTAGCATATGAAGCAGTCGATTCTATCAGAAAAAGAAGAAGAATGGGGAAAATGGTGTAATGTCTATTAAATTGGATATGAGTAAAGCTTATGATAGGGTGGAATAGAAGTTTCTGGAAATGGTGATGATTCGGTTGGGGTTTGATAATAAGTGGGTCTCTTTGATTCTTTCATGCTTATCTTTAGTGTCTTATCAGATTCTCCTTAATGGTGTGCCTACATCTTCTGTTTTGCCTTCTCGGGATTTGGGATAAGGTGATCTGTTATCGCCATACTTGTTTGTGTTATGTGCTGAAGGTATTCCTCTCTAATTCAAGATGCTGAGAAGAGAAGAGTGATAAGGGGTGTAAAAATATGTAATGGTGCTCCGATGTTAACTCACTTATTTTTTACTGACGACTGCTTGTTGTTTTGTAGAGCAAATATGGTTGAAAATTCTACTTTGAAAGCATTACTTAATTTATACGCAAGTGCATCGGGTCAACAAGTAAATTTGAAAAAAATTTGAATTATTATTAAGTAACAATGTGGGGGCGGAAGAAGTGACAGCTATTAAGGCACTTTGGAATGTTCAAGCTATTCAACACCATGCAATGTATTTGAGATTATCATCTTTTGTTGGCCAATCTCATTGTGTTACTTTTCAGGACTTAAAAGTCAAAATTTGGAATAAGCTACAAGAGTAGAAAGAGAAGCTTCTCTCACAAGCTGGTCGGGAAATTTTAATTAAGGTTGTAGCACAAGCTTTACCTACTACTCTATGAATTGCTTTAAGTTACCAAATACTTTTTTGTAAAGATTTGGAAAGTATGTTTGCCAGATTTTTTGTAGGGGCAACATAGGGAAGAGTATCGTATTCATTAGGTTAGTTGGAAACATATGTGTGAGTCAAAAATGGTTGGTGGAATGAGATTTCAAAACTTGGAGATTTTTAATTTGTCATTACTTGCAAAACAAAGATGACGATTAATGTAAAATTCTGATTCTCTATTGTGTAAGGTACTTAAAGCCAAATACTTTCCCAAAACAAACCATCTGATGCTTGGAGGAGTATTTTTGCAGCAAAAGAAATCCTTCTTCAGGGCTGTAAATGGCATGTAGGCACTGGGAAAAATATTAAATTATGAGAAGATAGGTGGGTACAAGCAAACTTGAAGCCTTATAGTGTGCACTCTTCTCATAGTTTATCTTCAAATGCCATAGTTAATATGCTAACCAATTCTTATTCTAGATCTTGGAATGAAGAGTTAAGTGGTAATGTTTTTCCATCGTATGTGGCAAACTAGATTTTACAAAGTCCATTACATTACTGGACAGTTGATTGACTTGTATGGGGAGGAAACAAATCAAGTATGTATTCTGTTAAATCTGGCTATCATTTTGCTATAGAAATGGTATCTAGAAGAGATGTTGTGAGGACTTTTTATTCTTACTCTCATATGGGTTTGTGGAAGAAGTTGTGGAATTTTTCTCTCTCTAATAAAATTAAAAATTTTGCATGGAGGGCGTGTACTAATAGCTTGCCTACTAAGGTTAATTTGCTAAAAATGAGTGTAGTGGAAGATGGGGTGTGTATTTTTGTCATATGTAGTTTGAAGATGTCACCCATGTCTTGTGTTTGTGTCCTAATGTTTCTGAAATGTAGAGATCTAGATGCAAAGTACTTCTGTTATTATTGAGTGCTAGTTATCGGTTTGAAATAGTAGTATAGAAAATTATGGAAACTGATTTGTCTTTGATTTCACTATTTTTTACAATCTGTTGGGTTGTGTGGAGATATCAAAATGTGTTTGTTTGATAAAACTAACAGTTCAATATTGGAAATTGTTGATCGGTGTTATGAGTATGTAAATAGTTTTAATGTTATTCAAACAACTACTCAGATTGTGAAAAAGGAGAAAGTGCTTAAGTGGCAACCACATCTTCCTCTTGAGAAAGTGAAGTTGAATTTTAATTGGGTCTTGTTTAGGGATGAAGGTAAGGCTGGGAAGTGAATTATACTTAGAAATGATATGGGATAGGTGTTTTTTGCCTTAAGCCAAAAGGAAGATGGTGTTTTTGAAGTGGATGAAATTGAATCTTTAGAAGTGTTGAGAGGCTTGCAAATGGTTTTTGGTATGGATTTTTGCAGTATTATTATAGAATGGGATTCCTGAACAGTTGTTAAAGACATTAAAAAAGGGAATGCATCTTTATCTTCACATGGGCCTCTTGTTTTAGAAATAATTTGACTTCTCAACTTGTTCTCAATTTTTGAAATTTCACATGTGGAAAGACAAGGCGATGAAGCTGCCCATATGTTGCAAGATTTGCTTTGAATATTGAGGAGACTCTACAATGGTGGAATAGTTGTCCAGATTTTATTTGTAATCAAGTAGTCATTGATGCTGAACGTTAATTCTGGTGTTGGGTTAGTAGTCTAACAATTTATAGGTTGATAAAAGCTTTTAGTGCTTTGTATATTGTAATGGATGTTATTTTCCCATTTGGAATGAAGTAAATGTTTGTTAGAAAAAAAAATAAACATCAACAAACATACACCAATTTCATCAACAAATATTAACTTGTGCTGCCAATACTCTGTATCATCAACTTAATATAAATTACATGTATCAAAATCAACTTAATACAAATTCTAGAAAGTTGATTTTGATACAAATTCATCAACTTAATACCAATTTCAGAAAGTTGTCTACAATAAAAATTTCATTATCAAAATCAATATCATTCCATTACATTACAAGAAATATATATATATATATATGTGTGTGTGTGTGTGTGTGTGAGAGAGAGAGAGAGAGAGAGAGAGAGATACAAAAAACTCCATCAATTGGTCAAAGAGCAACCAGCTTCCAACCAACAACCATCTTTGAAGCAGCAACCAACTAGTAACAATAAAACTCCTCTAGCAACCAACCAACAATCACCAACCCCACCAGCAACTCCAACAAGTCCGGTACAATAAAAAAATCAAGAAGTGCAGTAAAAAAAAAAAAAAAACCCAGCCTACCCACAAGCAAGTTAAAAAATGTCACCACATAATAAAAAAACAATTTCAAAATCACCCACATTGTATGAATGGACCAGCAAATCCACCACCAATCAAAATAAACCAAAACCAAGCAGATAACTATATACGAGATATGACATTTTTCCTTTACTCTTCAATAGTTTCCATTTGAAGATTATGGAAATACTCTTGCTGCACAGAATTCATGGAATCAATATCCAATTTTATAATTTTCATATCAATTTTCCTCTTCTTAAGAGCTATTAAGTTAGATCTATCATTCTTAGACTTAATTTTCATATCAAGTTTTCTCTTCCTAAGAAGTACTAACTCAATTCTATCATTGTCAGCCTTGATTATTGCTTCTTTTCTCTCCATCATATAAATCTTCCTATCATCACTCATATGCCTTAAGCCTCATTAAACTCATTAACTTGTCTTTCCTTTTCTTTTATTTGTTTATCTCTTTCTTTTTTAGCCTTCTTGCTCGGAGGTCTCTCACCATCCACGAGTACATTTTTCATGTCTTCCACTAATCATATTGAGTTTGAAGTAATACCTGAACATGACACATTATTTTTTTCTTATGAGTTCCATGTGCACTTACCATTTCAGTTTATGCCTCAAAAGATTCCAACAATGTTCCATGTTGAAGTTGGTTTTTTGGATCTCTCAGTACAAAATTTTCGCGTTATCAATCTACAAAATATGTCCACAATCAATACGCTCTACCATTGCAAATACTTAATAATTACAACAATAAAACATTGAAAAAACTATTATATCTTGTCTAACTCGGTCGTACTGCTTGGATGTATTCCTTCAACTGGGGCTATGGAAGTACAAAATTTATTGATGCATTTTTTAATGCTTGACCACCGATTGGTCAAAAAGGGTACATACCTTTCTGGACTGTTAGGTCTTTTTATAAGTGTTGTAGTAATCATAAATCCTACTCCACAATTGTATGGAGGTTTGGTCAGTCCCATGTATGAAGTCTATACTAATGTTAACCCAAGCTGAAACGAGGAGAGTATCTTCCTTTGCAATAAATGACACACCTCGCTGGGATTGTTGTTTAGGTGCTCTTGTTTTCCGTTGGGGTTGTATCACTTGGATATCAATATTTGCACTGTCTATAGGGGGTTGTTGATGCCACCCTCACCACTTTCCAATAGTGTGGTGAAGAATGGATCGTCATCAATTAAAGTGTTAATCCTTCAACAAAATATTGAAGGACAAAATGTTAGTAAACAATTCAAAAATATATGCTACCTCATTATCAAGATGAAGCATATGAAATCATAAAATCACATGCTTACTCATAGTCACATGTTGTTTGTACCATTGTATCATTCACAGTCACATTATCAATTAAAACAGCAAATTATAATAGAAGATTAGCAAAACAAATGGTAAATTACAACAAAATAGCTTCCAAACATCAAATGAAAAACCCCAATTCAAAACAGATGACCAATTGAAACAGAAGATTAAAACAATCACACAATAAGTCCAAGACAATTAAAATAGGCCAAACAGTTTCCTAACAGCAGAGGATCCAAAATCAATGGTACATAGCAAGTACAAGTCCAAGTCTAAGTCCAAGTCCAAACCAAGTAAAAACAGCCATACAACAAGTCCAAGCCAATTAAAACAAGCCAAACAACTTCCTAATGAGGTATGTACACGTGGCTTCAATTATTTTATAATGATTATTTTTGTTAGATTAATTATTTATAAGTCAAATACACTTAATCCAAGCTTTAGATGCATCTAAGTCCTAAAGAGATGTTTTCAATTTTATTAAACCTCAAAGCATAAAACATTATAGATAGGAAGTCTAAGTGCACATTATAAGCAATTCAAAACCAATTAAGGAGACAACTCGGCTCATTAGAGTACAATAATATTCATATCCCAAGTTGTTAAGAAAAGGCTAAAAAGCAAGTAAGCCACATCAAGTGATAATGTAATATAATTAAAGTTGGAATACTCAATAACCTATTTGTCCTCGAATTCAAATCTTTTATGGGATTATTCTCTATGATTATGTTCCCAATGGTGGAACATGACACCTTTAGAGAGAGATTATACAAATTTCAAATTTACTCGTCAGAATATTGTGATATTCAATCAAATGTGTCAATTATATCACTTTTAAGTGATATTTGGGTTAGTGACTGTGTGAAGGGGATATTGAAAAGCAAGACTGAAGTTTATACAACAATAATACATTTAATATACAAATCCCAAGTATCCAACGATTTAGATAATACATCCAACAATGACTGAAGTTTTTACTGATTATTCAATTTAATATACAAACCTAATCTAAAAGCAAGAACAGAAAATCGAAACCTAATCTCGATTAAGCAAAACCAGAGGACAAAACAATAAAATACCACCATTTTGCTCCTACATGTTTACAAAAATCAGAGGACCCATTTACAAAAATTAGAAAATTAAAACCCTAAATCCATCCCTAAATTCAGTCGAGAATTCAAAACTGTAATCTAGATTAACCAAAATATCCAAACAACAATTACAACAAGCTGAAATCTATATAATAAAAATCCCTAGGCAAAATAGAGAGAGAGAGAGAGGATTTCATTTACCCTAGCTAGTCGATAGAGAAAATACCAAGCAAGTGCATTGGCAATGGTGATGAATAGCGACGTGATGGAGGAAGTGCAGTGTCCTTATGGGAGATGGAATCCTTGGAAATCATCACATGATCAAGAGTTTTGGGAGAGAGGAATAGGGAACCTTCATTCGACCAAAGAGAGAGAATGAAGAAATAGATAATAGAGGGAGAAAATCATACTTGAACCGTCGCGCGATTCGTCGAGAGCTGGTGTTGTTCCGTCGAGAGCCTTTGAGAGAGAGAGCTACATAGGTTTTTGAGAGAGAAAGGGTTCTGTCGTGTCTCGAGGGAGAAGGGGAAAGTTGGGGGTTGAGAGGAAAAATAATCTTGTTGTGGGGGGGGGGGGAGAGAGAGAGAGAGAGAGTAATAAAATAAAATTTCAAGAGTAAACAATCCATCTGCAAAGATGTAGTAGTACTGTTCATAGTAAGGAAAATATTTACATATGCATAATCCAATGTAGTAATGGTCTAGCTAGCTAAATATGTTTTGCATTTGCATATAGATACACCAATGCCAATGCTCTTAAGAGTATTAGTAGTGGCCTAGCCAAAGTTTGACCAAAATTTGATTAGGAAATTCATTTTTATAAATTTAGCTAGCCACTTTTCACTAACACCAAATAACAAACTCTCCAAATCTATCATTATTCTATTAAAATATTAATTTTGGCCTTTTCATTTATTTTAATTATAATTGTAATTTAAATATTTATGTGTTATTAAAAAAGTACACATTAATTTTCTAACGGTCATATTATTCAAACGGATATAATTTTTTAATAGTCTTTTTTTACAACAGTCATATTCTTTCAACTGATATATTTTTACAACGGTCATATTCTTCCACTATAAAACATAACATCTCCTATTTATTAATTATTAGATGAATTGATTAGGAATGCAATATAGATAAAATATTTGATATAGAACGATCCACTTGAAATAGCTACAAGAATTTTTTTATTTTTTATTTTTACTTTTATTTTTTTTAATTTTTTAAAAAGGCTAATTAATGGACCCATTCAGAAAAAAAAAAAAACCCAGTCTTGTTTTTAAGATAACTGACAAGGTTCTACATAAGACCATTTTGAAAGGTAGTGATCTATTTATTAGAAGCAAAATCAACCAATTATTGTGACATATTCATTATTATAAGCAAAACAGCAACATTTTATGCAAGGAAAATTATTTGGCTAATCGTTTGGGCTGGTCAAATTTGGGCCGGCATTTGGGCTAGTCAAATTTGGCCAATAGAAGGTTTTAAGCAACTTAGCTATAATTTGGCCAAAATTTGACTTTAGCTAGACCAGTACTAAAATTACTAAACTCAGTTTAGTCTAATTGTAAGCTGAGTCCAACTCTCAAATTATTAAATTCATCTCAACTCAAAATCTCTTTACACGTGGGACTCACAACCTTTTTCAACTCAACACATTTTTGCACACGAGGTTCACAACTTTCTTCAACTTTCCATAAATACATCAAAACTCATCAACATCCAAACACATCTAAACTTATCTTAGGTAGACTCCACAAAACTCACTTTAACATCTCAACTCATTACTATTTATAAAGAATTCAACTCAACTCATCTCAATTCAATTTAACATCCAAACGAAGCCTAACTCCTAAGTATTACTTTGTTCCAACTAGAGGTGTAAATTTAAACTGAAAAATCGGTCCGAACCGGTTGGTCCAGTTTTGAACCAGTCCGGTTCGGGACCCGTTCCTATATTATGAAAACCGGCTGGACCTAGTCTGATTTCTATTCCATAGTTTCCGGACTGGATTAGACCAGTTGGGAAAAAAATATATCTAAAAATTAATTTTATATATTATACAAAATATTTTTTTATATATAAGTTTTATTTATAATATATAATTATATATGAAATTCTTATAAATAATATATATATAATTATATATCACATATAAAATAATTTCATATTATAATTTATACATTATAACATAAAATGTTAATATTAAATATGAACATTTGTAATTTGTTTGATTATGTATTATTAATATAATTATATATAAGATAATGTTATTATAATTTATAAAATAAAATTTTAATCTTAAAGATGAAAATTTATCTGATCATATGCTTTAAACATAATATATATTTATATTAAATTATTAATAACATTTTATCACATATAATATATATATATATATCCTACTAGTAATATACTTTTAGTCTATGTATAAATTAGTATATAAATCACTATACTAAATAACCACATATAAAATAATGATATAGTAATATTAATACTAAATTACTATATTAATACTATCACTATAGTTTATCAATAATATAGTTATAATAAATTAAGCTCACTATAACAATTAACAAATACTAATGTATAGTTATTCTAATTATTATTAGGATGACTAACAGTATATACTGGTGTATCAATAATATTTTCGAAAATAATTTTCCGAATCTGTGTATCAAGACTCTGAGATCTGGTATCAAAAGATTGTGTGTCAAAATTTTGAGATCTTTGTTATGGAGGAATTATGAAACAAAAATTATCAATTGATTTGAAACAGATTGTTCGTTTCCATTCAAGATGTTGGAATCCTGTCTAAAAAAATTATAGTACTATTAAAAAAGAAATTTTAGTTATTGTATTATGTATATTATCGTTATAATACTATCAATAATATAGTTATAATAAATTAAACTCTCTATAACAAATACTAATATATAGTTATTCTAATCATTATAACTAATACTAATATATATACTAATACTAATAGTCTAATATAGAAGACTATTGTTATACTTATACTAATATAATTATACTAAATCACTATAACTAATACTATACTATAGTATTAGATATAAATCACTATAACAAAATATATATAACTATATATAGTATTATATGGTATTATCCCCCACACCACTCACCCCCCCCCCGCACTCTTCAGATTTCGTCCCCCCATCCCAGTAGGCAATAGGCAAAAATCACTTCAGTTCCCCCCCTCCAGCGGCCCAGCCCCTCCGTCGCCTTCGTCGCATCCTCCAGTCCCTCCATCGGCGGTCGCACAGCTCACCCCCTGCACGGTATACTCTCTCTCTCTCGCTCTCGCTTTTTTTTATCAATATTTTTTTTCTATTTAGCATCATTAGACACTATTTTTCCTAATTATTTGCCTCTGATTCTGGTGGGGAATTCTCCATAACATGCGGCATCTGTTGTTTGTCACTATCTGTTAAAATTCTCAGAAAGTTCCATGGCTAAAGCCTAAGAATCTATGCTTAGTTTTAAAAGATTCACTAGGTTAATGAGTTAATGGGTTAATGGCCGTTTGCTCTTCACATGCTCCAGCGCTTGAGATAGGCTCATTAGGCTTATTATTGTTTTTCCTGCATTTTCTTGATGACCAAACGGATCATTGGTGTGATTTTTCGTGGAAACTACTTGCTTTTTGGGGATGGCTTGTTCATGTAAGACGATACTTCTGGTTTTACAGTTCATAGTCTGATCAACCAAAGAATACCCGCAATTTTGCTTTTCCATGCCAATTGATGAAGTACTGGGTGTTAGAAATACTAATTTTTTCCGTTGTGCTGCATTTTGTTAATAAGACAGCGAAGATGGCAGAAATAAGTTTGGGAGTACTCATAGATATTGTGGATGAAGAGTGGATGAGAGACACCTTGCCTGATGATGGTATCGTTCTTTCTTCCCCCTTGCAATATGGACATGCACGTAAACGTTCATGGAGAATTTGTTTCTCTTACATTTCTTTGTAGCCCGCTTGTTTAATTCCTCGTTCACTTATTATTGCAGATCTTCCACTGCCGCCTCTGGTTGTTCGGACTGAAGAAGCCGAGGACTCAAGTAAGGATGTTTATTGACTAGATTAGAGTGCTTCCCTTAATTCTAAATGGGTTTATGTTTCTAGTATCCTCAGTTTGAAAAGTGAGTTTTGAGATAATGCCCGGGAAGTATGTGGTTTTTTGGCTATGTTTTGTGGCTGCAAGACTGGGAACAGTGGAAAATCCCTGCTTTGATATTAATGCTTTTGTTATACTCTTAATGATGACAATTTAAGCATGTCCCTGTCATCTATTGAACCTAATTTTTCCACTTTCAAGGTGGTGCTGTTTAATAATTTTCTTCCTAATACCTTCTCTTGGGTTTTCCTCATTCTATTAGATCAGGAGTCTCAACAGGTTGGTGGAGATGCTTGGCATGATCTTGCATTAGGCACCACTCAATAGGGCTCTCAAGCATCAGGAGCGTTTTGTATTCATCAGAAATCAAGTGATGCTTTTTATTCAAATTGTTTAGATTCTTGTTATTGGGATTTGTACTTATTGCGTTTGAACTCCATGGCTCTCTTTTATTATATGAGAACCCTTTGAATTTTTCTGTGTAAAGTTGGGAGCCTCATTTTGATAATCTTATGCCCTAAAGCATTTCTAAAGCCTTTCACTGTTATCATTCTGAGTGTCCACTGAGTGAAACATTTACTCACTATAGAAAACCATAGTTTTAATACGACCAAAGAATAAGATAGATCACATTTTTGCCAAACACCATTCCTCCTAGTTTGAATTGGAAAAGGGAAAAAAAACATAGCGGAGTTTGGAGAAGGAGAATCATGAGTTTTCTCGTTGATTTTTGTTTGTAAAATGATACCAAGACAACCATTGCAAACACCAGATTGGCACACATGACTAGCATGGTCTTTCCCCCTGGAAAAATTAGGCATCTGGGGTTGACCACAGCTTCACTGTTTTATCAACGTGAGGCCGTGTCTCAATTGGGTCAGTGTTGGTAGTCCTTTATTCAAAGGCTATGGGGAAGTGACGAAGATGTAATGCTCCATCTTGCACTAGCACACGAACATCAACATGTATATATCCAGTCCTCACCCATATAGGAGGATGGTTTGCTGGTTTTCTTCATCTAGCTAGTTGGTCATTTTCTTTTGTATACTTCTTGTATATTTAGGTTCGGCTCTCAATGCGTTCAATGAAATTGCATTACTTGTGAAAGAAGAAATGAGTCGACTCAGGTTCACTAAACCAAATTATCTAATTTATGAATTGCAAATTTAAAAGACAGTGGTGAGGATGCAGATGCAACCTTGTTCAAATCACTGCTCTTCTTGTTTGCTGCAAATTAAGGGGTCCTTTGAGAGTAATGGCAGCAGTAATGTTATGTTGTTTGGAGATTACACTTCCGTCTACTGAGTTTCATTCACTGACCATCTTTATTTATTCAATAAATATCACTTATTTAATGGTTTTTTTCCCTAGCTGGGGAAGGGGAGTCTGATAATGAAAAAGAGTACTAAGATGACATTAAACGTAGTAGGATCGACAAACTCACAACCTCCGTACTCGAGGATATGCAAGTCCCTGCTCCAACTCTTTATTCTCTTATCAATTTTTATATGATTATGTTTGGATTTAATGATCTTGGACAGAGACCATTGAAAGATAGAAAAAGAGAAAAAGAAAACAGAGATAAAAATATACAAATTTTGTGTATTTCACTGGAGCCTTTACACTTCCCCTTGCAAAAACATCATTGCTTGTACTCATTTAGTGGATAAGTTATTTATATATTTGGTGTGTAATGCTGGGTTTGTGGAGTTTGGTTTGTTAGTGTGTTGGCTCGATTTGATGACTTGACCCGATAAGGATGTATTATAATTTTTTGGTGGATTTTTAAGGAGGCTTGACCCAATATTCGTGGGTGTCCGAGGAAATTTTTTGGTACTATTTGTGACTCTTGAAGCCCCAGGCAGAAAGGTTGCTCGATGTTTGCATGACAGATAAATCAAGCGAAACTCAGGCAGAGAGTTCGCTCAAGACTCGCTCGAGCGAATGTCGGACAGAGAGTTCACTCGAGACATATTCGACACTTCGCTCGAACAAATAACGCAGAAAAGTGAAAATTAGGTTTTCTACTATGTGACACTATAAATATGTACTTAATAAATAGTATAGTGGTTCTGAGGGCTCTAAACAATGAAATTTCACCTAAAGTATATTTTGTGATTTCTCATTATAATAAAATTCTCTACAGTTATGTGAAAATTAACGTTATCGAACCACATTAATTTTATTTCATTGTTTTTCACAACATGTAACATGCTTTCTATCGTGTGATCTTGTATTTCATAAAAAAGATAATATATATTTTTTTTGTCTGTAAGCTGATATGATAGACTTTTACATGGTATATTAATATATAGACTTTTGTAAATAAAATCTTAAAAAATCAATGGAGAAAGGGCAACTATGGATGCTTGTATAAAACATTGTTGTAAAATTAAATAGAAGTACCAAGAGATTTGAAAGATATCAATGTAAACTTAGCTCTTCAGGAGCTCAATATTATTCTTTTTGAATTTCTTATGTTCTACAAATGATCATCAAGACACCCTTTTATAGGTATAGGAGGATAAAGAATATGAAAAGATGATACATGAATTAATGAGATACATGAATTAATTTAAGAATTCCAACAGTTGGTATATGAATGAGAATTCTAAGAGTCGGTACATGAATGTGCTAGAATTTTAAGAAGTAGAAACCAAATGACCATCTGCCAAATTCATGTATGCATTTATAACACTTCTCCTTGGATGAATATACACAAAGAACGTGCATCGTTAAAACCTTGCAAAGGAAAAACCCGATGAGAAAAAAATCAATGACAAAAGAAAAAGAGTACAATATTATTGTGTACCTTGGAATGCTTTAGGATTGTCTAGTTAAAACCTTGCAAAGGAAATCTCAATGGAAAAAACCCTTAGCGAAGAAAAAAGAGTACAATCCATATGATCATTTTCTTCCTATCAAAAGCATAAATTCAATAATTTACAAGGAAATATTTTCGAGTTGATGCATTCCAATGTCGTATACCAACTTTTTAAATGTTGCAATTGGTAATGCTTTAGTGAATAGATCTACCAAATTGTCGCATGATCATATTTTCTTGACATCAATATCACATCTCTTCTAGAGCTCATGTGTATAAAAGAAATTTGGTGAAATATGTTTAGTTCTATCACCTTTGATATAGCCTTATTTGATTTGTGTGATACAAGCAACATTATCTTCATATATTGTTGTTAGACTATCTTTGATTGTAGATAATTAACACTTAGTTTGAATGTGTTGAATTACTGATTTTAACCAAATACACTCCTTGCTTGCTTCATGAATTGCAATAATCTCTAAGTAGTTGAAAGAAGTAGCAACTAATGTTTGCTTGATAGATCTCCATAAAATAGTTGTACCTCCACAAGTGAACAGATATATTGTTTGTGATCTTCCTTTATGCGGATTGGAAAGGTAATTCGAGTCTGCATAACTAAATAATTGAGGATTTGATCCTTTCGGATAAAACAATCTCATGTTAACCGTTTCATGAAGGTAGCATAGAATATGTTTGACCCCATTCTAGTGCCTTTGAGTTGGTGCAAAACTATGTCTTGCTAGTAAGTTAACTGAAAATGAAATATCTAGTCGTGTGCAATTTACAAGATATATCAAAGTATTAATTGCACTTATATATTATATTTTAGGATTAAGAATTTCTTCATCATCTTCTCGAGGGCGAAATGAGTATTTTTTCACATCAAGTATTCGGACAACCATTGGATTACTCAAATGATGGACTTTGTTCATGTAAAAGTGCTTCATGACCTTTTCCATATATGTTGACTGATGGACAATAACTCTATTTGAAAAGTGCTTAATTTACATACCAAGACAAAATTTTATTTTTTCAAGATGTTTCATTTCAAACTCATTTTTAAATAATTTGCAGCTTTTATCAGCTCTTTTGGAGTTTCAACAAGATTTAAATCATCTATATATACTAAAATAGTAGCAAATTCGAAATTTGATTTTTTTTTCATGAAAATACATAGACAAATTGGATTATTCTCAAATCCTTCTTTTAATAAATGTTCAATTAGAAGATTGTACCACATGCGTCCGGATTGTTTTAATCCATAAAAATATCTTTGTAACTTGATAGAATAAATATTTCAGGACTTTGAATTACATGCTTCAGATATTTTATATTTTTCAGGGATTTTCTTATAAATATCATTATCTAGTGACCCATATAAATATGTTGTAACAACATTCATTAAACATATATCCAAACTTTCTGTGACTATCAAGCTAATCAAAATTCTTAATATAATTACATCCACTACAGGGGAATATGTTTCTTCATAATCAATACCGGTTTTTGCGAGAAACCTTATGCAATAAGTCGTGCTTTGTATCTTACAATTTCATTTTTCTCATTACGTTCATGTACAAATACCTACTTATATCCAACAGGCATCACACATTTAGGTGTTTGGATAATAGGTTTAAATACTTCATGTTTTGCTAGTGACATCAATTCTACATGAATTGCTTCTTTCCATTTTGACCAATCATTTTTACGTACACATTCATCGATGGGTTTTTGTTCATTTTCATCATCACTTTTGGTGATATCAAGAGCAACTATAAATGAAAATATGTTGTCAAAATAATTTTATTTCTATCAAATAATTCTCCTATTCTCGCATAACGTATCGAAATCTCGTTATTTTCAAGTACATTTTCCTCTTCAGGAGATTTCTTTTCAGGGGATTCCACTTCAAAGAATTCTATTATGGAAAAATTTTGTACAGAAAGTTTGGATAGATCTATAGCTCTTGTTGCCAATTATGTGGCTATGACCTCTTTAGGAGTACTGATTTCTTTTATTTGTACTTTTCTCTTTTGGGGAGTCTTATCATTTGCACCAATAGGTCTTCTACACTTCATGCGTGTATTAGATTCATTAACTGTTGCATTATTTGATTGTCCTACCAGGATATCGATCTTTACTGGAGTATTAGCAGCTAAAATGTAAGATTTCACTATTTTCTTATTGTCAATAGAGGCATATGGTAATTCATTTGCAATAGTTTGTAAATGAATGATCTTTTGAACTTTCAATTCACATTGATTTGTATGAGAATCAAGATGATATAGCGTCAAAGTGATCCATATTATTTGTTTTTGTGCTTCTAGCAACTTTTCATCCCTTAATGATGGGAAGACTATTTCATCAAAATGATAATATTCAAAACGAGCTTAAAAAACATTTCCAATTAAAGGTACGAGGAATCTAATGATAGATGGAGAATTAAAACCAACATAAATTCCAAATCTACGTTAAGGACCCATCTTAGTGCGTTGAGGTGGTGCAATTGAAACACACAAAACACAACTAACTGTACAAAGATGAAAAATATTTGGTAGTTGGAAAAATGCAAGTTGCAATGGTGAATATTTATTATAAGCAATTGGTCTTATTCGAACCAATGATGCAGCATGCAAAATTAGATGTCCCTAAGTATAGACAGGTAGTTTGTTTTTTCAGAAGTAATGATCGAACAATTAATTGCAAACGTTTAATAAATGATTCAGGTAAACCATTATGAGTACGTATATGGGCAATAGGATGTTGACATTAATCCCAACTGACATGCAATAATCATAAAAAGTTTTAGATTTAAATTCTCATGCATTATCCAATCGAATAGTCTGAATTGAATAATCAGGAAATTGAGCCCGTAATCTAATAATATGTGCACGAAGTCTTGCAAATGCAACATTTCGAGTAGAAAGTAAACAAACATATGACTATCTAGTTGATGCATCGATTAAAACCATAAAATATCTAAATGACCCACATGGTAGATGTATAGGTCCACATATATATATCCATGGATTATTTGTAAAAATGATGGAGATTCAATAATTATCTTAGAAGGGGATGGTCTGACAATTAGCTTTCCTTTGAGATGTGCTACATATGGATAATCACTTGGTAAAAAATATTTTGATTCTTTAAGGGATGTCCATATGAATTTTCAATTATTCGATGCATCATAATTGATCCCAGATGACCAAGACTATCATGCCAAAGTATAAAGATTTTTGGATCCGAGCACTTCTGGTGCATTATGACATGTGATATTATTGTTTTCAATGTTGTATAATATAACCCAGGAGAGAAAGTTCGCAGTTTTTCTAATAGGAGCTTTTAGCCTAAATTTATTGTTATAATGTAAAGATATTCATCGTTGCCTTTATTAGTGGTTTCAACATAATAACCATTACGATGAATATCTTTAAAACTCAGTAAATTTCTTTTAGACTTTGAAGAGATACAAAACATTGTCAATACAAAATTTTGTTCTTTTTAACAACATGATTTCGGCTCTTTTGGAGCCTTCAATTATGTTCGATAACTTAGATATTATATTGACATTGGCTCTATATAATGTCAAATATTGAAAATATTTATTATCCTTATGAATTGTGTGTGTTGTACAACTGTTTTCCAGACACATATCTTCACTAATCATCTTGGAATTGGTCAATGCATCAATAGAATTCATGTCTCCTTAAAAAATATGTATAAGATTTATTAATGCAAAAGAAAGTATAACATGATGTATTAAAAGATAACAACTCAAAAATAATGCTCTCCTAAATCCGGATAGTTTTCTTTTTCTACCACGTCCACGTTCGCGACCATAGATTCTTTAGATGAAATGAGTTTCGATTTACTTTAGGTAATGAAGTAGAACCAATTGGATGAGATTGGTGATTTTTTATTAACAGCTTGTTGTTTTGTTTAGCTACTAGTAAATAAGATATTAGTTCAAAATACTTAGTAAACATTCGCACTCGATATTGCTGTTGCAGAAGTATATTCGAGGCGTGAATATGTTATATGTTTCATTTCGAACATATCATCATTATTGGATTTTTTCTCTACACAATTTCAGTTGTGCAACTTCATGTGTATTTAATTATAACGAGCTTTTGGGTGGATCACGATTTTCTAGTACACGTATTACTTCCTTAAAATTATTTTCTTGTGAGGTACTTAATTTTCAATAAAATTATTGCTTTAGAACGATCATTCAGAGATGCTTCATTTCTTTTTTTCATAGTATTGAATGAGAGAGAAATATTTAAAATCGAACTAACATATAGAAGACAAGAATATTCATTGCATTGATATGATAACATTATACTCTATATAATATTACATAGATCATATTAAAATTTTATGAAATGATTTATATTGCAATAAGTAGATTTCAATATTTATGGAAGAGAAACTTACAGTGATTCGGGAAATGTTTTGAAAATATCTTGTGAAAGATCAAAAGAACACAATCGTTAGCTAGAGTCTTATGCCAATAACGTGTTGTAAAACTAAAGAGAAGTAGCAAGAGATTTGGAAGATAGCAATGTAAACTTAGCTCTTCAGAAGCTTAATATCATTCTCTTTGAAATTCTTTTGTTCTACAAATGATCCTCAAGACATCTTTTTATAGGCATCAGAGGATAATGAATATGAAGTGATGATACATGAATTAATGAGATATATTGATGAATTTAGGAATTCCAAGAGTTGATACATGAATGAGAATTCTAAGAGTCGGTATAAGAGATGGAAACCAAATGGTCATCCACTAAATTGATCTATGCATTTACAAAGCCGCTTCTAAGCGGTCCGACTAATTTTTAGCTATTAACAGCCTTCCATTAAAATTAGGACACATTAAAAATTACACCAAAATCACGCGACACTCGGTCACATGTGATAGAAAAGGGTAAAGGGAAAAGAAGATAGGAAACTGAGGAGAAGCCAACACCGTGTATTGCCCACCATACTTCCACCAAAATCTTTCGACGCCGACCAGACTTCCATCGCCCGCATCCACCTCCACCAGTCCACCACCACCATTCCGACGCCACAACTTACCCACCATCTTAATCGTTTACTCACCCAAGTCGGGACTTGCCCCACGAGTCCATCGCAAGTGCAGTTCCACCGCTGTCTATTACCCACCATCCAAGTCACACACTAATTGTTGTTCATGGTTGATATTAGTGGTGTTGCTCAGGTATTTCTTTTTCGGTATTTGACTGTTTTAAAGTGTTGAATTGTTTGGTTTTATCCCTATTTTTATTTTTTGTTCATTTTTAGCTTGACAATGCAATAATTATGCTATATGAAATTGTGTGGTTCATGGATAATGTTGATTTCTTCAGTGAAATGGGATTGCACAAAGGGGAAAATAAAGTTGAATCGTCAGGAGGATTCCGAATTTTTCAATAGATCATAAGGTTAAGGCGCAGCCATGCCCAAGCTTTTAAATAGATTTGGCTTTGGTTTCAATTCTAGAATTATTTGTTTTTCAGTTTGATTTCATCTATGGGACTGCATTAGATGATGAGATTTGAAAGACTACATTAATTTCACTACACGTCCTTTAGCAAGAGAGAATTATGAATTCCTATTTTATGCTACACCAAACTGTGTTCATACTAATTTACTGCAAATGAAGAAGAAATAATACTGTCTCTGTTTCCACACCTAGCTTTGAATGAGGATGAAAAATATTCACAACCTAGTCAACCAAAGAGTAGAGAAAATTAAGTAGTGTCTGGTTATCTGCTAGCTAAGGTGATTCTCTCAACATTTATTTGACCATGGCCCCATTCTCTCCTCTTTTACATTCCACTGGTTGTTATCTTATGTGTGTGCAATTTGACGTGATTTATGCACTAACTTTTGTTTCTTATTTTATAACAAATGATCATACAAGGAGTTCTGATAGTGATATAATAACGAGTCACACATAAGTAGAAGGTGATGTGAATTTAAAAGATGTGAATTTGGAAGATAATGTGAATTTAAAAAATATTGTGAATATGAAAGATGGAATCCGATAACAACTATTTAGTTGTACAATTTAATGATAATTAAAAAACCTATAAAAAAGGGGATGCCTATCCTTCGCATCTCTACTTCATCGGTGTCCGTTCATTGGCACCACTCTCTATCACGAGAAGGAAGAGTACCGACTCGCGAGCAATCACGCAGCGTGCAGAACCAACTAACCAACCAACGATGCTCCTCACTGCACCCGGTCACAAGCCCAGCTTTCTCTTCTCCAGAGGCTCTGCTTCAGTGACCCGAACTCGGCCTTGTCGACTCTGCAAAGCGACTCTTATCACCAACTCTGAGTCGTTCGAGGTTGGGAGGCTTGTTGGTAGCTATGGGTTCATGAACATCACCAGGTATTTCCTCTTGATTACCTAACTCTCGCCTTACTTCCTGAGCAAAATGAAAGACAAAGGAAAGGAAAGGAAAGAAAATATCTTAGACCTGAATTTGGCTCGGTTAAGTGCGTGCGGGTGTGGGTGTGCTCTGTGGTGTGGCGTGGTGTGGTGTATACAAATGCATTCATTTGTAGGTCTATGTACCTGCATATCCTATATTTTACTCCAGTTTGGTTGCTGAGAAACGAAAAGGAAAGGAATTAGATGAAATTCCACGGATATATCAACGAGATTTATTTGAGTTTGCTTTATGTACAGAACTGAAATGTATTTAACTGGGTTTATTACATAACTGGGTTTCTCTGTAATAAATGGAAAATTTTTGAGATCTTTAGAGTACTTTATTTCTGCGTTTTCATAATTTTATTATTATTGCTTTAGCAAACGATGGGAACCTTAGGGTCCCATTTGGGTACTCGATTTGGCTTCTTTTCTATGTAATTTGTCGTAATCAATTATTATTATTAGAATTTGATTGGGGAATGTTTAAGCTTTGAAGCTTTCAGTCTTCTGCTTTTTCTCAATAAAGCTGTACTTAATTCCATTTAAATGACGAGTAAGTGGAGGAAAATTAAAAATAAAACGAAAATTTGAGTCCTGCACTCTCAGTTACTTTTTTCCACTAGAAAATGAGAATTCAGAAGAAGAAAAGTGTTATGTTAGCTTTAGCATTTAGGCTTTCGTTGTTTTCTTAGAACATATATAGTAAAGCCTCAAAGATTACGCTTTTTAATGTGATTTTTGCCCTTCTATTTAAACTCACACATATTTAAGCATTAGGATAGAAGGGTAACTGAGAAATCACATGTTGATTAGGTGGAAGTGTGTGGTGTAAGCCTTCTACGTAGAATTTCTCTTATATTGGTTGTAATATCTTTCTTTTCTGTGTTCTTAACTTTGATTACTTTTACTCAAGTCAATTTGGTACTTATCAAAAACTTAAGTCAATTGGGTTTCGATATAAGAGTAGAAGGTCTTTTTCCCCCAGCTATTCAGGGTTGCAATCGGGGACTGATATTGAATATTCATCTGGAGATTTGGGGCGACTGAGAGTTCAAGATGTGGGAGAAGGCAGTGTAAAGATCAGGTAAATTTTGAAGCATAGGAGGAATGATCGTCAGAAATCTAAAAATTAAATAATTAAGGTGAAAATGTTATCCTTCTTGCTACTGATATCGTCCATGGCAGTTCTTTTGCAGGCTTTACGAAGGGAGAGTCTCCCAGGGTCCACTTAGAGGGACTTCGATTCTTTTTAAGGTAGTATTATTGTTGTTGATGATGTGTTTCTTCTTCTACTTTATCGTTGTCATTTTCATCATCTTAATTAACATTAAGATTGATTTTCTATGGTCATGTGGCTGATATTCATCCATATTTTGAACCATTTTAACATGTTTTGATTAATCAATATGATTTAATAAACATATGCTTCTCATCAACGAGCTATAGTATATTAAAATAAAGAGAATAGTAAAAAACCATAGTTTGTATTTATGCAAAATTTCGTGGGCCAATCATGACTTAACAACAAAAAGAAACACTCAAAATTTATGATAAAAAGAAAAAAAGTTGGATGAAAAATAACCCTATTATTACTCAACTTATTTGTTTTTGTTAAATATAATCCCCAATTTGAATGGTGGAGGCACATTACAACGTTCTTTTTAGATGAAAGGGCTGATAGCACAAATAGGACATTGTAGTAATGGTGATAGTTTTTTTTATCGGTAAACAAAATTTTATTGATCATAAGAATAGGTGAAAACTTAGGTATACAGGACATTTACATGAGCATCGCCTTAGCGTGCTAGTTTAGTGCTACAAGAAAATCATGGAGACTCTTTCCATTGAAAGGAATTACAACCGACCAATGAAGTAAAGTATTAAAAAATAATTTCCTAAGCTCTTCCATTGATTGCTCTCGATATTTGAAGCTTCCGTCATTCCTTTCCCTCCAAATTCACCACCATAAGCATATTGGGACCGTCTTCCATATTGCTGCAATATGAGAGTTACTCTGAAGGCCTCTCCAAGAAGTTAAGAGATCGATTACCCTTCTCGGCCAAGTTAGTCCCACCCGAGTGAAGAAGTTGTTCTATAATGTCATGGCAATCTCACAATGAAGTAGTAAATGATCAATTGACTCCCCACTATTTTTGCACATACAACACCACTCCATGACAATGAATCGACACTTCCTTAAGTTGTCGAGTGTGAGTATTTTCCCCAACGAAGCTGTCCATACAAAGAAGAGTAACTTCAATGGTGCTCTTGTCTTCCAAATGCTCTTCCATGGGAATGAGTTGGTTGTATGTGTGTGCATAGCTTGATAGAAAGAGCGGATAGTGAACTTCCCTTTCTTAGAGGAAGCTAGAAAATCTTGTCATCAACTTCTCTCCTCATGCAAGTGGAATATATGAGATCATAAAACTATGATATTTTGTTGCATTTTTTAAAAAAGTCACATTCCATTGAGGAGCACCATTTGATGTAACCAACAGGTCCACAATCGAGGCTTCTTTCATTCTTGCTATGCCATAGACTTCTGGATAAGCTTGCTTGAGTGGCCTATCGCTACACTATATGTCGTACCAAAATTTGATTTTGAGTCCATCACCTGCCTCAAACCGGGTGTTTCTAAAGTAGGCATCCCATCCTCTTCTTATGTGCTTCCAAAGCCCCACCTCATATGGCTTGCTTACCTCATTTGAGCACCAATCTCCCCATGCTTCACCGTACTTTGAGTCTATGATGTTTCTCCACAGGTCCCCTGTTCTTGATGGTATCTCTATAACCATTTTCCCAACACAGCCTTGTTAAAAACCTATAAATTCTCGATACCCAATCCTCCTTTTGATGTGGAGGAGTATACTCTAGCCCATTTTACCAATTGAAACTTAAACCACCGCCCCCGGTAAGAAATCTCGCTGAAGTTTCTCCATACATTGGGCTACATTGGTAGGAAGCAAGAATAATGATGGGAAGTAAGTCGGTAGGTTGGATACAATACTTTTAATTAAAGTAACCTTACCACCTTTGGATAGATACATCCTCTTCCAGCTAGCCAGTTTCTGCTCCATTTTCTCAAATACATCATCTCAAATTGATTTTGATTTGAATGGTGCACCCAAGGGGAGGACAAGATATTTCATTGGCAAATAAGATATCTTACATCTCAAGGTGGAATCCAAGCTCTCCATATTAGCAACATCTCCCACTGGAACTACTTTTGATTTGGCCAAGTTCATCTTCAATCACGAAGTAGCTTCAAAGCAAAGAAGAAGAGCCCTCAAAGCTTGAATATGATCATTTTTGGCCCACAAAATATTAGGATGTTGTTGGCAAATAATAAGGTGAGATATACTTGACTCCCTTATTGAAAATCAATTGAGGAAACCGCCCTCCACAACTCCTGAGATCATCTTGATAAAGGCTTTCATTACAAAAACAAATAGTAGCGGGGAAAGAGGATCACCTTGTCTTAAATCCCGTGAGCTTTTGAAGAATCCCACGAGGGTGCCATTCACCAAGCTGTTGAGATGTAGTGAGTAATACATGAACACCATTTCGAACCAAAGCCACAACGCCCGCGCATGTAGAGCAAAAAGCTCCAATTGACCCGGTCATAAGCCTTTTCCATGTCTAGTTTGCACAAAAGTCCCGACCCTCCTGGCTTGAGTCAACCATCCATACATTCATTTACGATAAGTAGCGAGTGAAGAATTTGCCTTCCTCTAGCAAAGACATGTTGGGGCTTGGATATTAGCTTATCCATTGCCAAACTCAATCTGTTCGCCAACACCTTCGACATGATCTTGTACATCCCACTCACCGAGCTATTAGGTTGATAATCTTTTACCTCTACCGCACCTGGTTTTTGGGAATGAGAGCAATAAAAGTTGCATTGAGACTTTTTTCAAACCTTCATTTTTCATGGAATTCATGAAAGACGCCCATAATGTCATCTTTGATTACTTCTCAACAAGTTTGAAAAAAAGTCATAGAGAAGTCATCCGGACTTGGTCACCCACTATACTTTTACTGCCTTCTGGATCTCCACCTCTTCGAAGGGTTGCTCCAGCCGTGCTACTTCGTGCAACTCGAGTGCATCAAAGGTAAGCCCTTCTAATGTTGGCCTCCAAGAAAATTCTTCTGAAAGCAATTGCTCATAGTACCTCAAGATATGGTCTGTGATCGTTGGTTGATTTGAAGTTGCCTCCCCATCCACCAACAATATCTCGATTGTATTGTTCCTCCTATGAGAATTTGCCACCCGGTGGAAAATTTTGGTACATTTGTCCCCTCCTTCAACCATAAGGCTCTCGGCTTTTGTCTCCAAGATATTTCCTCCAATAATCTAACACTCTCAAGTTCTGCAGACACTTGGACTTTACGAGCTCTTTCCTCTGCGGATGGTTCCCTAACCTCCTACACACCCTCCAATCTGTTGAGTTCTTCAAACAGAGTATGTTTTTGGACTTCCACATTGCCAAACACCTGCTCATTCCAAGCCTTCAGGTCTTTCTTCAAATTCTTCAATTTACTTGCCATGACATAGCTTGGTTTTCCCTAAAGCTGGTATGAAGACCACCATTGTTGGACTCTCTTGACAAAACCCTCTGATTTCAGCCATATATTTTCAAACTTAGAGTACTGTGAGCCTCCAGGAATACCTCCACAATCAAGGAGGATGGGAAAATTTTCCTTGGTTGATGGAAGATAGGTGCATGCTCATGTTTAAGTTATGAATATATGCAATCTATCTGTTATACCTATGTTGAGAAAGATAACCTGTCACTGAAGTTTTTAGAGATTACTGATAAAAAAACTGAAGTTTTTAAAGATAGATGTTAACATTTGGAGTTTCATCTTCTAATGTTATGATGGATGACTCAATGACTCATAGTTTAGATTTGTCCAAAACACATGCAGATGCTTGAAAAATGAATCATGAATCATGAATCCTTTTGTTATCAAAGTTATGGAGAAAATAATTTAAAGGAAGACCCTTCAAGTGAAGGTTTTGCCCCTTAGTTTTTTTAGATGGAAAGTTTACTTCATTTTTGGGCGATTTTGCTATGATATATTATTGCAAGTAGAGCCTCTCTTTGTAGTTTAATCAAGACATCTTTTATGGTTTAGTTCAGTCCTTATACTCAATTTTTGTTGAGAATACCGCTTTTATCTGTGAAGGTTTATCCTGGACAACGAGCTAGTGGTTTGGAAGCTGATATGATGGCTGCAAACGAGTTGAATGCTCATTCTTTCCTTCAAGTAGGACAAGATACTTTTTTTTTTTACTTGCCCTCTAATAATTATATAAACTTCCGGTCAATTGCAAGTTGTCAGAAGCAACTGAAGGAGACCTATTAATTTTAGTTTTGGGGTACCTTTTTCACAGAGCAGTTCAGAAGGTATCTGTCAGAATCTCCTGATCCTTGTAGGTGGTTTTGAAACAAAAACTGGGGAGCAGGTATGTTACTTGATATCAATTATACTGACATATGAGACATCTGGGTATTTCTTTTGGTAGATTCTGTTTAAAAATAATTATCCTACACAGTGGCTTGCTTTCCGGAATGATGGGAAATATAGTGCCGCGGACTATGCTAAAGTTACAAGTGAAAAAGTATCAAAAAACCGTGCACTTGGAGAACAGATTTCTTGGAATCAATTTGAACAAGAACAGAAAATCAAACGCAGAGGATATTTTGTCATTAACCTTCTCCGGGGTGCCTTGAGAGGTCTAGCTTTCATGCATGACCATGATAGATTACACCAGAGTCTTGGACCATCGTCTATTCTTCTTAAGTATGTGCTATGAAAATATTCAGTTTGGTTCAAGATACTACTCTTTTGGTATGATACTAGTGGAATTGTTCTTTTAATTCGGTAATATCTTATGGCAGTACTATTATAGAAAGAGATGCTGCTTACTTAGTCCCGCGAATTCGAGATCTAGCCTTCTCTGTTGACATTAGGTATGCTAATGCTATCATTGCCCTTTTTATTTTGTTTAAGCTTCAACATAATTTTCAAATCAAAACAACTTTTTTTCTGTATCCTGTAAGAAGGATCTTTTGTATATGTCTGATGTAGATGTATCCTACATAGCGAGGATACCCATCCCACATGGGCTTTTTCTCCCTGTAAATGCAATTCTTCGTTTGCCTTTCAGAAAGAAAGTCATTTTTCCAGGTGTAGTGAATCCCAGTTATGGATTGAAGCAACCAAAATGTTATGTTGCTTATGATATATTACAATGAAAGCAGATCATTGGGGCACTTAATTGGAGGAAACTCAAGAAATTCATTGGAGCTCTCTAAACTGTTCACATTGCGTGTATACATAACCAATATGTGAACATCACCTGTGGGATTTTTTCTTTTACAGTTTTTTTAATATATAATCGAAGAATTTATTAGATAAGGCAAAAGGCATAGCCCAAGAACACATGAAGTATACAAGAGGAACACCTAACTAGAAATAGGGAAAGAGACTTCTTTTACCATTTTAGAACAAGATAATTGTTTTTTTTTTTTTTTTGGGTATTTGGCCTTGTTGAGGGTCAGGGGATGGCAATTTCTACTCTGAACTGATGCAGTGGTAATCACATTATATTTCTTGCAGAAACATCACACCTGTATCAGGAATATTTATCTTTGCTTCTTTTTTCATTATATCCTAAGTTATGAATTGTTGACTTAAAATAATTTTCAATGTATATTAGAACTTAAAATAATTTTATATCTCATCTCATCTCTTCTAGCTATCCATATCTGGAAGAGAGTCCTGGAACACTCTCAGAGGGACTTTGGAGACGAGCATCTGCAGCTGGTGCGTTCACACTAATGGAGAAAAGAGCTTTTGGAATAGCAGATGATATGTAGGTTGTTGAAACATTGGTTCATCTTAGTACTTTGTTTCAGCTACATACTCCGTTACCATTTTGTTTCTTGTTACCCTGTAGATATGAAGCAGGTCTTCTTTTTGCATACTTGGCTTTTATTCCATTTTGTGAAGCGGGCATAATGGATAGCATTTCCTTGCAAGTAAGATATACCTTCATTAATTTTTTGGGGTTCAAATCTTCCTTCTAGAAATGATTTTCTCTTCATAGATATGATGTTTGAAAGTCTTCTAGATCCTAATTGAATTATATAGTTTGAATTCTTTTTTGGATTTTATTGCTCTCTTGAATTTTCAATTGCAACTTGCTGAGAGGATGCAATATAATGCATCCTGTGTATTAATGCTTTTGACTGTTAGTAAATTTTATAATGCACAAAAAATAAGTATTCTAGACCCTAATTGTTTAAGCCATGAACTTGCAGAGGCTGCTGGAGAGCACTTTCCAGCTTGATCTTCAAGCCACAAGAGAGTAAGATGCCTTAATATCCTACCATTCAAGTACTTGTGATTGTGGGGATAATTACATGTTCCTTTATTTGGTGAATAAATGTATGGAGTTAAGTTTCTGAAATGAAGAATAAACACCTATAATTGTCCCCATCCCTTCCCAGCGGGCCCCCCCTCTTCCTGGGTGATGCTGAAAATTTTGGATTAGAGTGTTAAGAAAACTTCCTTTGTCTCTCCTTGACTTTGGTTGAGCTTTATTGTCTTTTTTCTGTAGTCTGGATACTTGCCTTGCTCTGAAATCATTTTCCCTTTCGTTGAGTCAATACTGCAAATGATCCATAGAACTCAAAAACCACTGGTTATATCGGAAACTGAAAAATTATCTAGTTGGAATACATCTTAGGATCGTTGTTCTTTGGCAGTGTGAGATTGAACGTTTAATATCTAACCATAGTAGCAGTTACAGATAAACTGATCATTACATCTTAAAACTAGATAGTCTGATATTCATGTTTTGGCAGTGGGCCTCCATGAATGGAGAATAATCCTCCCAGTGAAATTAGAGTTATGAAAATGTTAGGAGAATGCTGGGAAAGCTCTATGGAGCAAAATATATGATTAAACTAAAAGAACTTTAAGTCCTATTATCTGATTTTTATTCTGTTTCCCCCTTCTATTTCACTGTTGCAGAATTGATGGGAAATGGATTGAATCATAACAAAGCATGTTCTTTCTAGATAACTGGCTAAACATGACCGTGTTTGATTAATGTAAACATCTGGTGCCATTTCTAGCACTAATATGGATATTTGTGGCAAAGAATTAAGATGATTGAATCAATACAAACCCATCCTGGAATTGATTAGTGTATATTTTCAGTTAGTTGGTCAAGAAACTGATAATTTTGCTGATCCCAATTGATACTCATTTTTTTATTGTATTTGTTGTTTGCCATGCGCAATATCTTTCTTGCAGGGCTGTTTCATTTTCTCTTCAGCATCTTAGTTATTATTTAGTTTTTCTTTCCTCTTCTTTTGACAGGTATTGTTTAGCAGATGACCGATTACTAGATGCTGTCAAATTCCTGGATCTTGGTGATGGTGCTGGTTGGGAGTTGCTCCAGGTATTATTATATTCCATAATCAATATCTTCATGCACCCAACAAATTTTGTATGTTGCCAATAACAATAATATGTTTAGACAGGAGCATCTGTAATTGATGATAAAATGCTCGACGCAAGTCATCACGCACACTCATTCACTTGAGTGCTGGGCATCTCTCTCTCTCTCTCTCTCTCTCTCTCTCTCTCTCTCTCAACTGCCCTCCCAAAAAGGAAAAACATAAACAAGTGCTTTAGTAAATTGAATATGTCCCTGTTTCCCTAATTTCATTTTCTTATGTTCAGAAGTTCAACTCTTACTCATTCTTTTATGTTTCAGAAGACTCAGTTTTTCTACCAAGTTACTAGTTAGTTTTACAACATGATGGGGAAGGGTTTCTATAGAATTAGAAATTAGAACCCAATATTCTCTCTCTCTCTCTCTCTCTCTCTAGGACCACCTGCATTTATCTTCTTTACTTCCTTTTATGTTCTGAAAATTTTTTATTGTTGTTGTAGGCAATGCTGAATCCCGACTTCCGAAAACGGCCTATCGCAGAGGCTATACTCAATCATCGGTTCATGACTGGTGCGGTTCTTTGAGTTCTAGATACTAAGCATATGGCGTCTCACCTGAACTCGGCAATAGCTGCGACAAACTGTCATAGGGACAATTGGAATAAGAAAGTATGTAGAGAAGTTGCTAAGAACATAAGGCAGTAAATTTTGAGATTTTAAGACGCAGGAACATGTAACAACTATACAAGAATTGAGCATCTCCTTTGTCTGAACATCAAATTCTGCTCTTTGTTCATTTATCATCTTCATGATAGTAACAATGATGTTGTCTCGATTATCCATGTTGGGTCATAGGAAACTCAACTCGTGATGACTGATTATGTCTTTTACATTTTAATTGCACAGGATTGAACTCCAAAAAGATTGCAATAAATCATGAATTGCTTGAATTTGACTTGATTATTAATCATCTGGAGAATATTTGTTTGTTCTTTTCAATAAATCCAGTCTAGCCTATTTTCAAGTCTGGTCGAGCTCGAATTCAGCACCACGGGCTTGCAAACAAGGTTGATTGTGGGATTAGCCTCATTGCACATGCTTAAATAATTGGATTGCCAACATGACCCAAAAATGAAAAACTAAATAAATATTTAAAAATAAAAGAAAATTATAAAATAAGGTGCATTTTGTACCCTCAAATTACTGAGGTCTTGACTGTTATATTGTTATAAAAATGGAAAAAAGAGAGTAGAGATTTAAAAGTTAGTGAATTTTTATTTTTGTATTTTGAAAGTGTAAAGTGCATTTCTTCCAAGAGAAGAAGGACAGACCTCCACTCCCACAAAGACGTGTTTATACTAAGACGTGTTTATACTCATATCACGTATGTCATATCATGCATGGAAACCTTTTTTAGTTTTTTTCCTAGATAGTTCCTTTTTTGCCCCTAGCGTGTGAAATTCTTTATTTATTTATTTATTTATTTATTTTTGAACTCCTATCGTGTGATATTCTAATATTCTAAATGACTAAATCCAATTTTAAAAAAATATTGGAATAAAAAAGAAGAAAGACCAAATAATATGATGGGCATTTTCGTCATGATGAATATTCAAATTCCCTACATGATATGTCAAGAAAATTCTTTGCACGTACCATATCTTTCTTAAGTGCTAAGTCTTTCTTTATATGTTGCCGAGAACAGAACTGAAGTCATACGAAAGCAGAGAATAATAAAATACAATTTTCAATTTGACGCTTCAAAAATCGAAGTCCAATAAGTATTACCTGTAGAAAATTGGAACCGACAAACGAAAACCCAAAATTTCCGTTCCTTTTCTCGTTGTTTTCTCATCTCTGAACCTCCAGCAACCTCTGATTTTTCCGTTTCTCTCTCTGGACTCTCTCGGCCAATACCGATGTGGTAAGTAGGTCTGATTCAGTTTTATTCTCGAGATCTTATATGGGATTCCTTTTTTTCATTGAATCTTGGTGTTTGATGAAGTAATCTTGATTGAATTTTATTGGGTTGCTCGTGTTATATATAATTTTAATGGCTAATGGTTTATTTGAAAAATTCGACCGTTTAATCTTGAGTTCGTATGGTTTGAAATTCTCTCCCTCTCTCTCTCGGTATTTTATTTCTTTTAATGTCTTAGAGTTCGAGTTGAGCTTAGTATTCGATGTAGAAAAGTTAAGAAGATCGGGTCTTTATTTGGTAAAGAAGCCTGTTTGCTTTAATGTCCTGTACTTCTTGGGTTTGAATCTTGGTGTTTTTTATGGAACATTTATGCTTGGCTGTTGTTGGGGAGGGCCTATTCCTTATGGGAAGTTCTATTTCGTGGGCAGTAGACTCTGTCTTCATACTCAATTATCCCATCCATATAATCGGCAAGAAGTAAATTGGGCTAATCTGGTTGGACTTGTCCTTTCGGCCTTGAAGTCCTTACTTTGGATAAATTACGAAAAAAGGAACGTTGTTGTAATGTGTTACATGGCTTCGGAGGTGGTGGATCGAAGGAGAGAAAAGGGGGAGTTTTTAGGGCTCTGGAAGAGAGAGGCAGCAGTTGAGAGAGAAGAAGAGATTTTGCAGGATCCGTATGAAGAAGAGCTAGGGTTCGGGATGAGCCTTATCCTGAAGTCTAAGTGGTGCCGTAGGGAATAAGTGTAAAACGGTGTAGCATTAGGTTTTAGTTAAATGCACAGCTTTACTCATTTCATTACTACAGTTTTATTGTTTTTGAAAAAGACAAAGAAAGTGTAATTTTGTAATTACATTAGAGGGTTGTTAAAGCCCACGCGGGTGCGGTAGTCTGTCAAATCTGACAAGTTTGTTATTGCATTTTTAATTTCTCTCTGGAGGAAGGAGTGGCCTCGAACACACTCCAGCATATGAATTCTCCATTTACTCTGTGTGTTGTCCCTTTCACCTTTCCGTACATCATAGCTAGAGTACATCATTTACAGGTAAAATCACAAGCAGAACCATAACATAATGGATTGGTGTTGCATGTGTAGGAGCTGGGGAAATCAATAGATCATCTAATATGGAATTTTGAGGTAGTGAGTGCTCTTTTGGAATGCTTTTCTCATTTTGTTTGGGTTATTTCGTTATGTCTTGCCATGTGGTGTAACTTTTGGTGTATTGGAAAGTGAAGTTTGTGTGTACACGTTGATGCATTGTAAAGACGTTATTGAGTTGTTTATTTTGGTGGAGATAAAGAAACAACCAGAGCTTTGAGTATAAGGAGAAAATGGGGGCGAGCCTTAAGGATTTCTTCTTTGAAACCCTCAATCCCTGGATGGGTGCCCATTTTGTTTCGTTTCGCTTGGCTTGGCTTTGTTTTTTTTTTTTTTTTACTTCTTTTTACAAGTTTTTAAGACTTCATTAATTAATATATTTATAAAAAAATAAAGAAATTCATGCTTTGCTTCCTCTCATGCCATGCAAAGTAGAGAAAAGTGAAATCCCTGCTCTGTGATCTTTTTAGATTTCACCATCAGTTACGAACTCTCTTCTTCCTTGTTCACAGTTTTTTGTGTCATTATTGTTATTATTATTGATAAGTAAAAAAAATCTTTATTGATAAGCGCAAAGGCTCAACCAAAGTACACATTGAGCATACAAGAGAGACCTATCTAGAAATTATTAATATTATGATTATTATTATTATTATTATTATTTTCGTTGTTGTTATTATGATGATGGTGACGATGTGAACAATGTCTGTTTGGTTTCTCCTGGATTTTTATTTCACTTCGATGAGTTTTTCAGGTATAAAAAAGTAGAAGTTTATATTAAAAAAATGCAATTGTTATGATTCTCTCTCTCTCTCTCTCTCTATATATATATATATATATATATGTTTCAGTTGGTTTGGTTTCATGCATTAATTTGTGAAGAAGTTCTAGAATTGAAAAAAATTGACCTCGTGTTGATAACTTAATGATGAAGCCTTTACATGGTAGAATCTAGTAGGACCTTTGAAAGCATTGCTTTCAATGCACAGTTTTCATGCGTGGCTATGGTAATGAAAAGCCCATATGGGGCTTTGCAACTTGATGAAATTCAATCAATCCCTATTAGGTAAATGGTTGTGGAGGTACCAACACGAAAAGAGGGTCCTATGGAAGTCCGTTATAGATTCACAGTTTGGGGAGGCTTGGGAAGGATGGTGCTCGAATGAGGTACACGGCCTATGGGATGAGTTTGTGGAAAGGAAAATGATAGGGATCCTGCTGGGGGATCCCGTTGGAGCATCCTGCTCCAATTTTTTTTTTTGTTTCTTAGTTTTTTTTTTAACGTAGTGATTAAGAAAATGTTGTTTAATAATATTGTGATTTTTTTTTTAAAATATTTAAAAGTATTAAAAAAATGATGTGAAAAAATATTTAAAAGTGTTTTTTTTCACATCATTTTTTTAATATTTGTAAATATTTTTTTTTTAAAAAATAAGAAAATTCACAATATTATTAAACAACATTTTCTTAATGACTACATAAAAAAAAACTAAAAAAAAAAAAAAAAAAAAATGGAGCAGGATGCTCCAATGGGATCCCTAGCATTGCCCTTGTGGAAATACATTAGGATACATTGAGAGATCTTCCAAAGACATGAACATATTGTGGTGGGTGATGGCTCTTGTGTCATATTTTGGTATGACAAATGGTGTGGTGAACGATGTCTCCAAGATACATTCCTGCCATTTTTGATATTGCACAAGAAAAGGATGTAGTGATAGCTGATCTCTTAGTCTTTTCCAGTGGCTCCCCTCGATGGAATGTTGATTTCATTAGGGCAACCCAAGATTGGGAGTTGGAGATTATCATAGAGTTCTATGCAGCATTGTATTTCGTAAGCATGACAGGGTACTAGTGATAAGATGAACTGGTGCCCCTCCAATAAAGGTAGATTCACTATCAGATCGTTTTACCAAGTTCTAACGAGTCCTGGAATGACCATGTTCACATGGAAGAGTATATGGCAGACGAAAGCTCTTTCAAAAGCAACTTTTTTCGTATGGACAACATCATTGTTTTTATGGGTGGGGGCCATTGTTTGTAATGGGCTAAACGTCTATGATTTTGTAAACTCTAACTGGGTGCTTCTCATGTATACTCCTTGTGTACTCCGGCTTTGCCTATTTCTATGAATAAAACTTCTTGATTATCTATAAAAAAAAAAGTAATGAAAATCATAGTATTGTTGGGATGCTCTTAGGACACTTGAAGTTCCATATGTTTTGACACGAGTTCTTCAAGTTTGTTTGGGGTTGATAGCATTTATTGAATTCTTTTTTTTATTTTCCTTAAAAATTCTCAGAATAAGGTGACATACATAATAGTGTTACAGACATTCTTATTTTAGAGGATGTTTGGAAATTATTTTCATCCCATCTTATCTCAACTCATCTTATCTCATCTCATCTCATTTTATTGCCAAACATAACTCAAACACAAACACTTTCAAACTAATCATTACAACTTTTTCAAATTAATCATTATAACTTTCCCAAAAATAACCAAAAAATAAAAAACAATTCAACTTTTTCAAATCTCAAAACAAAAATAATATTAAAATAATGTTTCTAACTTTAGAATATTTTTTATTCAAATTTTTCTTTCTTTTTTCAAAATCCAAAAAATACTTAACTCAAACTATCTCAATACTATTTACAAACCATTTTACTACTATTCACAAAATTTTCATCTCATCTCATTCCCCAAGTATCCTCTTAGTTTTCTTCGTTGAAAATGGTCCACAATATTCATCACAAGCCTATGCATTGCATTAAACATTATACAATGACTAAGGCCTGGTTTGGATGGCAAAGGCCTCCCATCCCATCCCATCTTATCTCAATTTCCAAACACCACAAATACAAATATCTTTCAATTTTAAATTTTAAATTTTTTCATCTAATCATTACCTAATCATTACAAAATTTTCAAACTTCTGAACAAAACACAAAAAATAGTTCAACTTTTTCAAATTCCAACACAAAAATATTTATATTTAAAAATATTTTAACTTTATAATATTTATATGGAAGCATATAAGAAGAGGTTGGGACACATATACAAGATATACCCGCTTTGCAGTGGGTGATGAATCAAAATTAAATTTTGGTATGATGTATGGTGCGTGAGAGGGCACTCAAGGAAACTTATCCACAAGTTTATGGTATAGCAAGCATGAAAGAAGCCTTGATTGCGGACCTCTTCATACTCTAATGGTATTTCCCAATGGAATGTTACATTCCTTAGAGATACACAAGATTAGGAAATTGACACTTTTTTGGAGTTCTATGACCTAGTGTACTCCACCCATTTGTTGGGGGGAATCGAAGACAAGATCTTTTGGTGCTCCTCTAAGAAAGGGAAGTTCATAGGCCGCTCCTTCTTGACAATGTACAATACAAATTCATTCCCATAGAAGAGTATTTGGAAGACAAAGGCACCTTTAAAGACATTTTGTTGTATGGATGGCTTTCTCGGGAAAGATCCTCACTCTAGACAATCTAAGGAAACGTTGAATCATAGTCATGGATTAGTGTTGTATGTGCAAAAAGAGTGGAGTGTTGGTTGACCATCTACTACTTCATTGTGAGATTGCCAAGGCATTGTGGAATAAAGTCTTTGCTCGGATGGGATTAGCTTGGGTGATGCCAAGACGGGTTGTGATACTCCATATGATTAGAGGATAAGGTAGGTGATGTATTCCCACATTGCTTGGGAAGGAGAAGTTGTTCCAATGGGGTTTCAATTGCATAATTAACTAGTCCTTCTAGAGTGTAGGTCATGTGGTTTGGGCCTTCCATTGAGGCGTTACAAATGGTATTAGAGCCTATCCCAACCAGAAATGTGGGATTTGAGCTGTGCCACCTACGACAGATGGGCCCAACGAGGACGTCTAAAATTTAAGGGAAGGAGATTGTGATACCCCATATGATAAGAGAATAAGACAGGTAGTGTATGTGATCCCACATTACTTGGGAAGGAGAAGTTTTTGTCTTTTATAATGTTCCAATGAGGCTCCAATTGTATCATTGACTAGTCATTTGGAGTATAGACTATGTGGTTTGGTCCTTCCATTGGGGCGTTACACGGGTAATTAACCTCCTAGCTTCTTGGAGAGACATTTAGGGTTACTCTCAGATTGTATCAATTTGGAAGATGGTTCGAATATGTTTATGGTGGTGTATTTGGAGGGAGAGGAATGAAATGAGTTTTGAAGATCAAGTGCAGTCTATGGATGAGCTTAGAAAATTATTATTCTATACTTTACTCCTTTGGTCGATTGTAATTGATTTTCAAGGCATGACTTTTCATGAATTCCTTGTATCTCTAAACTAGCACGCTTTGGCATTACTCTTGTATATATCCCGTATACTTGGGCTCTTGCCTATTCTTTTGATCAATAAAATCTTGTTTACCGATAAGAAAAGTGTGCCAATCACTACCTTAATATATATATATATATATGTATATATATGTATGTATAACTGCTTGGCTTTGTTGGTCACCTTGGTCAGAAGTTCACATACCCCTAATTTGATGTTTTTAAATCCTGCTGAGTTGTTTTTCCTATAAATCTTCTTGCTTAGTTTACCCTTCTAGGCTTTGTCCTTGGTGCCGTTGTAGTATTTGTTTTAATTTCTCACCTTGCTCACCACCCCCAATGCCCTTTCTTATGGAAAAATAAGTACCATTTTATTCCAACAAAAGAAGTGTCGTACTGCAAAAAATTTATTTTGCAAGTGTATTCTGTTAGTGGTCAACTACATGACTTCCAATCTTTCTCGGCTTAATAGAGTTGATGATTTTTTATCTTCTTTATGGCAATTCTATTATTGATTGTCTTTATACATTTTTCCTTGCTTTTTTAACGCATCTCTATTCTTTATTGAAAATAGAAACTCTATTCTTTTCAAAATGAGATTAAATCCCTAGGGTTGGCTCAAGTGGTAAAGGCTTTAGTCTTGGTGGTATGCTCCCTCCAAGGATTAAGGTTTGAATCCTCTTGGGTGCAAACAATATTTAGGGGCTATTGGATTGAAGGATTTTCTTTCTTGAATTACCTGAGGTGCACTTGTAGAAAACTCCTTGCTGAGGGCCTGTGCACCTCTGGGATTAGTCGAGACGTTCTCGAATACCCAGTGCTAATACAAAAAAAAAAAAAAAAAAAAAAGAGATTATTCAGGAATATGATCCTTAAACTTGAAAGCTAAGATTAGCTATTGAACATCCTTTCTTCTGTAGAGCGATGGAATCATTCATCCCCTTTTTTATCTTTTCTTTATATATCCAATCAATAAACTTGTGCGTCGCCAACTGGTTTCATGGTGTAGTTTGTTTCATACTTTTTAGGGTGTTGATTTAAATATCACTTTGAACTTTGAAGGGTATCTGGTTTTAACTTCGGGAATCTGGTTTTAATTTTGAAAATAAGTTACTCTATATGGAGAGAATCAGTTTTGTATGCTTGGACAAGTAGATACTAGTATATAGATACTAATATATGTTTTCACATCTCGGTTTAGCCTGCTACATTATAACACCATAATTTGATTGCGATAGTCTATGATTTCTGTTAACTTAGAAGTGAAGATAACCAGTGCAGAGTCAAGATGTTAACAATATTCTGACTTTTGATCTTTCTTTTGTAAGTCTAATGTGGATGGTATCAGAATTTCATGGCTATTATTGCGGGGCATAACATATTTCCTTTGAAAAGAACTTAGCATCAGCGTTCCCTTTCTTCTCCGCTCCTCATAGTAGTGTTCGTAATCACTATTGTTCTCAATGTTTTTTTATTCTTTTGATTGAAAGAAAGATACCAAAGCACAGTCAATGATAATTGGAAAAAGTGTGAATACTGTTAGGCTTGTCAAAACAATGCATTCTATTTTTATATATTATTTTTATAAATTGAATATGCTCTTTGCTCCTTTCCAACTCAAATAGGAAATCACCTTCTCTCTGTATTTGTATGTGTGCAATCTGTAATCATAAGTAACTAATGAAATCGTTAATTTCTTTTACAGTTTTCTCCAACTGCTGCATGGCCTTTGTGGCTGATCTGATTTAAATGGAAGAAGTTTGTGATCGCATTCTCCGTGTATATCAGATCTTTGCTGGGGATTAACAGTGCAATCCTCAATGGTAAACCCAAAGCTGTCTCACCATCCAACTATATGCTATAGGCCTATACAACCCTCCGACCTTGAGGTTTTAGAGCGAATCCATGGGGATTTGTTTCCCATCCGGTATATGTTTTCATCCGATTCTCTTCAGCAATTAGAAACTTCAGGATGATGAAATTTCTTCTTTATAACACAGTGCTAATCTGCAGGTACGAGTCTGAGTTCTTCCAAAATGTTGTCAATGGACGTGAAATTGTATCATGGGCTGCCGTTGACCGCAGTCGGCCAAACGGTCAAAGTGATGAACTTATTGGATTTATAACTGCACGAATTGTTCTTGCAAAAGAAAGTGAGGTGAGTGGTTAAAATTTACTCTACAACTTTCATTAAACCCTTATTCCTGATGGTTTATTTCCTCTTGCATCCTTTGCAAGGTGAGGTTTGATTTGAGGTCCCTGGTCAACTCTTGAGACATTACTTGCCAGCTATCTGGCAACTGTTTATGCAATTACCATATGTTTGGCTCATATTTAGTGTTGTAGAATCTACCACGAGATATTCCAACTTAAGGAGATTATTGATGCGAAAAATTCCTATCAGATTCACTACCCCTTATTGACATTCTCTGTACATATTTTTCTTTTTAGCTTACCATGGTTTAGTAGGTAAATCAAAGGGCTTAAAATCATTTGGATTTTGTAAGTTTGCATCATTTCTCCCTCTTTGTTCATTTTAATTTTTTATTGGTTCTCTTAACTCATTTCTACCAATGTTGGCCTTGTAGATAACGGATTTGCTAAGATATGACTCATCAAAATCAGATCAAACTTTAGTCTACATTTTGACGGTGGGAGTAGTAGAAGCCTATAGAAATTGTGGCATAGGTAGGATATTCCCCCTTTGATACAATTTTTGAGACTCCTTGCACACAAAACAACTGATTCCTGATGGATTTGCAGCTTCTGCATTAATTCGGAAGGTCATAAAATATGCATCAAGTATCCCAACTTGCCGAGCAGTTTACCTGCATGTCATATCTTACAATAATCCTGCAATCCATTTGTACAAGAAAATGTCATTCAAGTGTGTAAGGAGGTTGCAAGGTTTCTACTTAATCAATGGTCAGCACTGTGACTCGTACTTGTTTGTGTACTATGTAAATGGCGGTTGTTCTCCTTGCTCACCACTGTAAGTACAATGCATCCTTTATCCTTGATTTGGTCAGTATTCTCCATCTTCTTTGAAGTTGTTCTTAATGCGTGGCAACTCTTGAACATCTTGGTAGCCTGCATAGAATTTGGAAATTACCTGTTGGCCCAGATTTTCTTTTTTTTATTAAGCCATTTTACAGATTGTTGTTCTTCACCATGACTGTGTAGAGAATCACTGACACCATGACTCAAAAAATAAAAAAATCTGAAACTATTTTACTTTTACATATAGAAATAAATCTTGAAGAACTAAGATGGTATTTTTGCAAATATGTGCAAGGAAAATAATGAATTATGGATGCTAATAGTAATGAATTTTGGGCCATATAATGATAATAGCATGGATACTAGATAAAAAACTGTTTTGAGAGTTCAGTCCTTGGAAGAAAATTGATAGCTGAGATAGATTTATATGCTTTTGGAACCCGTAACCTGGGTTAGAATCTTATCACATAATAAACCATCTCTTACAGATGAAAAGTTAGAACTAAAGCTGTAAATGACTCAGGTAGTAGGGTTTGGATAGTTAGATGAGATGAGATAGTTATAGATGAAAGTTGAAAGTTGAATAAAATATTGTTAGAATATTTTCTTTTAATATTGTTATTGTTTTGCGATTTAAAAAAGTTGAATTATTTATTGTATTTTATGTAGGAATTTGTGAAAATTATAATGATGAGATGAGATAAGATAGATTGAGATAGTTTTAGTATCCAAACCTAGCAAGGAAAACCCAAACCACATCTAGGCCTATACTAAAAAAGGATTAGTCAATGTTACAATTGGAATCCTATGGAATCATTATATAGGGTATGAATTTCTCCCTTCCAAACAATGTGGGATCTCATTTATTACCTACATATACTCAATCCGGGGTATTACAAAAGCATTATGAAAAAAATCTTCTTGTAGTATATTTTTAGATTATTATTTAAGATGAATTTAGTAAGGAAGAACGAAATGAATAGAGAAACTAACGTTTTGTGTTTATACTGTTGGACTATATATTATGTATAATGATGATTATTATTTTTTGAACCATAATATAAAGTTCATAAAAATGCTTGAAAAGCTTCATTATGAAAAATTATTATTAATCAAATACACAGCAGATGATGAAAGATGCATACAACTATTTGGCATTCCTCATTTGTTTCTAGGACTCAACTGCTGTTATGGTCGATGCTGCAGGGTAATTTTTGTTGTTAATTCTATCTGATACTGTTTGTTAGTGACGCGCGTAGAGGTTTTAACTTTTAGATATTGACTTGTTTGTTCTGGTATACAAATAAATGCATCCTTCAGAGAACTGTTTTTTAAATGTTGCAGAGAGCTTGTTACTGTCATGGTAAGTTACATGAGGAGTCTTCTCAAGACTCTGACTACAAAGCTAATCAAGAATGAAGATAGGAAGGTCCCAAAATGGCCGAAATGCAAAGAAACCAATTCTCTTGTATTAGCAACCCAAAACAGAAGAATTTCGACCGCTGAATGTTCCGTGTACGAGTGTGTTTGATTGTTTACTTCCATAGAAAAGAGGTATACCTCTCTGCCTCCCTCCCCGCCTGCTTTCCTTTATGTGTACTTGCTCATAAAACCTTGATGTGGTCTTGTTATAATAAACTCTTAACGTTCGCATGGTTTTTCAATATTCAGATAATTTACAGTGAGTTCTTAGTTTGAGCTCTTCTAAATTCTGAAAATGCCCACTTTCATCATCTGCTGGAAGTGGAAGTGGTGGAAGATTAATATTCCAGTCATGCCGTTTTTGTTTATAATCTTCAACTCTCTCTGTTAATCCCGAGTATTATAATTTAACGCTGCATGGAAATATCAACATCTTGAAAAGCAACAGCAGTGTTCTCAAACAATAAAATTTCAAAAAATATTCCAAATCTCGAAGAGAAATGATAGTTGCAGTTTGTGAGTGTGCAAGTGTCGTACAATCACTTTAAAAAAAAAAAAATAAATGAGATTCACATGAAAAAATTAATTTTTTAATAGTGTATTCTACTTTTTTTTAAAATGACTGCATGATGCTTATACACCCCACGACTGTATGTAGTATTACTCATGACACCTAAATAAATATTGAAATTATCACCCAAAAATAATAATCGTTTTGTTTGTAATAAAAATCCAGTTTCATTGTTCAATCAATGTTGACTACTACTTATTGGTTTGACTTCATCATGTATGATGGGGAATTTGTGATTGTACGGTCTTCAAAGATGATTTAACACCACAAGTTTGAAACTTTATTTCTGAAGTTGCTGTTTCAATGGAAAATTACAAGTTTTTATAGCTAATGTGCAGATTTAACAGCTTTGTTTTCCAGGAGATACTTTTTGGTAGCTTCTGCAATTTTTAGCATTGGCTCGATATTGACATAGGAGGCATTAGCAGCAGCCTCTTCCTTGACATCATAATCAACCGTTGTTTTGATTACAGATGAATCATCACCCGTTTCGATTATTTCGAAACGAACTCGATAATAAGTAAATCCCAGATCAAGATATCCTGCTTCAATCACTTCTGCTTCCTTCACGTATTTCTCATTGTCGACATTTGTGAACTCCTCTATTAAGGTTCTAAAGCCTGCTGACCCTGTTTCAACGAAGAAGAAAGAGTTAAGTGAAGAAAAATGGAGTAACAATTCAGATTGAAACTTCAAACTTCTAAAACATAGAGCATTTACGGTGCATTTATAAGCACCCTATACCGGAGGAGGTTCATGTGTGAACAATTGATTCCATCTTTTATATATGACATACACATACATCTCATCTGATCAATGTCTCAAGTTACAGGCACTAGAAGTATAATATATAGCTACTCAAACCGGCAGCTCGGATTTGATTTGATTAAATTAGACTTCTGCTTGATTCGTTTATTAAATGAGTCCGTTCGTGAGCATGAAATGATAATTAATTATTAAACGATACAATTTATATATAAAAAAATTATGAATTAATACAAAATCGTATTAAGATGGACTTGATTAGTCAAGTAAGATTGCTCATGTATATTATAATACAAACATATATATTAATAAAATTATTTTATATATGAAAATATGTTAGATATAATGATAAGTATATATAAAACCGTAATATTTTATTACTATAATTTTTATATTCGACAAATTAATCAGTAAAAATTAAAATCTTATTCATTTTATTTAGATTATTCTCTCACTTATTTATTTATTCATACATTTATTTATTATGTTTTTAAAATGAAAAAAACAAGAACTTAAAAAAATTCAAAAGTGGAGCTAAGCCAAGCTAAATTAAGCACTCGAATCAATTCACAACTTGAGTTATGAGCCAAGCTCAAAGTAGATTTTCCGCAAGTTGACCTCGAGCTGAATTTTCGAGCTTTTTTTATTAAAGCTCGGTCGAGTTTTGAGACTTTCAAGTCAAGCATGGTCGATCAGTCTCAACTCGCCCATACTCAGCCAAAATACAATCCTAATATTACTAATTTTTTCACAACTTATATCTTTCTCATGATCCTTTTGATAAGAAGCTAACTTATAATCTTACCTTCGATTCTCTCGTTATATATTGTTTTGGATGACAAAAACCGTTAAATCTGAACATAAACTAATTAGGAGTGTAAGAAAAAACTGAAAAATCGGATGAACCGGACCCGTAGATTTGGTCCGGTTTGTAACCGGTCTGGTGCGGTACCGATTTTCATATTTTGAAAACCGGTTTAAAACAAGCAGACCGGTACATGTATATTTTTAATTTTTTATATTATATATAATTTTTATATTATTATTATATATATTATATGCTACATTTCTAATTAATATAATATGAAATTCTAATCTTATGATTCAAGTCTATTAATCTTATAACATAAAATTAATATACTAATATAATTAGACACTATTTATACTATTTTAATCTTATTATTCAAGTTTATTAATCTCACTAATAAATAGACACTACTTATATTATATTACTATAATTAAACATTAAAGAATTAGTAATTGTTAATAATAAATACTAAATTCTCACTTTAGTATTAAAAAAATTATAATATTAAACGTATATAGTGTCACACGTGTAAATAGTAAATCGAAAAATCGGGCCGAACTAGACCGAAACCGAAAAAACTGAAAGTCTCGGTTTTGTTGATGAATCGATCCGTATCGATTCTTAAATTTTTAAATCGGTATTTACCGGTTCGGTTCCAAAATTTCTTTAAAATTGGACCGAGCCAGACCGGTTACACCCCTACATACTAGATCTCTGCAAAGATCTTATTCACAAGTATGTTTTTGTACATTGTTAATTGCTTTTTTATTGTAATAATGATGAAAGGCTATTGTGTTTGGTTTGAAAAATATCTTATCAAATTCTTGTTTAGATTTGAGGACTTCAAGTGAGATAGAGCCCATATTAACATTTATTATCGTGATTGTTTTTAGACAACTTTAATTTAAATACTCAATAAATACTATTCGGCTCACTTCATGCGTATATATATATATTAATTTCCTAGTTTGATGCCCTCAAATTCAAAAATATTGAATTGCAAAGGCAATGTTATAATTACTAGTAGAAACTTGAAAAAAATAATAATAACAAAACATTCATCAGCAACGTCCTAATTAATTTGAATATTAATGCTAGCTGCATGTATGATACCTGGAACCAATGTTATCTTCATTTTAGTCCCAACACCTCCATCACCTTCTAAGACCTCACTTTTCTCAACGAGACCCGAAAGCGATTCTTTAGCCAGTTTTGATAAGAGAAGTGTGCCATAGAGCTCCCAAGCTTCCCTAGCCACCACCTTTACCTCCATCTCGTGGTAGAGTTGCCCAACTACCATATTGCTGCTTGCTTATTTTAAGCTTTTGTATATGCCTTTTCTTCTCTTTCTACTAGCTGCATGTACAGAAATCTGCAGAAACCCAAAGCTATTTGTGTTCATTTACTGCAGTATCTTTCCATGTGAAATATATAAACTCAAGATATAAGAGGTAAAGACAAGGAGAAGAGTACAAAGATTCCAATACAAAGAGCAATCTAATTCAAAGAGCAATATAAAGATTCCAATACAAAGAGCAATCCAATACAAAGAGCAATATATATACAAACATTAATACTGATAAAACATCGATCAAAATCCCTGTACGTACTTTGTTCATGCAGTCATGATTCAGACATGAATATCATTGCAGAAACATATTATATACTGATCTAGAAGTCTACCCTCTAACCCCTCAAAACCCCACTTTTTCACCCACCAAAAAAAAAAAAAAAAAAAATATTATTGAAAACAGTAATTAAATAATTAAACGAACTAACGATCATGATACATGGGTTAATGATCTATATTATAATGTTGAAAATAACGTGTATGATGTCATGATGGCATACCTAACCTTTTTAGTTTATGTGTACTGTTTTGAGCAAATCTTGTTGTGAAGATTTGATATTTGATTATTTTGATCTAATTATCACAAAAAAAAATAGTAGAAAAAAACTGGAAATTGAAGTAATTTGGGTTGAAGACTTAAACATGATTCTGTGATACATGAGCCTGATCACTGGCTTGGGTCTTATGTTACAGCCACTGGACTTCTAGAAGCAATCCTTACCTAGACTGCAAATTCATATTCCTAATTGTGTTCCATTAAAAAAATACTAATTAAATTTTTATTGATGGTAGGACAAGATCATCAAATAATGACAAATATTTAATTATATTTCCCAATGTGACAAGGAAACCACTTTCTATTCACACAAAAAAAGTAAATTAGGAGAATATTCCAAATAGGATCTTGAGGAAATTTTGATCAACATGGTGGTGGAATGTTAAATTAGGTGAAAATTAATTTCAAAAGTTAAAAAATTCACAACTTTTGATGATAAAAAGAAAAATAAAAGCAATAATAGTAAACTGTTTTCATGTCAAGATTTATTTTTTTGTTTTTTTATTTTGGTCATATTTCAATTTACAGCTTAAATGATTTAATGGAAAATTGACTCATAAAATTACTAATTATACTCTTGGTACTTGATTTTTAATGATTAATTAGAACCATGAAAATTAAATAGGACATATGACACAATTAATAAATCTTACGAGTCATATCTTAATAAATGGTGTATATTGTCAAAACATGTTTAGAATATCATGCAATTACCATGCATTTTGATAGTCTAGGATTCATGTTACAAAAGTTATTATCCTTTTATTATTATTATTATTATTATTATTATTATTTGTGTTTAACAACGATTTTGTTTTGTTTTACGCCTCTACCATGTTCGTTTCATTCTTGCTTTATGTTCCTATATATGCAGTAGTATTTCATCAATATTACTAATTTTCACTTAAAAAAGACTGTTTACGACGAAAATCACTTAATCTGTAACGAAAATGACTATTTACAATGAACTGACAATTTAGAATATTATTTAGAATGGTCATTTTAAATAGAGATGGTCATTTAGAATATTGTTTCATTATTTAAAAATAGTCATTTGGGACCAAAATATATTGCTTTGGGATCATAATTGACTCATTTTGGTAGAAAATTATAATTCGCTATAAATAACTGACCACATATAAGCGTTTTTATTATAGTATTGAAGAAATAATCTCACTAGTACTCCAACTTATTTCATTTTTATTATTAATTGGCTTTATTCTGATGGTAATAAACATTTACATCACCATCAATATCCTCACGTTTTTTGTGGTATCAAGCTAATAAAAAATGCCTTACTTTATGTAGCTCAAATTTATTTTTGGGGTGCTTTGCAATTCTCGGACTTGCCTTATTAGGAATCTTTGGTTTTTGGGCCTAGGGTGTGCCCATGGCGGCGCCCCCGCCCCCCTTGGTGTCTTCGACATCCATGGGGGCCGCCGATGGTGGTGTTCTGGTTAAGCCAACGTACGCACAAGTAATGGTTAAGCAGGACTTGTCTTCCTTCAAGATGCCGATGCGATATCTGGTCGATATCAATGGGGAACCAGGTTTCATATTTATTGATTTGGAGATGACAAAGGCAGCCGATGACTTTCGTTTTGCTCTGGTTTTGAAGTTTGCTCGTAAATGTCCTCCGATAGAGAAGATTCAACATCATATAATTATATCTTGGCGGTTATTGGAGAGTCCTGTGATTAGTTTTATGGATGGGTATCATGTGCTTCTTCGGATGCATTCGGAACTGGATTTTATGCATGCCTGGGAACCAGAAGGCAGATTGATGGAAGGCTGCGTGTTTTGTCTATTGAAATGGACAAAGAATTTTGATCTTCATATTGAACCTTTTCTTGCACCACAATGGATTTTCTTGGCTGGGCTTCCCATGCATTTATATAGGCAAGACTATTTGCAGATTTTAGCAACTAGATTTGGTCGTTATTTAGGCACTGACCATGCAACTTTGAACTAGACGAGAGCAATGGGTTCGTGCATCTGTGTGGAGGTGGATCTGAAGGAAGAACCGGTGCAAGGTTTCCCGATCGTGGTATCAATGAATAAGACAATTTGACAGGATGTGAAATATGAAAAAATGGGATTCTATTGCACTAAATGTTGTTGACAAGGCCACACGACAGCAGTCTGCAGAATAGGTGAGTATAGGAAGCCTTTGGGTAGTGAGCGGATCAAAGTTCCAAGAAAGGCTTTAAAGGAATTGTTAAAAGAGGATGAGGTGCCTACGAATATACGATGGAGAAGGTAGATCCACAGAGTTCGGCGGGTTGTACTGCCATTGATAAAGGAAAGCAAGTGACGAATGAATTGACCATCATTGAAATAGAGGAAGGCAAGATTAAGGCAGACGGTGGACAACGTATGGAAACAAATCATTCAGAGGGCACCAAGGTAGAGGATCAGCCTGATAGTTCTGGCCCTGATGGTGATGGCATTCTGGTAGGCAAGGGAGTTGTGGCAGATGAGTCAGTGAAGCTAGTGGAAACAGAGCTATCTAAGGGCCTGAGTGTCCTGCATGATGGAGGCTGGTCCATAGTGCCACCTCAGGATGGAATACAAGTGGTGGAATGGGGTACTTTGGGAGAGATGTCTAGAGAGGAAAACATAACGTAGGGGCATATGGCTCTGGTTTCAGAGTTTTTGGAATTAGAATGCAGAGCTAATGTAACAAATGTGGAGGAACCTTTTCGCGATTAAGGAACGCCTGAGAGCAAGTATGATGGCGAAATAGAGTGTAGGCCTCAACCGATCATGAAAGATAAATGTTATGAATCAGATACTGACCTCCAAAACTCGACACGATTTAGTGGCAAAAAACACACGGTACGTCAACCCCAAAGGGTGTTATCCCATCCTACTAAACTTAATTTGTGATGGACAACATGTTAGTGTAGAACGTGCACGAGTTAGGCATGTCAAAGAAACATTTGTGTTGGATGGTGAGGAAGTTTAAAGTGGCTATTGTAGTGATATCGAAACCCTTTTCGAATGTTAGTAAAATGGATCAGATGGCCTATCTATTGGGGCTCTTGAACTATTACAGCAATGCTGAGATGGGTGGTAAAATATGGATTTTTTGGAATGTGTCATATGGGTTTGAAGTCTTGTGTATGTCTAGCCAAATGATCACTGGATGGGTCTGGAATAGTGTCGAAAATATTCTCGTTACCTTTGTCTATGCTAAATGTAACCAGGTGGAGAGGAGGGAGTTATGGAATAACTTAAAGAGGTTTGTATAGAGGGTCCCTGGATGGTCATGGGGGATTTCAATATCATTCGAGATGATTGGGAGCGAGTAGGTGGGAATCCGAGGCCATTAAATTCCATGGTTGAGTTTAATGAGTGCTTGGATGCCTGTGGATTGCTTGACCTCCCAGTGGAAGGCAGGCACATGTCATGGTGTAATGGTCACGATGGGCGCACGCGTAGCTAGGTTCGTTTGGATCGAACCCTCATAAACTCTTCGTTTGGGATCTCTTATTCGTCGGCTTTCTTTGAATATTTGACAAGGAAACACTCGGACCACTCACCTATGATTGTACGTTTCAAACAATTAGAGGTAGTTTATGGTCCTCATCCTTTTCATTTTCAGAACATGTGGTGTAGTCATGCAGGTTTTAAGCCGCATGTCGAGGTGATTTGGCGTGAATCAGTGGCATCTTCTAGGCTTCACAAATTGGCTGAAAAACTACGGAAAGTGAAGATTGCGCTGAGGACATGGAATCGTAATATTTTTAGGCATGTGGGTTAGATTATCAAAGTGCTAGAGGAAAGACTAGAACTGCTGGAGAGTCAGCTGTAGAACAATTATGATTCGGAGATAGAAAGTGATTATCTTATTACCAAAACAGAGTTGGATATTTGGGAACACAGAGAAGAAACACGTCTGTCCCAATTGGCCAAGAAAAAGTGGGTTAAGGTGGGTGATCAAAATACTAGTTTTTTCCATGTCAGTGTTCATCAAAAGAGGAAAAAAAATTCTTTCCCAGATGGTACTAGAAGATGGTCGTGTCTTGAGGGTGCAACCAATTATTTCCAGAATTTCCTCTCGATGCCGAACGTGGTGGAGCAGGGGAATTTATCGTTGTTGATGGCAGCAATGATTTCCCAAGAGGAAAATATGGATCTTGTTTGGGAACCTTCTTGTGAGGAGGTGGCAGTAGCTTTAGCAACAATTTCGAAGGATAGTACACCTGGGCCAGACGGTTTTGGTTTTGCCTTTTACGCTTATTGTTGGGAATTTGTCAAGGAGGACATCGTCGAGGCTGCGGAAGAATTTTTCTTTGGTAATCCTTTACCTTGATTTTATACTGCTTCTTATATTGTGCTGATTTCCAAGGTTAAGGAGCCGAAAAGTTTTGATAAATTCAGACCAATACGCCTTTGCCTTGGTGGCTTACAAAATTTTCTCCAAAATTTTGGTCAAATGGTTGACTCGTTTTCTTTCTCACTTGATTTCATGTGAATAAGGGACCTTTATTCCAGGTAGAAGTATTTTTGAGAATATCACTTTGGCACAGGAACTGGTGCACTCTTTGAACAAGAAAGTGAAAGGTGGGAATGTTATGCTAAAGATTGATATGGCCAAGGCTTATGACTGAGTCGATTTGTCATTTTTAGAGTGTTTTAGACAGCTTTGGTTTTTCCTCTTCCGTTTGCAGGTTGGTGATGAATTGTGTGAGGCCACTCTGGTTCTCCATAATGATGAACAGGACTTACAAGGGCTTCTTCCAACCGGTCTGGGGCTTAAGGCATGGGGATCCCCTCTCGCCGTATTTGTTTATTATAATGGAAGAGGTCCTATCTCGACTATTACAGAAGGATTTTGTGGATAGAAAGGATACGTTGTTTCTCTCATCCTGTGGGTGCACCGTTGGTGCCTCACCTTCTTTATGCAGATGATTTATTGATTTTTGCAAATGGTGAGAGGAGATCAATGCATTGTTTGGTTCAAACTTTGGACATATGTGCGAAGTGGTCGGGTCAGCTTATTAATAAAGAAAAGTCGACCTTTTTATTTTTTATTTTTGAAGCATATTATAACGTCTAGGCGGAGGAGGTTGATGAGGCTTACTAGTTTTGTTGAGGGGAATTTCCCCGTTACATATTTAGGCGTTCCCCTTGTATCTGGTCGGTTAATCTCGAGAGATTTAGAGCCTCTTGTTCGGAAGATAAAAAATAAAATGGTAGGCTGGAAAATGAGATTACTCTCTCAAGGTGCTTGGCTTGTACTACTCAGGTATGTTCTCACTTGCATGGCAACACATCTCTTGGCAGTTCTTCAGGTGTCGATGGTGGTTCTAAACAAATTAAATTCACACTTATTTACATTTCTTTGGGGAGAATTTAATAGTAAACCAAAAAAGAAATGGTGTGCTTGGGATCAGTTATACAAACCTGTCAAGGAATGTGGATTGGGCCTAAGAAATTTTTCGGAGGTACAAAGATCTCTACATATGAAATTCGTCTGGCGTTTATTAACTGCGAACACAATTTGGACAAAGTTCTTCCAAGCAAAATAATTAAGAACCGGACATGTGATACTAGCTGAAGCACGTCCCACAACCTCCCGTTTTTGGAGGTCCATCGTTAGTGTAATTCTTGAAGTGGTTGAGAATGTGGAAGTGAAAGTGAGGAATGAGGGTTCTTCCTTCTGGTTTGATAAATGACTGGCTGATGGTCCTTTGTGTAGCAGGTATGAGGTTATCACTGAGGGGATTAAAATCTAGGATGTATGGATTAATGGATCGTGGGATGAAGATAAGCTAGTGGAACATGTTGGTTTAGAATGTGCTGGCGAGATTACACAGAAAATTACGGCTGGGTGAGAGGGGTCGGATGTCATGATCTGGAAACCTGTGGTTGATGGTTATTTCTTGACGAGAAGTGCATGGGATTTACTTCAGGTAATGGGTGTCGAACGTCCGGAATTGAACTGGGTTTGGCATCAACTGCTGCTGAAGAAAATCTCGATGTGTATGTGGAAAGCAAGGTTTGGAGCATTACCGGTTGATGTTCGAATTCAAGTTCTAGCTATCCCCATGGTTTCACGTTGTGACTATTGTGAGTTGAGTGAGGTGGAAACAATTGATCATGTGTTGCGATCGAGTAGTATTGCCAATCAAGTTTGGATAGGGCATCTGTAGCTCTGGGCATCATTTGTATGGAGGGTCGCTCTTGGTGGGAAACGGTTCAAGGGTGGTTTGGTTATGCCAAAAAATCTAGCCATAGAGGCACGCTCCTTGGTCTGTTACCGTCTATCATCACTTGGAGACTATGATTTAGGAGGTGTAAAGCAAGGATGGAGGGGGTGCAGGAGTCGGCACGGGAGGTGTGGATTGCTATTAAGGTATGGCTTCAGAATTTATCTTCACTTTTGATTCAATGATGAGAGATTTCCGTAACTGACCAAGCCATTCTAATAGCTCTCGAGGTGCCTTTTATTAATTCACTGAGAAGGCCTCTGCAGTTAATTAGCTGGAAGAAACCATCAAATAGATGGGTAAAACTGAACATCGATAGTAGTTGTCATGAAATCCCAGGAAGTTGTGGTGGAGGGGGTCTCATACGAGACACGAATGAGAATTTTATGTCGGTCTTCTCTTCTCATTTCGGTCATGGGACAAACAATGAAGCAGAACTACGTGCCTTAATTGTGGGCGTGGGAGTTTGTAAGGAAATGGGCTTTACGCAAGTAGCGTTAGAATGTGATTCCAGTTTGGTGGTTAATTGGTTAAAATGTCAAGGGTAGCTTGGTATTTATGGGATTTTTGAGAAGAGTTGTTAAAAAATTTAAGAGGATTACAATTTACTATCGAGCATCAATTCAGAGTAGGTAATTCTCTGCTAGATGCCTTGGCCCATTTAGGCATGTTTAGTTTCGTTATGATTACTTCTCTAGGCATGTTTAGTTTGTTTCTAGGCATGTTTAGATTTTGGTTCTTCTGGTATTTTTGTTGATTTGATGCTTGGGTTGGTTCTTTGTAAAGCTCTAGTATCCTGATTGTTATCACGGTATTCCTTCACTATAAGTGAGGGCTTATTAATAAACTTAGGATGTGACTGCTATGTGTGTGGCTATCAACTCTTCTTAAAGGAAAAAAAAAAGCTCATCAAACATATTTGTGTACTAATTGAGAAGTCTTACAACCACAAAGAGATTCATAAAAGTAAATTTACAAATTAATATGGGTGCTTCATACGATAATTAATTAGTTAAATTTACTTTACAATAAAAATATTATTTTTATAATCTAATGTACCACATCAATATACGTACGTTAGTTTGTAAATTTATTTTTATGAGATCTTTTTATGACTAAAGCAATTCTCTCGTGTGTGTGTGTGTATATATATATATATATATATTCGTTTTGAATTAATCAACAAACCTCTCCGTATGGGAAGTAGACACCAGGTTTCGTTGAATACGTTTCAACCTACATCCATGCTCCATTAATAAACTGAGCCTCAAAGACAAACATTTTTCTCTCCGCCTATACACATGCAAATCACTATCAATCTTATCATAATCTATCTAGATGTACGTAGTACTGGTCGATCTATTTAAGTAAAATGCTTGGGCACCAAGAGGTGTTCACATTTTACGGATTGATTTTTTTATTTAATGATTAAGAATTTTTTTTTTTAAATTATGTTGTAAATTTTCTTTTTTAAAAACTGTTTAAGGGTATAAAAAAATGTATGAAAGAGAATAAAAAAAATGTGGGGAGAGGAGATATTCTTCCTTATAATTTTGATATTAAATGGGTCTTTAACCTCCATTTTCTATTTGCTAATTAATTTGTGAAAATGCCGACGTACTAGGTTTGGGTATCAAGAATACCCAAACTACTACTCTACTAATATTCATTACTTTATTATTACTTTTTACATACTTTTTATTACTATTAATTAGTTTTCACTACTATTCAATATTATATTATTACTTATTTATTATTTTATTATTACTATTCACAACTCTTCTCAACACTTTTCATTATCCAAATCGTTTAGATTCGAAACTCATCTCAACTCATCATTACAATTTTTCTAAATTCCTATACAAAACATAATAAATAATTTAACTTTTTCAAATCCCAAAATAATAATAATATTAAAAATAATATTCTAATAATATTTTATTCAACTCATTTAAAACCATCTCAACTTATCTCTGAATTCAAACGGAGTCCGATCGACCAGCCTAGCCTTATCGATCGAAAACTAATCTAGCTTGTATATATTGTCTGTATTGCAATACTATATATATAACGTACACACCGTATTCCGTTGCATTTTACTATGCAAATCCAATAAATATATATATAATGATCGATCGAGAGTTTTGGTTTGTAGTAGTCCCCACTACGTACAAAACATTAAATATGGGATTGATATGGTTGGAGGGAGAAAATGATGTATACCAAACCCAAACATATATGCCGTACAGATTTATTTATTTATTATAATTTCTTGAGAAGTTGTCTTCATGTTTTTATATATATTGTTATACATGAAAAACCTAATATTATGAATATATATCATCAACATCACCATCATTTTGTAAATTTTATTACTGAATTAATAAGATCATGCTATTTTATATATTGATCATCATGACACATTGACACGAGTACTACAAAATTAAGCTCCCAACTATATATAATATAATAATGTCGACCAATGCATGGTGGTCTTAAGCAGTTTTGTTTTTCAGGAGATGATTTTTGGCAGCTTCTGCGACTTTTGCCAATGGCTCGATGCTGACGACATTGGAGCTGGCATTAGCAGCAGCCTCTTCCTTCACATCATACTCAACTTTAGTTTTTATAATGCATGAATCATCGCCCTTTTCCACGATCTCAAAACTCACACGATAAAATGTAAACCCCATCTCAAGATAAGCTCCTTCAATCACCTCTAGTTCTTTCAGGCGTTTCTCATTGTCGACTTTTGTGAACTTCTCTCTATAAGCTTTAGAACCAGCTGTTCCTAATAATTCATTCAATATTAAACGTTGAATGAATTAGAAAAAGGAATTAGTAAATATTTAAATAGAATTTTTAAACATCTAAAACATACACCAATTAAAAGCTAATTGATCTGAAGAACTAGTACTACTGATCCTTCCATTTGAATATATATATATATATATATATATATAATTAGCAAAAAATAATCTATTTTCATAACAAAAGAGTTTAAGGGATTAATAGTCTAAACGCACTCATGAATCCATGATACATATCTGATGTAAGGGTTTTAAGTATAATAATCTTTATATTAAAAAAAAGGTTTAATTGGAAGATTAATTCAGCATGATCTTGAAGATCATCTTGTAATATTACCTGGTATGATCTTGACGATGGTCCCAGCCTCACCATCACCTTCAATGACCTCAATTTTCTCAATGATACCTGGAAAAGCCTCTTCAACAATAAGTTTTCCCAACCGAAGGGTACCATAGAGCTCCCAAGCTTCGCTTGCCGGCACGTTTACCTCTATCTCGTGGGAGAGCTTCCCAACCATCTTGCAGCTTAATTCTGATCTTTCTGGTGTGAGTGATGAAGTATTACTACTGTACGTACGTACTTAGAGCATTAAATGTGCAGAACCCAATATATAAGATATAGTTGTGTTTAGGGCATTATCTTTCCATGTAATATATATTAAAATTAATTATGGTGTAATTAAGGATAAGGGCCTTAGACTGCTGGCCTCTTGGAAACTAAGTTTTCCAATAAAGATTCCTATATGGTAAGATCTCATAGGAAAAGTAAAAGATCATTCCTGAATGCAACTGGTTGGATCATCTAATTAGTATTGCCATTAATTAAACAATTGGAGGTTTATCTAATATTCAATCATGCAAGAGTACTACTCGGCAGTGCTCTAAACTGATCATCTTGATTAATATATAGCAGTACTATTAAGCTAGCCGGCCATTTTTTGTTGTTTTGTGTAAATCCACCCAAATAGAATAGGTCAAAAAGATCTCGGGAGTGCTTATTCTCCTTAAGATCATAGTATAGACTAATATATATATATATATATATATATATATATATATATATATTATACTGATAAGGATTTAATTACTCAGAAGTCCTCAATGATGACGCTGATGATTGTGATATCAAAAACTTAAAAAAAAAAAATAATGAAAGAATTAGACCCAAAATTAAGATGAGGTGAACTTGGTCATGTATGGCGGCCCTATGATAATTATGTATCATGTTTCCAAGTCATGTTTGGGAGTAGTGATTGTCATTACTTAGTTGTAAGGCTTGCAGCAGTTGTGGTTCTGCATGAGCTGTGTATATTGTTTCAGCTTTATTATTAAAAATATTTATTTAATTAAAAAATTATAATCGAAGAAGTAATCGATGGAGTACCAGTAGGAGTACTTCGATCTTTAATTATTTCTATCGTTGTTGGTAGGAGTTGGAAGTTTGGCTGAACATGAATAAAACAAACTTGCATGCGTAATCACTTGCTTCATGCATGATCATGAGTTTGATCAATATCATCGACCATATATAGATTAATTCAATATAAAAAGCTTATGATGAAATTAACATGATGCATGTGGGAGATCGAGTGACAGATACCCCATGTAGGAATCAAACTATTTGGAAAACATTTATCTATGTTGAGAAAAAAACCAACGATGACAAACAAGCGAAAGCAAACACATACAAATCAATCACACGACACAAAAATTAATGTGGTTTGGCTAGGCCTGTGCAGAAGTAGCTTGATTTGACCCGCCCGCTTGATCCGACCCGCCCCGCATCGAAAAAACCGGATTTGGATGATGCTTGGGTTTGACCCGTCCAACCCGTTACATCTCAGCAACCCGCTAAGTCAGTCAAAACAAACTAGAGTATTGTTTACTGTGACCCCACATAACAAGGCTCGCCACTAACAACCAATAGCAATTAACTACTATTCTATTTAAAAGTCTTCTGGAGGGTTTTCTATTTATTTGTGCTGGCTTAATCCCCTTCGTCCAACTCATCTACGGCCCATAACTTCATAGCTAACTTTCATCTCAGACTTCCTTCGAACCCTTCAACCGAAACATATGCCCAGACTTGTTACACATTCTCCAGCTTGATGGCACCAAGAATCTCGCCCTCCGTGAAGCTCAACTTGTGGAAGGACTTCAGGTTCCAGGATTCGTTCTTCAACAAACGGTCTTGATCTTTTTCCTCCTTCTTCGAGGAGATGAAGCATACCAAACACACAAGCAGGATGGCCAAACCTACTGCGAAGCAAATGATGAGTGTCCGAATGTCTCTGGGAATGCCAGAACCAGAGGGATAGTGTGGGAACATGGAGGTGATGCCTAGGATGCAGAGGCCTAGGTTACTAGAAAAGCTACTGTTGTCCTCCATCAAGGCCATGAAGCCCAAGATCGTCGCCCCCATCAGAGTTTTGTCATGATGATAATCGGGTTAAACGTCATCTTATTTGTATGAACTGATCATCTTAAGTTGCAGACTGAGCTGTAGATGATCTCTCACATGCAGACATATACATAGGATATATAAAATGGGTTGACCCGATATCGGGTTGGGTGGGACCAAGAAATATGTCGGCCGGGTCTGGTCGGGCCAAAATACTAATCGGTTTGCACTGGTTGCAGCTTTGGCGACGTGCCTACGTCCATAGAGCTGCAGATAATCTTTTTATGCAGAGGAATTACAAAATACACTTTGGAACGAAATCTCATAGTTCAAAATACTTAGAACATACTAAACTGTTCATTAAGTACATATTTATAGTGTCACACAAGAGAAACCCGGATTTTTACTTTTCTACATTATTTGTTCGAGCAAAGTGTCGAGTGAGTGTCGAGTGAATTAACTTTCACTTCGGCTTGGGCCTATATGCGCTCCATGGCCGAAGCCTCCTTGAAAATCCGACAAAAAATATAATGCATCTTTGTTAGGTCGGGTCATCAAATCGGGTTGACACACCAACAGAACCAAGCTCCACAAACCCAACAATGATACATACCAGTATTGTCAGGAAAAACTAGTTCAAGGGATGAGACTTTCCCTCATATTTATAAACTGAACACTAGCCCATTGCACAACTGATGTGAGACAACTCCAACAATCTCCTCTTACGCATTAGGCCCTGGGTAAGCAGCGACAACCCATTTCTCCTGCAGAATATTGGTAAACCTAGGCTATGGTACCAGTGTTGAGTGGTCTTGGGCCTCTCTCAACTCCAAAAGTTAGATCAAGAGGTGAGACTTTCCCTCACACTTATAAAATGACTACTAGCCCTTTCCACAACTAATGTGGAACAACCCCAATAATCTATCGCTCTCATCTCACTTGATGCATGTGGGAGAGCGACAAATACCCCAGGTATAGAATTTTCGTTTTGACAAGAAAAATATACCCCATGTAGAAATCAAACTAATTGAGATCTCTTGAGAATTTGAGTATCTCAAGTGGGAGAGCAATAGATACATAATATAAGTCTTATAATATTTATTAAACATTTAATCATGCTTTAAAAATATAAATAGGCAGTAACATAAATTGTAATATTGCCGCTCCATTCCATATGTTATATCTTTCTTACTTTAGTCACTTGAATTTGTATATAAGGTTGAGGAAAAATTCGAAAATTTGACTCTAACTTCGACTCCATTCTGATTCCGACAAGTCGGAGTTTTTTTTCCCTGAGAAGTCGGAGTTAAAGTTAGAGTCAGAGTCGGAGGTGGAGTTAAACCGACTCCAACTCTTTTCCGATCTGGCTTTGACTCTGACACCAATATTGTACATATTTTTATAAATATATGTGTTTGTATATATATATTAATCATATAAATTTTATATAACTATATCTTATATAATTAGTTAAACTCAATATTATACTAGCATGAGCTAATTATTATAAAATAATAGTTTAGTATATGTAAACATCATACTATTACAATATTACTAACATGTAACGCTAATTTACTAATGTATAAATATAATAACATGTAATACTAATAAATAAACATTAATATATAAATTTATAATAACAGGTAATACTAATGTATAATAACTAAAGTATAATAACATGAAAATTTTATATAATTATATCTTATATACTTAGTTAAATTCAATAATATACTAGTATGATCTAATTATTATAAAATAATATATTTACAATATACTATATAGACTAAATTGACTAATAATAGTTTAGTATATGTAAACATCATACTCTTACAATATTACTGCCATGTAATACTAAATTATTAATATATAAATATAATAACATGTAATACTAATGGAAAAACACTAATATATAATATAATAACTAAAATATAATAACATATAATAGTACTGTATAATAACCAATGGTCCAATATATAATAACATGTAATACTAATATATAATAATTAATGTATAATAATATGTATACTAATGTAAAATCACTAGTATAATTACATTAAATATAGAATACTAAGTCTAGTATATAATTAAGTTAGAAACTAATATAATAATATGTAATACTTTAGTAGAACAACATGTAATTAAACACTATAGTACTAGTCTATAATACTAATAGCCTATTAAATACTATAGGAATAACTTATAAGTTAGAAATTAGTATAAAATATTGTATTGAGTTAATAACATGTAAAACTATAGTATAATAATATGTAATTAGACACCAATTAAATAATAATTGTTAATAATATATAAATATTAACAATTAAAATTAAGTGATAAGAGAATTATAAAAACTATAGAAAATACTTACGGTTAAAACATAGATTAAAATTGATTTAGGATTTAGATTAGCCCTTAGGGTTTGCATTAGGGTTTAGAAAAGAAAAAAAAAAAAAAGAGAAGAAAAAGGAAGCCCAACAGCCCAACCCAAAAGGGCCAAAATGCCAACCCCGCCTGTAGTCCACGTGAAACGACATCGTTTTACTTGGTGACTTAAAGCTCTAAGGCTTTTGAATTCTCCCTCCCTTCCCAAAACCTTTCATTTCTTCTGCAATTCTTCTTTAGTACTAACCCTAGGCACGACTCCCCCCCTCTTGCACGAACTTTCTTTCAAAGTCCCACCGCACGACCTCTCTCTCTCTTTTCTAGTAAGCCGCTATCTCTCTCTTCTCCCTTCGTCGTCTATATCTCTTCTCCTATGACCCTATCGTGTTCTATCTCTCTATCTCTTTTTTTTTCTCACAAAATTTTATAGGGTCTCGAGGCTAACGAAGGCTACAAAGTTGCAAGAACTAAAGAATGTAAAAATTCTGTGGAATGCCATCACTGTATTAGGGTGAGTTTTTTTAATGTTGTGAATCAGTCATCTGTGTACTGATTTGATTTCAACGTGCAAATGAAAAGAGAAATTAATTTATTTCATGATATTTTGTAAATCTATGTAGATGGGTAGATGCCTAGCTATTTTAATTAAAATTAATTATATTTTGTGAATCTGTGTAGTGTGGATGTTTTTTGTATTAATTATAATCTGCCTAGTTTTTTTTAATTAAAATTAATCTTAGTATGGTTGTGATATGATCCCTGTCACCTCTGTCCTTGAAAATGTTACAATGTTTTTATGATATATGTTTATGCAAATATTAAAAGCTTCAACTAAGCTTCAACTTGGGAGTTAATGCGTTAATTTCCTAGGCAGTGTGAATATCTTTGTGTGTTTATGATCTAATGTTAATTTTATAGTGTGTTTATTATTTGCGTTTGTGAATCTATATGTGAATTGCTTTGTTTGTGAATCTATATGCAACAACTTTGTGAATCTCTTTGTTTGTGAGTAATCTTAGATTACTTTTTGTTGTTTGCAATATTTGCAAATAATTTTGAAGTTCTGCTCTATGGTTCTGAATCATTGGATTCTAATGATCCATCACTTTGTGAATCTGTATGCTTGATTGGGAGGTGTTGGAGGAGTGTATGCTTAATTGGGGGATTGACAAAATTTCTACAATAACGACAGACAATACTTCCTCTAACGACTCCGCAATAAAAAAAAGTCTTACAATTTTTGCTTGATGAGGATCCATACTCAAGAGTTTATTTGTCTGAAGATAGGCATGGAAGAAGAGGATTAAGGGCTCCTGTGCTTGATGATTGGGAGGCTATAAAAAAACTTTTTGAAATTTCTAGGAGTATTTTATAATGTCACATTGCGTATTTATGGTACATCATATGTCTCTACGAATCTTTATTTTCAAGAGCTCATTAATATTCATGCCAAATTGAATAGTTTTTGTGACAACAATAATCGATGCTTGAGTGCAATGACCTTCAGAATGAAAACAAAAAATGATAAATATTGGAGGATCTTGGAAAGATAAACATATTGTTGTTTGTTGCTGCCATTCTTATCCACGATACAAGTTGGTTACTCAAGCGTATTGGTTTGATCAAATATTAGGCAATGAGAGGGGTGAGGAATTTGTTGAAATTCTCAAGAGGGACATGAAACTTTTGTATGAACAGTATGTTACGTTTGGTGGTGGGTACACATGTGGTTCTAAATTTGGTATTTCTAACACTTGTAATGAGAGTAGTATCTCAATGGGGAGTATCTCTTCAACTGATCCCTTGATTTTTTTGAGAAACTTCCATAAAGAGTGAAAATCAGCAAGCTTGATGGACTGTAAGTCGGAGCTAAAACGATATTTGTTGGAGGATGTTGAGATCCCTATAGAGAGTTTTGATATTTTAATTTGGTGGAGGGTCAACTCCACTAAATATCCAGTTCTTGCTATAATGACAAGATATATCTTGGCCATTTCAATCACTACTGTAGCATTTGAGTCAGCATTTAGCACAAGAGGTTGTGTTCTATATTCGTTTCGGAGTTCTTTCGCTCCTAGAATTGTGGAGGCTTTTGTGTGTACTCAAAATTGGTTGAAGTCTACTCCCATATATATGCTTGAGTCAAAATTATTTAGATACAATTGATGATGTGGAGAGCTATAAATTAGACTCAAGTAATATATTCCAAATTTAATTAGTTTGGTTATATATCTTGATTTCTCATTTTTTTTTTATACTGATTTCTTATATTTTAACATCTTAATGTAGAATTGACCACCAGTATAACGAGTTTACTACATGAAGATGATTGAGATTTGAGGTGCATTTGTGAAATTGTATAATTTGTCGTTTGTTCAATTTTGGTTTGTTTATTTTTATAAATTTATGTGGATCTTATTTCCACACTAATTTTGTTCTTTTCTCTTCAGGCACAGTTTGGAATGACGCTCACTTTATTATTTTTTTTGTTGGAATGAGAATAACTTATTTGTTTGTTTTGTTTTTCTTTTGTTGTTGGAATGAGAACTTCTTGTTGATGGATGATGGGTTAGTTGGATAACTTGGGAGGATAGATGATGGATGATGGATGGGTTGAATGAATGGTATATGATGGATGATAGATAATAGATGTTGTTGGATTTGTTTGGTTTTGTTTGTTGTTGGAATTTAAATTGTGTTGTTGGTTGTAATTGGGAACAACTAACAATATTTGATGGCTTGTAAGGTTTTAGTTTTGGCTAGTAAGTTTGTAACTTCTTGTTGTAGTAAATTAGTACTGATTAGTTCTAGATTTGGTTATGTTTTTTTTTAACTTGTAGTGATTCTAGTGAATGATTTAGTTTTGTAGTTTTAGTTATGTATTTTTAATTTGTATGAATGATTTAGCTTTGTAATTTTAGTTATGTATTTTTAATTTGTATGAATGATTTGTTTTTGCAATTTTGGTTATGTATTTTTAATTTGTATGAATGATTTTTTTTTTTTTTTTTTTTTTTTTTTGCAATTTTGGTTATGTATTTATTTGTATGAATGATTTATTTTTACAATTTTGGTTATGTATTTATTTGTATGAATAACTTATTTTTACAAATTTGGTTATATTTTAATAAAATAAAAATTTGAAAAAATCTTTTAAAAAAACTGAAATATAGAAGCCCAAATCCAATTTGTGAGAGCCCAGAATTGTCAATTGGAAATTTCAAATGGGTTAAGAAAAAAGTCCAATAAAGAAAGAAGCCCAAATACGGACTCCGCTCCTGCAAGTCGGAGTCAGAGTTAGATCGGAGGCTATAAGAGTCGGAGTTGGAGTTGGAGGTAGGGCACTCCGATTCTGAATCTGTCGGTGCTCAACCCTATTTGTATATGTGTTTGCAGGGAAAATATTTACTTCGGACATTCCCTAACTGTGGCTATCTCAAGTGAATGTTGAAAAAGAAAAAAAAAAAAAAAAAAAAAAAACTTCTATCTCAAGTTCTTACCCAAACTCAAGCCTTAGACTATTCCATGTGAGATATTAGAAATAGAAATGTATAGCACTTGATTGTTCATTTAATGCAAGCCAAAATGTTTATACGCACAACAATAAATTTTGTAAGTCCATTATATAAATCTATCTTTCTCTCTCACTTGATACTCTCAAGTTCAGGCAAGAACTTGAAAAGGCATTGATCCGTACGTAAATGTTCATATCAATCTCAATAGCCACCATCTATCCAAATTAATCGACCCTAATCAAAGTTTATTTGGATTTTCACTTTTTTGACTTTATCATTTGTACGTATTACTCCAAACTAATTAACGATGTTGTTTGTATGCCTAACAAAATCCTGGATAAATTAAGGATAATTTCTGTATATATAGGAACGACTAATCTTCCGTTGATTAAAATATTACAAATCGACTTATCCAAAAAAAAAAAAAAAAACATATTACAAATCATGAAAACAGTCACTAGCTAGTTAACATCTTGGGATATTTTATATTATGTTCATGATTTATAGCGATATACTGATATACATATAAACTCAAGACAGAGGTAATGACAAAGGTGCGCAGGCTTAGAATTTATGGCAAAGAGTAATTCCACATACAACTATGAAAAACGTAAATATCGCGTAATCACTTTGAAAAAGAATGAGGTCTATAATTAAAAAATTAATTTTTTTCATGTGGATCCTATGTTTTATTCACTTTTTTCGAAATGAGTACATGGTGATTCCACAATTCACGGTTACAAATATATTTTCTCTTCACATTAATACTTGGTTAGAATATTGCACCCGTTATCAATCAGGATGTCCTAAAAGTTGGTTGGTTTTAGTTTTAGAGCGGTGCTACTCTGCCGCCCGAGTAGAACCGCTCAGTATTACCGCTAGTTGCAAAAGTAACTTCTTTTTTTTTTTAAATTTTTCTATTCACATTTTTTTAATGTATTTAAATATTTTTAAAAAATAAAAAAGTACACCAATACACTTAATCACTTCTACCATCATTCGGTAAAAAAAAAAATTCACCGAGCGGTCAAACCGAACGGTACATTTGGAGCGGCAGAGTAGCGTTCTTCTAGTTTTATACGCTCCAATCATACCTTGACATCTTACTAATTTTACAGAGGATTTTAATCCTATTATTTTCAAATAATTTAATTGATTTTCTCTTTTTAAAATATCCATCAAGTGGTCTACCACTTCCAGCACCCACCTCCTAATTCTAGGGTGGTGCCCTTGGCCGCCGCTGATCTCCGGCCACCAACCAAGGCCAAAGCCCTATTTCGCCTGCGAAGGCCTTCCTATTCTAGAAATAGTGTGAAAGCCATCCGCTCCACTACATTGCTTGACCCGAGGCCTCCTCCTTGACAACATCTTCTCACTTTCTCAGACTCCCTCTCGTTACTCTGTCTCTCTCTGCCTCTCTCTCTATCCCCCTTCTTTCCTCTCTCTTTGTTTCTTCTATACCCTTCATTTTCTGTCGTCTGTTGTCTGATGTAAGGCCATTGGTAAGCGGCATCGATATCTCCCCTTTCTCGGTCCCAAAGCTCAAAACTTTTGGGCTCGTAAATCTTGGCCTCAACCGCTCCCATTCCTCCTTTGGTCATCCCATTGTCACCCCACCGATCTAATCCGACACCGGCAATGGTCATTTTCCCCTCGCTCAATCTCTCTGTCTGAGAGGGGGGAAAAGAAATAAGCCCATACTGGCCTAGCCACCAGGGCTAGCCCACCAAGATTAGAGGCAATGGGACATGGGAGTAGGGGGAGTCATGAGGGTCAGATGAGTGGAGGACAGGGTGCCAGGCGGTCATGGGGTGTCAGGGGGACAAGGCGCCAGGAAGTGTGGTGGGTGCTGGGGCATGTCAAGGGGGTGCGGTCAGAAGGCTGGCCTTACTTGTAGAGGGGGTGCACGTGGGAAAATGCATTCAGTATCAATAGAGGCTCTCTCTCCTTTGTCTGGGGTCTTCTTCGTCTTCATCTTCATCTTCATCTTCATCTTCTTCTCCTATCTTCTGCTTCTCCGTGGTCTTCAGTTCTTCTTCCTCTTCAACCTCTCCTCTAACGAGAGAAAATAGAGCTCCAGCGAATCTCTTTCATTCAGTAAATTTATATACGGCATCACTATTGTACACAGAGATATGAGAGACTATGAGAGACTGTAAACAAGAATATTATAGTGAATTTCTTCTTTCCAAACGCCCGTGGACGTAGACATGATGTCGAACCATGTAAATCCATGTGTTCATCTCTTTTATTTCTCTGCATTTATGTTTTCCATTCATTGCCATGGACGTACGCATCGCCACCATACAGCTGCACTGGAACACTGCGGGGAGCTCCAAACAACACCGAACGCGGCCCAAGTCGCCCCAGTGGGCCGGGAATGACTCTTTCTCCCCTTCCGGCCTGTTGAGCGATTTTTATCGCATCAACAGTGGCGCCGTCTGTTGGGTCCGATTTCCTCTCTTATTCGAAGGTGGTAGAAGGACGATTTTTTAGCACACTGAATAAATCACCGAACGGATAGATGACACCCTTCCAGATGAGTATTCTCAATTTTGTTTAATGTTTACATTTATGAAAAATGTGCGGACGATGAATAGCACACCGGCTGGGTCGCCCATCTTCCAACTCTGGAAGTTTGATTTATGCACAACACTCGGGACACTAGACCCAATGTGGGGACACCCAGAGACAGGAACAATACATGGTGGCACTGTGCACTTAAGTGCACAGTGCCAAGCAGGTCTACTATGCACGCATGCACAGTAGACCGGCATGTCCCATGCATGACACAAACAGTGCCATGCACGGAGTACGTATCGACTGGGTGCATGTCGTGCACCCAGTGGTGCTGCGAGCCGCAGTGGCACAGCTAGAAGTGGCGCCAGTGGCCACCAAACAGACCACTGGCGCCGTCTGAGCCGCCCGGGGTGGTCTCCGACCACCCCACTCCCACGGCGTGGTTCCACACGAACCACGCCTGCAGCGCCCTCGATGGTGCCCTGGCCCAGCCATGGCACAACCCGAATGCGACGTCGGCGGTAACCATGATGGCCTCCAGCACCGTCTAATTCTTTTGGGCTAGTCTCCGACCGCCCACTCCCCCACGGCATGGTCCCGCACGGATTGTATCCCCCCGTGTGCTGGGCTAGGGCACGGCCAGCTGTGTCACAGTTTGAGGGGTGCCAGCAAAGACCCTGGTGGTCCGCCGGCGTCCTCTAGCCACCCCAGTGGTGTCCTCGACACCCACTACTGGCACGTAGTGACCCACGGCCGTGCACCTAGGCGCACGCCACCACGCACACAACGAAGAGCTCAAGACCTCCAGCCGCAAGCAAGGTTGCCCACCCTGCTGTCAGTACGTGAACTGCCGGCTTTCTCTGCCCAGCCATCACGGCCCCCGTCCACGGGGGCAATTTGCTGCCCACTCCGTGTGTACTTCACCGTTTACACGAGAGTGCCGTGACGACATTGTGCCCACATGGAGGTCATTAGCTCCAGAACATAGCTCGGTGCTCAGGAGCATTGCACGACATCTCCTCAGCCTGGAAGCCACTCAATTCGCAACTTGGGGCCACTAGACTGCTCACCAACGACAAGGGACTCGACAGCTTGCCACCATGGAAGCTCTCATTGGCTCAGGCCGCCCCCCCTCCCCTAAAATTGCATGGGATGTGAACACCACTACATGGGACTCGGGCACCATGCACAGCTCGAGAACTCAGACACTAAGCCGTTCTCCACGGTCCACCATCAGAGCCCTTCACCTCGGTAGCTCACCTGCATAGGCTCGGAAGTCACCAGCTCGGTGGACAAGGCGAGCATGGGAAAACACAGCTCGGAAAATCGCAACTGCATTCACGACTCGGGACTCGGACACCATGCACAACTTGGGAACTAACACTCTAAGCCCCCCTCCACGGCCCACCATCGGAGCCCCTAAGCTCGACAGCTCTCACCTACACGGACACTGACGTGCTTGGGCAACCACCTCGGACATCACAGCTCTGAGACCACCAACTCGGACAACCACTTGGGAAACAGCTACATGCACAACTCAGGAAGACTAGGCATGCACGGCTTGGAATTGTCCGCAACATGCACGGCTTAGAAGACAAGGCCTGGAAGACACAGCTCAGGAAACCAACACGCATGGGCTCCTCACAGCTCGGGAATCCTGAAACCCGTGCACCTCCACTAGGTGCCATGTACTGCTCGGTTACGTGGGACTCGGCAATTCGTCATTTGAACGGCTTGGACAACGCCTTGCCTACACAGGGCTCGGCACAATTCGGTTTAGACCAGCAAGAAGACTTGGCATGCTTCCAAAATAAATAAATAAAAAAAGAAAGAGAAAAAGAAGGGCAAAGCGACAGATAGCCGCAGACAATTTTCGGCCAAGCAAGAACTGACTACAACAACTAGAAATTTTCCAGTATTATCTCACAAAAATTTGTGTGAATTTATTATTACTAAAGAAATTACTTCCTGTAGCGAGGAATGCAGATCAAGAAGACGAGTCCCTTGACTCGTTGTGAGGTAAGGTCCTAAGTCCCCGGACTTGGCATCGACCTCCCGTCCAACAAAGTCGAGTCCTTACACTTGCAAGAAGACGGGTCACTTCACTCGATAAAAGTCGAGTACACTACTTGCTAGAAGACGAGTCCCTTGACTCGATAAGCCGAGTCCTTACACTCGCAAGAAGACAAGTCCCTTGACTAGCTGCGGGGTAAGGTCCTAAGTCCCCGGACTTGGCACCGACCCGCCATCCAACAAATTCAAGTCCTTACACTCGCAAGATGACAGGTCCATTGACTTGATAAAAGTCGAGTACACTCGCAAGAAGACGAGTCCCTTGACTCGACAAGCCGAGTCCTTACACTCGCAAGAAGACAGGTCACTTGACTCGATAAGCCAAGTCCTTACACTCGCAAGAAGACAAGTCCCTTGACTCGTTGAGGGGTAAGGTCCCAAATCCCTGGATTTGGCATTGACCCCCTGTCCAACAAAGCTGAGTCCTTAGACTCGTAAGAAGACGGGTCCCTTAACTCGATAAGTCGAGTCCTTACACTCGCAAGAAGATGAGTCCCTTGACTCATGCGCAGGTAACCTTTGGGAACGAGCCGACGGGCTTGACAACCACCTAACGCGGACCCAGGGGTCGACGGGCTGTCTGACCACTTAGTGTGGGTTAACTCACACAAACTCCACTGCCAACAACAAGATAAATACCTCAAACGAACATACAATATACGAATAAATGACAAACATTCGAGCTTCGCGCTCATACCATATGCGGTTGAGCCCATCTCCCGTATTAGCCGAGCTCCGCGCTCGCCCCATACGCGGTCGAGCCCATCTCCTGCATTAGCCGAGCTCCGCGCTTGCACCATATGCTGTCGAGCCCATCTCCCGCATTAGCCGAGCTCCGCGCCCGCCTCACCATACGCGGTCTAGCCATCCTCCTACCACATCTCAGCTCTGCGCTCGCGCCATACGCGGTTGAGGCAGCCTCCCACCACATCTGAGCTCCGCATTGGCACCATACGTGGTTGAGCCAGCCTCCCGCCACATCTGAGCTTCTCGTTTGAACCATATGCGGTCGAGTCCATCTCCTACTTAGCCGAGCTTCATGATCGCACTCAACGCGGTAAAGTCCATCTCCCGCCTTAGACGGGCCACGTGCTAACACTCTACACAATCAAACCCTGAGTTAGAAAATATTTGTTTTTTGCGCCAGAGGCACAAATGAACAGGAATCGGCCCGCTGGAATTTACTTCCCTACATATACGGGCAGGTCAAGTCGACAATATTTTTCCTTTGAAGATTCTCAAGGTCTTCTTTTGGAAACAAATCACCCTTAAGAATCGCGGGGTACTATGAAGGGGAAAACAAATAAGCCCATACGGGCCCAGCCACTAGGCCTAGCCCACCAAGATTGGAGGCAATGGGACATGAGGGTCAGGGGAGTCAAGGGGGTCAGATGAGTAGGGGACAGGATTTCAGGGGGTCATGGGGTGTCAGGGGGGACAAGGCGCCAGGAAGTATGGTGGGTGCTGGGGCCTATCAAGGGGGCGCGGTCAGAAGGTTGGCCTTACTTGCAGAGGGGGCACACGCGAGAAACAACATTCAGTATAAGTAGAGGCTCTCTCTCCTTCGTCTGGGGGTCTTCTTCGTCTTCATCTTCTTCTCCTATCTTCTGCTTCTCCGTCGTCTTCAGTTCTTCTTCCTCTTCAACCTCTCCTCTAACCAGAGAATATAGAGCTCCAGCGAATCTCTCTCCTTCAGTAAATTTATATACGACATCACTATTATACAATGAGATATGAGAGATTATGAGAGACTGTAAACAAGAATATTATAATGGATTTCTCCTCTCCAAATGCCCATGGACGTAGGCATTATGCCGAACCACGTAAATCTATGTGTTCATCTATTTTATTTCTCTGCATTTATATTTTCCATTCACTGCCATGGATGTACGCATCACTGCCGTACAACCGCACTGGAACACTGTCGAGAGCTCCAAACAACACCGAATGAGGCCCAAGTCGCCCTAGTGTGCCGGGAATGACTTTTTCTCCTATTCTAGTCTATTGAGCGATTTTTACTGCATCAATAGTGTCTATCTTACTTTCTCAATCCCGTAAAGCCCAAACCCATTTTTGGGTTCAAAGCCCCTAAACCGTGCCTCCTCCCTTCGACCGTTGTTGCACACTTTGCCGGTCAGCTTCTCCCTCTCTACCCGTCTCTCACTTTCTCTCCTTTCCCTCTCTATTTTTGTCACTATCTGTATCTCTCATTCTCTCGTGACTGCCCCTCCGCCACCCAGGCCATCAACCACCTCCATCATTGGAAAACACATTCCCAGCCACTCAAGTACCCCACTTTCCCTCCCCCAAACCCCGAATCCCCCCAAGTCTTCCAACCCTCAATCAGGCCACGCATTGAGAATGACAAATCATTGAGTAGTCGACATGAAGCTCAGAACGCTGGCGATCATCTACAAATTTCTTCCCATCGCACGGTGGTTAGTGTCTTTCCGGGTAAGCTTAGAAATGGTTATTGTTGGAATTGTGAATATGCTGTGTGGTTCTCTGCGTGGCCGAGTGCCTTTATGGGAGAGTTGTCATTTTGCTCATGGTTCTCTGTTGTGGTCGTGTACCTCTATGGGACTTGTGGATTGATGTGTTGGTTTTCTATTTTGGCTTTATGCCTTGTGGTGTGGTTGCCGTGGTTGGTTTTGGGATGTTTCTCTGGTGCTCTGTAGAGCCCTTACTTGCTATCCATTTGTTTATTTTGTTGCATAAGTGTTGTTGTAAATTTCTTATTATTGGGTTGATCATAACATGTAAAATACTTGCTGAAATTTTATCATTGGACTGCTGAAATCACACGCATGGTCATTAGCAGTGGTGTAGCGAAGGGAGACAAAGCGTGCATATGGTCCATTAGGGGAGGCCGTGGCGCACACATTAATAAAATGAACGTTTTCAAAAATGGGATTTTCTTCTGGGTATGTTTCAACTTGTGTGGGAATTGTGTTGAGTACTTGATGTTTTGTTATGTGGTAAATTTGTGGGTGAAGTTAACTGTTATTCGGTTATCTTTAATTTTATTTGGTTAAATGTGAAATGTCAATTATCATCTTTCCTTGTATCAATTACTTGCACAATTTTCACTTCCATTGACATGTAATTTTGAGTGTTAGTCTCAATTTCACTCTTTGAGATTTTTTAAAATCTCACCGGCCCTGGTAGTCCCACTACTACAGTCACCCTCTTCAAAACTGTAGACTTTGATATAGATAGAGAATTTGGTAGTAGTTATGGGCATGGGATCCGACATAGCCAGAGGATTGAGGATTGAGGCTTTTCCCTACTTTGTTAATTTATTTTGTTTGATTTACCAGGTGACTGTAAACATTCCTTCGCTTATGGTTTGGAGACATGTGGCTTATGGTTATTATAGTTGTGATGCATTTTAATTTTCTAGTACTTTTATTTAGATTTAATGACTACCTTTTTTTTTTTTTTTTTCACTACGAATTAATTGTATTCTTTTATTAAACATGTAAGCACACACTTGTTATCATGCGAGAAGTGTATGACATGTACAACCAACATCTCGACATCACGGCTTCCGCCAAATCACAAGCAGGACTCAGTTTGGCTGCCGCTAATATGGTTGGCTACCTCCAGCAAGAAAATAATTTGGTGTAGTCAGCCTATTGTAAAATTAGTAAGATGTCGAGGTGGCTATTATGGATCGGAAGGTGTAATACCTGGATTTTACATCCAATCCTGCAGCAGCACCTCCCTTCAAGGAAATTCTGAATAAAGTTCAGCCTCAGGGCAGCCCAATATGCTATAACATATATAGGTGGGCTCAGCCCATGGCTTGATTTCTGATTTTATCCTTTTGGGCAAGGTCGTAAACGGATCTGCATTTTCAAACCCATGTTATCAACACTATTTCCAGGTTAAGATTCAGCCAACCCTAACTATCCAACTTAATAAAATACTTAATAAACACATGTAATTAATATTACTAGGTAAATCTCACAAAAATTGTCATTTTTCTCTACAGTTTAGTCACGATTGAAAGCTTGGATGAATAATGATTCTACTCAAGTAAAAACATAATTCAATAATAACGTGTTTCGACCGAAATTTATTTACTCTGAATCAAACGGCAGCTATTATGACACATTTTAAGCGATTATTCATTTAAATATATAGTTGACATAAAAAAATAGTTATGGAGGTGTAACTAAGAATAAAAATTAATAATTATCCTAAATAAAAAAGTTTAAAAAATGAGTCAGCTTTCAATTGATAAATTTCAACATGTGTTACTTTTTTTTTCTTTCTTTTTGGGAGAGGGGGTTTCCGAACTCCATACCTCCATTTTGGAGGCTGTGGGTTACGTCTTTAGCTCAACATGTGTTACTTAATTCTTGGGAAAATTGTTAACCTCATCTAATAATTTCATGTATACATTGAATGTTATGGATCAACCAGCAGATGGAGGTAGCTAAATTTAATTTCTTTGCCTTGTGAGAACCAAATGTTCATGCATGTAGGCAACGAGTTGTTATTTCTAGTGGACGATTTTCTTTTTTCCACAGTAGGTGGATATTATATAATATATTAATCTATTTGGCATTAATTCCTTATAAGTAGATAACTTTTAGAAAATTAGCAGAAATGCTGATCAATGATCTGATCATGAAATAATTCAAAAATCGCCCAACAATTGAATCTAATGATCAATCCTAATCAAATAATTAATTCATAGGCAAAAAAATTCTACCAGTTTGACCATAGTGTGCCTATAATATTCCTAACTAATTAAGTTGCCCGCGCGTAGACGTATCCAAATACTATACTGCCATTGGATTAATTCTTTCTATTTTCTAGGATCGGAGCTGTTGCTTGCTTTGTTCAGGGGCTAACTCTTTGGAAAATGCTCATCGATGATCAATTAATTGAAGAAACTAAGTTTGGATGCATGCATGCATGGTTAATTGGTAATTGAAATTAACTTGAACCTGTGGTATGATTCGAATTAATAGCCTCATTTTGGCAAGAAATTTTCATTTTCATAGGAAATAATTTATCACAAATAAGTAGTTTTCTTGTAAAAAAAATTTTATTCATCATTCACACATACCACACTTTTTTTTTTTAATTTTTTTCTCTTACCAAAATGTGTTATATGGATGATGAGTAAAATAATTCAATAAGTTTAAGAAGAATAATAAAAAAAAAATTAAAATAATTTTATAAAAGAAAAAAGAAAAAAAAAAGTATGGTATGTGGTGTGTGAGGATGATGAGTAGCAAAACTCTTCTTGTAATACTGATTTCATTTGAGAAGATAAATTTTTAAATTTGAATCTTACAAATAAAATCTTACTAATATTTAAGTGATGTGGATGATGTATTCTACACACTGGTTTGAGATGATTAACTCCCTCTTAATTAAAAATAATTAAAAGTAGATATTTTTTACTTATTTTTTTGTGCCAATCATATTGTTTTCAACGAGTAATTATATATACACACACGATGATATATATATATATATATATATATTCTCATTTTATCACAAAATATGATAATATCATTAACAATTATTAGTTGTATAAATAATTTTAATAATATGATATTTTATGATAGAATATTATTATTAAAACAACCACGCCATATTTCATTTTTCAATGCTACGCTACTTTAATTAATTCATCGCATTTTATTTGCATTTTACAAATGGAAACTGCATGCGCTTACTTTGTTTGGGTCCTGAGTACATGCATGCAGCAGTTTGATCATTTACATAGGCCTATAAAGAATTAATTTTATAGGCTTACCTTGCCGGTTTGAATCTCTCATTAATCAATGATTATTTCTGATCATCTGAAAGTGATTAAACAATGCAATGCCTAGCTGGATATATGTATAGCTTTTGAACTAGCTACTACTTTTGTTTTTTTTTTTATTTTTTCTTTAACGATCGACTAGCTAGCTAGGGCTTTACGTTACGGAACATGAATTTAACATGATCCCTTATACGATCCATCCATCCAATATTATCCAGAACGTCTTAGTACATATATGGCCCATTAACGTTAACGTTACATGTACAGGTCATGAATTTGCAAGGTAATATATATTCATGTTGTAGTTTCTGATGCCATGCATGCATCATGCGCATGCATGGTCAATATTAATTAAGGAGATCAATATATATATATATATATATATATCTTTATATATAAAGGGACTATCTAACAGAAATTAATTCTTGTTTTAACAATTTTTCTTATTTTTATGTTAATTTTTCATGTATTCCGTTAACTCCCGTTAATTTCGTTTGTATGGTAAAATTAAAAGCAGTGGAACGCCTATTGAATATACCATAGATATATTGACCCTTCGACTTCACCGATGATCTGCAACATGTTGAAAGACCAAACGTCTCCTCCACCAAAGGTGCGAAGTGGCCAAGAAATGAAAGCGATCTGAGGCGTTTCTTTAGTTTTTGATAAGGAATGAAATTAATTTCGTTTACCAGACAGTTTTGTTTTGACAGGATTGGTGAAAGAAGGTGGAATTACAGTTGATCAGCTTTTCTTCCATGACCCTGACGGGTACATGGTTGAAATATGCAATTGTCAAAATCTCCCTGTTCTTCCACTTATATCATGCCCTCTTAAGTTATCCAATACCAGCAGAAACAACGCGACCTCATCGTTTTCTTGTAAGTTCTCTGTGATTTACCATTTCTTCTTTGTTTTCCATCTATGCATATTTGGTTAATTGTTTTCAAGCTAAATGATTCAGATTTGGTCATTTCAGAAATTATTAATAGTAATATGAAGCGAATAAAAAAAATTATAATAGTAAGGAACAAAATTAAATCCTGCATGGATGCATGCAGGCTTTTCAGATCAGTTATTATATGCCATGGTACGTAGCCTAAACTAATTAATTAACAGCCACTACAGAAAAAGATCATTACTTCTATATATATAATCCCACCACTAAAACTTTTACTGCAGAAATGTATGTGTATATATATATATATATATATGCTTTACGTACGTGTGCACGGTTTTTAACGATCAAATAAGTAATGTCGACCTAATTTCACGTCGAGTTGTTTTTGAATCCTTTTAGATGTTGAGTTAAGTTGATTAATTAAATTCTTTATAAATAGTAGTGAATTGAGATGGTGGTCAAAGTAAGTTTTATGATGCCCACTTAAGATGAGTTTAGATGTGTTTAAATGTTAAAATAAATTTAAATATATTTATAAAAAGTTGAAAAATATTGTGAGTCTTATGTGTAAAAACGTGTTAAGTAAAAAAAAATTATGAGTCTGACGTGTAAAGAGGTTTTGAATTGAAATGAATTTAATGATTTGAGAGTTAAATATTTTGATGTTAAACTCAGTTTAAAATTAGATTGAACTGCGTCGATCTCAGTTCAACATACCTAAGTGCCAGATGGGGCCTTAGTTGTGAAATCCCATGACGATCTCTTTAATTTTTTTTTTTAATAATATTCTTCTATGGTAATTCCTTGCTGGCCAGAGTACGTGAGTAGTTTTTTTTTTTTTTTTTTTCAAGGCACGTGAGTAGTTATTTATTAATTTATTTGTAAACTCTTGATCTACCTAACTCAACTGATTTCGAACGGCCCTTGAAATATATATTAATCTTCTTCCTCGATCGATCGAAGCTATTATTTATATATATATATATATATATAGAGAGAGAGAGAGAGAGAGAGAGAGAGAGAGAGAGAGAGAGTTTTAGTTCCAGTTACGTATGTCTGATCAGCAGCCAGCCTTTTCAACTTATCATTTTCTTTTTAATTCAGATGATGTCTTGAAAGTGAAAAGTAATATTTTTTTAATTTAATTTTACCAACTCTTAATTGTAGCGCCTAGCTAGCTAGCATGCATCAAGCTCCTTAATTCGTTTCTAAACGACCCAGTTTTTTTATAAAAAGTGGGAAAACGAAAAGTTGTTACCATTCCATATATATATATATATGCAACCTATACAAGGAAAATCATCATCATCATCATCATGACTTATAAGAGATTAATTATTATGTGTATTTATATATATATATTATATAAAGAAACAAATTAATAAAGTGGGTACGTAGATAGCTAGCAGCTAGTAGGTAGCTTGTGAAAGTGGATAAATGAGGTAAGGTTAGGAGGAAATCCCCGGCAAACTCTACTGTCCTTTTAACCTCCTTCATTGACTACTGCAACCAATTATATATATTATTGATGTCAGCAAATTAACTAAGACCTGTGCGCATGCTTCATCCATCATCATCATCGATCATCATGTGGCTACTGGGGAAACAACTTGGTTATCTCACCACCACTCAAAAACTTAATTAGCTGCTCCGCCCTCTAATTGCATGCACATTATCCCACGTGTATATATATATATAATACATATATATATATATTTGAGTAATGATATACCTACAACTCTTTTACAACTACTTTATAACTTATTTTATAATCAATCAATACAATCGTGCGGCCACTTCATCTATGTATAACTCGTATCACTAATTAAGAAATTTCAAATGATTGAATTAATTCATTCTTTCTGTCAGCTTAAGCTTTTAATTTGGATAACTAGCGATATAATACGGCATTATAGCCAATAATTGTTGAGTTCTAACTCTAAATCTATTCTACGTCTCGATTAAAAGATTGAGTTTCCTTTTCTAATAGGTGGATTGAGTAAACCTATCATTCATATTAACTTAAACTTTTGAGATAACTACTGTTAATTCATTATCACTGACCCATTAACCTTCTAATAATTGAGTGAAGCTTGAACTTCATTAGTAAGCTCGTTATAAACTTTCATTCAAAGCTCAGCTAACTAAAGCCATGAGGATTGGATTGATCAACTTGAGCTCAATTTGGATTTGGTATTGTAATATATATATAATGTTACGTGATTATCGATCAAAGTATTTCACCATTACTGACTTACTCAAAGGATATATATTATGATTGAAATTCAGCAATTCAAACTCAATAGAAATTGAGTTTATTAACGTATGTACATCACCTACCTCTTCTTCCTTTACTTGTGTTCTTCCAGCCTGTTGGAAATTAGAGGAGCGAGACCGGTCGAGAATCTTGTCGGTATGCACTTCTTCTGATAATATATAGCTAGGAAGGTTAGAAATGCGTGGCAATTACACAAAAAACCTAGAAACCAAATGATTAGATGACGACCCTCATGAAAGGAGTACCGGATTCTCATTGACTGTCTTTCCCATGCATGCACACATATTATATATATATATATATATATATATATATATAATGTCTTGAGTACAGCGGTGTCCCAATATTGCAATATTAATGTTGCTGCCTCAGATTTTCTTATTCAGTGTTTGGTTGCTTACCCACAATCGTACAATCTCACTAATTTGGGATCATGATAATGGTACGTACATAGATTTGATTGCTATTATTGATTAGTATCCGCGTTTAATATAATAATAATATTTGTTGTGCGTCCAAAGTTCAAACATCTTGTTAGTTATTTGTTCCATAGCCACCGGCAATGCATCATGATGATCAACTTGTTATAAATGAAATTGCGATTTGTTGGGCAAAAGCTACTTTAGTTTAGTTAGCTTTCTATATGAATATATATATATATATATATATCTATATATCTATAAGGACATGAAATGAAAGGGATGCAACATGTTTTAAATATTTTGTTTTTATATTAAACAATTTAATTTATTCAACAATATATGAAAGTTGTGATCAGGAAAAATTAGAATGATGCAACAATTTCCTTCAGCCATATACATATACATATACATACATATATATATATATGTATATATATTTGTAATTGTTGTTCTTGTATATCTATATAATATACGAATTTTTACATGTTTTTTTGTTTTTATCTAATTAATACAGCATACCGCGTTGATATTTCCGAGAAAAAAAAAGACATTAAGGGATTGAGTTAAAGGGCCATGAACTAAGCTATTATATTTTGGTGGACAAGTACACACATGTTTACATGTTTAATACATCATGCGTCGATGGGCTTCTACATTAGTATAAAGGGTACTGCTCCAGTACAGCAGAGTACCACTTAAGAGCAACCGTAGGCAGTTTTGTTTGCTATTTCTCTCAAGTGATTGTAACTGTTTTTTATACTCTTTTTGATTCCTTAGCCTCTTGTAAGGTAAATATGTTTCTTTAATATATATGGTATCAGAGCATTGCGACTCACAGTCCCTTTGATCCATGGCGTTAACATCTCCCTCCATCCCTTCCCCAAATCCCTCCATTGCCTCTTCCTTTCCTCATATCGTTACTACTAAACTTACTGTAGAAAACTATCCAGTATGGAAAGTGCAAATTAGTGCTTACTTTCGAGGCCAAGACCTCTATCAATATGTTGTGACATCTTCTCCTGTCCTACTGAATTTCTACCCACTTAATCGGATTCTATCTCACAACCCAACCCAACCCAACCCAACCCAACCCAACCTAGGTTTTTCTTCTTGGAAACGTACAGATCAACTAGTCCTTAGCATTTTATTTTCCTCCCTCTTTGAATCTGTAATCGACCATGTCCTCTCTGCCAACACCTCTCGTGAACTATAGCTTTCACTAGCTTCCTTGTTTGCCTCTCATTCACAAGCAAAGCAGTTTCAGGTCAGTTTTCAACTTGCTAACCTCACACGAGGAGATCAAACAATTACATACTATTTTGGGAATGTACGTTCCCTTGTAGATATTCTAGCTGCAACTAGTAATCCCTTACCCGATCAAGAGTTTGTCACTTATCTTCTTATTGGCCTTGGCTCTACATATGAACCCTTTATTACATCTGTCACTACATGGGTTGAGCCCATTTCTTCTCATGAGCTTTATTAATTGTTGTTTGTTCTTGAAAGTTGAATTTCACACAATGCAAGGAGTACTTCCTCCTCCCTTGAGCCTACAGTTCACTTTACTACTGTTGGTGGTTGTGATCAATGTGGCAGAAGCTTCACTTATGGTGATCGAAATGGCCGTAGTGGCAATGGAAGGTCAAACTACTTTGCTCGTGGTGGCAGACATTCCTCCATTGCTGCACCTACAAATCCTCAACACTTTAACAATCAACGTCCAACATGCTAAATTTGTCACAAATCCGGCCATGTAGCCTTACAATGTCGCCATCGGTTTGACTACTCTTATCAGTATGAAGCTCCCCACTCTTTCTCTACAAATTTTACAAGTCCAAGCACTTTCTCCGACACCACATGGTACCCGGATTTTGTTGTAACCCACCACATCACCCATGACTTAACCAATTTAAACCTCTCCTCAGAGCTGTACAATGGTGGTGAATAGATCAAAGCGGGTGATGGTTTGGGACTTTCCATACGAAACATTGGTGACTCTTCTCTTTCTTCCACTTTTTCTTCCTTTCTTATTCGAAAATTAATTCATGTTCCTTTAATCACCAAAAGTTTGGTCTCTGTTTCTAAATTCAGCGGTGACAACTCTTGTTATTTTGAGTTTCATGTCTCACTTTTTTGTGAAGTACACCTTGGCGAGGAAGCTCCTCCTCACCGGGCCCACCTGTGATGGTCTCTATATTTTCCCCTATGTGTCGGCCGCTTCCTCATCACCATTTGTTCATCTAAGCAAGAGAACCTTTGTTGCTCAATGGCATCGTCGGCTGGGCCATCCCTGCCTCACTCTTGTTTCTCGCATCCTGCATAGCAATTGTTTGAAGGTTTCTCCCATAGCCATCAACTTCAAATGTATCGAGTGTCCCTTAGCCAAAAGTCATCAACTCCTTTTCCCCAATAGTCGGGCCTCTTCTACTAAGCCCTTAGAATTAATTTGTGCTGACCTCTGGGGCTTAGCCCCCTATGTTTCTCTTAAGGGATACAAGTACTATATTTCTTTTGTTTATCAATTTACACGGTTTACTTGGTTCTTTACATTGAAGTTTAAATATGATGTTCTCAATATTTTTTCCACTATTTTACCTTATATTGAAAGACTGTCAATACTAAACTCATCACCCTACAAACTGATGGAGGTGGTGAATTTCAACCCCTCACTCCGTTTCTTGGAATTCATCACCGTTTTTCATGCCCACATACTCATCAACAAAATGGGTTTGTTGAAAGAAAACATAGATATATCGTTGAAACTAGGCTCACCCTTTTGGCCCATGCCTCTCTCCCATTTACTTTTTGGGCTGAAGCATTTGAGACTACAATTTACCTCATTAATCTACTGCCTTCCCCAGCTCTAAAAAATAGATCTCCATTTTTTAGTGTTAATCATCGTGTCCCAAACTATCATTTTTTAAAAGTCTTTGGATGTGAGTGTTGGCCTAATTTGCGTCCCTACAACAAACACAAACTAAATTACCGTTCAACTTCTTTTATCTTTCTAAGATATAGCTCCACACATAAAGGGTATAAGTGCTTGGATTTTAAAACTCATAGGCTTTATATCTCACGGGACGTTATCTTTCATGAGGAATCTTTTCCATATTCAAAATCAAGGCCCATCTCTTATTCTCATGCACAACCTTCACCTGTGGCCCAATTACCTATTCTCCCACCATCAATCATTGGCCCAGGCCCAAGCCCATTGCCCCTTTCCTCCCTAAATCCCTATTCTTCTCCTTCCCGATCCTCCGTTCTTTGTTCTTCCCCTACGAAAATTTCCTCTCCTCAAACCACATCCATTGCTCCTCCTATTCTGACTCCACCATGTTCTGGGATCATTCCAAGAACTCAAACAAATTCCTCTCGTCCTCGCATTCGTATGGATGGTACCGTGCCCTACCCTTCTCGACAATGTTTCACTACCACTGTACAAATTGCAAAAACTCCTACTAGTTACTTGGCGACCTCCAAATTGTCTGAATGGCGTGAAGCCATGACCCAGGAGTACAATGCCTTGATTCAAAACAAAACTTGGACCTAATCCTTCCTCTAATGTTTTTGGATGCATGAGGGTCTATTGAACCAAACTCCATGCGACAGATCCATTGAACGTCAGAAGGCTTCACTAGTGGCCAAAGGCTACCATCAACAACCTGAAATCGATTTGCACGAGACATTCAGTCCAGTGGTGAAGTCCCCCACAATTTGGTTGATCTTGTTCATAGTTGTTGCTCGTGGGTGGCCTTTGTGCTAGATTGACATACAAAATTCTTTCCTCCATGGAACTTTTAATAGATAAGGTATACATGCAACAACCTCAATGCTTCATAAATCCACTACATACCAATTATGTTTGTCAATTGCATAAAGCCATCTATGGCCACAAGCAGGTGCCACGGACATGGTTTGCCTAATTAAATTCTTGGCTATGGTTTAAAGCCTCTCAAGCCGATCCATCATATTCATTCTCAGTCATGGTGATCTTCGAATATATCTCTTAGTTTATATCGACGATTTCATAATCACTTCTTCTGCTGCCTCTGCCATTGACACTCTCATTTGTGACTTGATCACTATCTTTCCTGTTAAGGACTTGGGCCCCTTGTCCTATTTTCTTGGTTTGGAAATTAACTACTTGTATGATGGCTTACTACTCTCTCAAAGAAAATATATCAAAGACTTGCTTATTAGAAGCAAGATGTTGCAAGCCAAGCCGATGACTTCACCTATGGCAGCTTCCTTAAAATTATCAAATTTTGACTTGCCTGGTTTTGAGGATGTTACACTCTTTCGAAGTATTGTTGGTGGATTACAGTATCTGTCTCTAACAAGGCTAGATATCTCATTTGCGGTTAATAAGGTGTGTCAATTCATGCACTCACCTAAACTGCCACACTGGAGTGCAGTAAAGAGAATTTTGTGCTATCTAAAAGCTACCATCAATCATGGTCTCTTCTTCTCATCCAAGTCATCCTTTCAGTTGCAAACTTACTCAAACGCTGATTGGGTTGGTTGCCTCGAAGATCGTAGATCCACCGGCGGATTTTACATCTTCCTAGGGAAACATCTAATTTCATGGGGCTCAAAGACGCAACGGACAATGGCATTGTCAAGCATAGAAGCCAAGTATAAATCAATAGCTTCATCTGCAATAGAACTTATTTGGCTTCAAACTCTCATATGTGAACTCGGTTTGCCTCTTTCTCAAGCTCCAATATTATGGTGTGATAATATTGAAGCTACCTATTTGGCTGCCAATCCCATTTACCACTCAAGAACAAAGCATATGGATATTAACTTTCACTTTGTAAGAGATAGAGTTGTTGCCAAGACACTTAGTGTTTCCTTCATTAGTTCAAAGAATCAACTTGCAGATATCTTTACAAAATCATTAGTGGCTGAATTTTTTTTTAACCTTTAGGATGAGTCTCAATGTGATTGATACACCACTGGACTCGAGGGGGTGTATTAGTAAAGGGGGTACTGCTACACAGTAGAATACCACTCAAGAGCAATCGTAGGCAATTTTGTTGTTATTTCTCTCAAGTACTTGTAACCGTTTTTTATTCTCTTTTTGATTCCTTTGCCTCTTGTAAGGTTGTGTATAGATACACTCAGAAGTGCAATACAAAGATATTGAATTTAGGAAAATATGCTTCTCTGATACTCTAACTGCTTTATTTTTCTAGTTTTTGAGTCGGTCTGATTTCATGCAAGCAACGTCCATGTTATTGGGACAACAAATGATCACATGAAGCTCGAGTGACGACAATTGATAAAAATAGGAAATAACAGATCAACTGTCTCTAATTTCTCTGATCTGCGCGATTAAAACATTGTTAATAATAATAATAATAGTAATAATAATATTAAGCTTCTCATCTTGTTGTTCTCAATAGCATTACTATATATTTATATGTATATATAATTTGATGCACATTTAAGATTTAATTAACTATGTAAATCATTGTTAGCTAGAAAAAAGAGAAGAAGAAGAAGAATAGATATTTAATTTCTTTGTTGAGGGGAGATGAACTGTGCAATGATGCCAATCAAGATTAGTTGAGATAGCTTAAAATCGATCTAAATACGATAATTGCTCCAAAGTTTCTGGTATGTATATATATATATATATATATATATATATATATATATATATATATCAATGATGGCAAAGATGATGCATGAGATCACATTGAATTAGAAAAAAATCAATTTACATGTGCTCGATCTTGTTAGCGTACACAATAAACATGTACCATTCATGATATGGAATTCGCTGCTGCTTGCCGCATTAGTTAGTAAAAAGAATACTTGTGTACAATAAGTGTACGTTATGTACGTGTTTACAAACTGGCCTGTAATTTATAAGTAACATAACTTAAAGAATATATATATGCAAAAGCAGCTTCAATAGCACATGAACACAATGACATTGAATTAAAAAGAAGAACTAATAATAAACAATTACTCCAACCTTATGCACAAGTCGATCAGGTGCATCTATTTCCTATTTGGTAAACCAAATTAATTAAATGTTTCAAATTAGTCATCAAATTTGTGAAGTGACTTGATGGTCTTTTTATGTGGTTTTAGAGAAATAGTACATGATGATCAGCTAGAGGTGTCTTCTCAAGTATTAGTGGAGTCTCTCTCTCTCTCTCTCTCTAGCTCTCTCTCTCTGGGGAAGTTTATTATATTGGTCTATGGGGGCTTGATTTTATTATAAAATAAAATAGAATAGAATAAAAACTAAAAAATTTAACAAAATCTATCTAAATTATGAAAAAAAAAACACATAAAAAGGAACTTAGAAACTATAATTACAAAAAACACACGTACATAAGAATCAATCAAGGGGTCATCGATCCTATGAATATTAATGATCCATCTAGACAATCCAAATGAGAATGGTCGATGGTGATGATCACCCAATCGTGGACTAATCTACCGAGGCCAGTCGAGAAATACTATTATAATGATTCTAAACCACACACCTTCCACATGACATAATTTGATTTGTAAGATTTAAATTTTAAATTTATCTTCTAAATAAAATTATATCATCTTATGGATGACATGTGGTGTAGAAGCCTTATAATAGAATTATTCGAGACCAGCCACCCACAAGAATTATGTCTAATCTTAAGATTAAGTCCGGTTGTATCTCTTGCTGATACGTATTATCAATAGTTAGAATTGAAAGTGTTTTTGGTCTAACATGATTACAAATACTCCGTATTCCTATTAGAGAGTCTCAAGTATACAAGTAATAAATAAATGAATTGAGCCCTACATTAATATTAATTTATTACCGTATGTGTGAACTTAACCGACAATATTCAATATTCAATATTCAATAAATGATGTACGACATAGTTACCATGATATCGATAATATCTTCCAATATTATGAGATCAGAAATCATGTTAATCCAAAAGAAGAACTATTTCTTGGACCCATGCTTTCACTCAAATTAAATTAAATTATATTCAATGCATGATGTTTCAGGACATCACTATCAACTATAGTATTTGTCAAATTATTTTCCGCTTGCTTTATGGAATAATGCACCGATCGATCGAGCGAGCTAACGTTAATACGAAGGTATAGAAGCATCTATTATCTATATATCGGCCAAGATGATAATGACCCATTGAAATCATAGAAAAGCAGTCGTTAGAAGAGTGTTAGGGTGTGTAGACTGAATAGTTTTGCGTGTTTAATATGCTCAACACAAAGCTTAATTGCTTTAAACAGCTAGGGTTAGGTTTCTTCTCTATGTGCTCCAAAGAAATTCAGATATTTAACCCCCTTAAAGCTAGCCACATGGACAACCTACCCTCAGTATTGGTGCAAATTCGTTGCTGACATGTTCCCTACCCCTTGCCTTTGCGTACTGAACTTATACATATATAGAAGACACCAAGTGCCACGTACTATAATATATATATATATATATATATATATACGGGAATTAATTAATCATCTATACGTGATGATTTCTAGCTAGCTAGGGTGTATCATGTGTAAGCTCGATCATCGCACTCTCTTTGAAAAAAAAAGGCAAATTTGAGATCTATATATGAAAAAACTGATCACTTAAATATAAATGTTATTTTTTTTTATTATTATAAATGAGTGCATGTAACTTACCCACCTTAAGACTATATCTAACATTCATAATTATCTATATATATTATGACTCTTTAATATAGACACACACACACACACATAAATATAACTGATCTATTTGTTGATTAATTAGAAATGCTAAACCCACCGAAAAGGTATCCCGAAAGTGTGTCCTGAAGCAATTATTATTATTTTTTTTACTTAGTGATTAAGGAAGTGTTTTTTAATGATGTAGTGAATTTTTTATTTTTTGAAAAAATGTTTATGATGATTAAAAAAATACATGAAAAAAAAGAAAAGAAAAAAAAAATGAAATGTACCTTTTGGGACACACTTTTGGGACAAATTTTCAGTGGGTGTAGTGTTACTCTTTGTTGATATATGAAACAAACTATTAACGTAAAAACATATCGAGTCAATTAGCATAAAAAGTATTTATAAATTAATTAGTACTGTAATTTGATTTATTTTCTTATAATTATAAAAATGTCTTCATAATAAGTGCATGGTGTATATATTTTACATATCGGTTTGTAACAAGCTGTCAAATTAATATAATGAAATTAAAGGGAATTTAAATCTTAATTTTTTAAATTTTTCTTACGCACGAATATCGAGAGCTAAAATCATGCTATATACATGAATGAAATTTGGCTACGTAAGTACCATATATATATATATATATATATATATATATATATATATATGTACCATTAGTACCGAATCACCCGGCCTTGGATTATATATGTAAGGCTATAATATGGTGAGAATAATAGCTGGAGGCCAACTACCACAAGGAAAAAATTAACAATCAACAAAGAAATTTCTGATCTGATCTATAGTCAAAGCAGTACTTAAGCAGCTTATTTATTATTATTATTATTATTATTATTATTATAACCAAAATATAGTATTGATCAGACAATTAATCATACTCCGAACCAAACATCTAAGTAAAATGTCTACCAAATACTGCATACAATTAATATATGATCAGACAGGTCGTATATATAGTTGGCTGAAATATTATTAATTAACGACTTATATGTATTAGAATTTAGACAGCTTAGACAATTTGATGCTGCTTCTTCTTTTAGTCCTTTTAATTCATTTTTTTATCAGGGAGATCATGATCATGTACTGCATGGAATCATGTTACTATTAGAGATCTAGATTGTCACTACAAGAAAACTGTTTATTTGCAACCAGTTAATTCTAGCGAAATGACTATTTACAGCTAAAATAAGACTGTTTTGGTCACAAATAATCTTTTCGTCGCAAAAAAATAACCACAAATATCCATTTTTCTAGTAGTGTGTTTATCATGGTGATCAGAACTGGAATAAGTACACATAACTTTGATTAACTTCTCCAAGTATATTATATATATGTAGCCATCGATCGAGCTAGCGAGCATCGATCGAGGATATTCATATATATATATATAGTTAATTAGTAACATATATTAATTAAATCCGCTACAAAAATGGGAACATCTAGCTAGGCTTGATTAATACATATATATATATATACATATATATATATATACATATATATATATATATATATATATATATACATATATATATATATATATATATATATATATATATATAGATGCTCATGATCATGTTGGAACTGGCCTCTTAATTAATTTTAAACCCAAGATAGCATAAGTAATCCATTTGGACATGAAAGCATTATATATATGCATGTATATATATAAGCTAGCCCTTCTAATTAAATGGTACTAGTAATTTGTACATTATAAAATGCATTGCCTGGCCTGTATCATAAATTAAGGGTCGACATAATTAAATTAATGGTGAATATGGGCGGGTAAAATGCAAGCTTCTAACTATAATTAAATGAAAACCTGCTCTTATATAAGTTTGTTTTCGGGTAATGTCGGTACTCATGAAAGGACAAAGTCGTAACTTACTCCTACTACGTTATAAATTACAGGCCAAAATGTCATCTCATTATGGAGAAAAATCTTCTAGAATACGTACACTCTGATATCACCCATCATCCTTGTTTACTCCAAGCTGCTAGCTAGCTACCTATATAACCAACACTTCTCTGTTATATTTCCAACGCTGATCGGCCTATTTCTTCATCCTCCAGCTCAGAAAAATCTAAGGTTTGAGTATCTTTTTCTCTTTAATTTGTTTGTTATGATCTTGAGTACCTAGCTAGGGAAATACCAAAACCAAAAAAAATAATGGAAATTTAATCCATCATCCCTAGCTAAAATATGTTTTTTTTTTTTTTCCTGCAGAAATAATGATGGAGATCGATGAAAATGATTTGAAGAAGGGGCCATGGACACCAGAGGAGGATCAAAAGCTGATCGATTACATCCAGAAACATGGCCATGGGAGTTGGAGAGCACTTCCAAAGCTTGCAGGACTGAACAGGTGTGGAAAGAGTTGCAGGCTTAGGTGGACCAATTATCTGAGGCCTGATATCAAGAGGGGGAAGTTTTCTGAGGAAGAGGAACATATCATCATCAATCTACATTCAGTTCTTGGAAACAAGTAATCTTTGATCTAAAACTCATTGAATTTCTATGCAAGAAAATTTCCTTAACATAGGCATGCATGCATGGTATAAAATTTGCAAACAGTTTTCCAAGAATAGTACGTATATGCTTAATTTATTAATGTTCATTGTAGGTGGTCGGCCATAGCCAGCCATCTTCCAGGGAGGACGGATAACGAAATCAAGAACTTTTGGAACACCCATTTAAAGAAAAAGCTTCTCCAGATGGGTATAGATCCAGTCACCCACAGGCCAAGAACTGACCTCGATCTTCTTTCCAATCTGCCACAATTGCTTGCTGCTGCCAATTTGGCAAATCCTTGGGTCGACAATGTTCTCAGGCTACAATCAGATGCCACACAACTTGCAAAGATCCAAGTTCTGAACAATATAATCCGAGTCCTAAGCTCGGCTCCTGCTCCAACTATGGAAGCAATTAATCATTTTCGGTCCTCGTCAATATTACCGGACCAACAGCAGCTTTATGAGTACTTGCAAATGAATTCCAAACTTGAAGGACTACTCGTTAATGGCTCAATTGGTTTTCCTAGTACTCATGATCAAATGCAGTCCAAGCTTACAAACTATGAAGCTAATTTTCAGCTACCACAATTATCTGGTGATCATCAGCATGCTCAGAATATTATAAATGGCTTGAAAAATTATACCAGCAGTAACAGTGATTGTGTTGACCAAGTTGCTAATTCATCATATTCTATCCCACCTTCAAATGTGCTTCCTAACTTGGTTTCAGCCTCGCCTGATCAGTGTAGCTCAATTGTCAGCCAAATCGAAAACCAGATTAACTCAAACGATATTATATCCAACGACCCTTCATCCATTTCAACCACCTTTGAACCTTTGGGAGATATCTTGGAGAATGAAGCAAGCGACTCTTACTGGAAAGATTTTATCGAGTAAGTGTTTCTCTTTGATTTTTTAAATGCTGAACTTTCCATGTAGCTGGCTGCAGCATGGTACTCCTTCAACTTGGTTGTTTTCCTTCTCTCCCTTCTAATTTATCTTGCCTTTTTATTTCTTCTGGCTTAACCTTTTTTTTCTTGTTTATGAACATCATTTTCACTGCAGACAAGCTTCTTCGCAGTCATGGCCAATGTCATAGAGCAACGCGCTTCCTTATATATATATATATTACTGGAGTTAAGATTCATTTGTAAACCAGATACATGTATAATATATATATGTACATTGATCTGGATTCAAGAAAATTTTAGTTGTTTTGTGTACATATATAATATACTCTAGCCTTGTATGAATTAAGAGTACCGATCTATAAATCGATCATTTCATGTAAGCCTTTTTCTTACAGTGTATTTATTAGTGTTATATATCAGGGAGCCGTTGATCGTGTGATCTTTATATATATTGCTTTTCTCCTTTCCTTTTTGAGCTCAAGCTTAATTTATACAGATCAACTCACGATAAATCTATACAATATTAAAGATCTAAAATGATGATCACAAATGGTTTAACAAAGTCATGATGAATGGATCACGTTTGCATCTGTTTGTTATAAGCTTCTTCCATGGGACCCCTTGAATGCTTAATTAATGAAATCTTTTAGAAAAAAATATCCGATCGAGCCTTATGAACTATGCGGCAACTTTACGTAAACAACTTGGAGATCATTCTCATTTTCAGAGAGAGAGAGAGAGAGAGAGAGAGAGAGAGAGAGAGAGGATGAGAAGGGCTGAATTTAAAACAAGTTAGTTGAAGAGAGTTTGGGACCCGAAATAGGTGTGTGAAAAAGACTACTCTTCTTGAATTAGAAGAAGGGGTTTGACATTTTGTAAGGGACAAAGCTTTAACCCATGATATATGTCAAAATTTATAGTACTGTAGGCAGTTACAAACCCTAATTACGACAGTGACACTCAGCTCAATTTTCTTGTACAAATTGCCTTTCCTTTGTCCCTCCCTAATGAGGATCGAAGATAGTAGCTAGCAAGCTCTATATATCCACAATAAAATATATTAGAAATATCAGATCAGATTAAAATAATGATTATGCTTTAACTAATCGATAAGTATATTTGTCTTTTGATGAAAAAAAAGTCAAGACTGTTGTCACCATTAGGTGGGAATATTTCCCTTTGATTTAAGCCATTGATGCAAAACACAAGCAATTAAGCAACTCATTATCACTATAAGAAATATGAGCATTTGTGATGATTATTTGCGACGAGAATGATTATTTATGACGAAAACAGAATCATTTTAAAAGAAAATAATTATTTTTACAAGAAATAACTGACTATAAATAAAAGTTTTCTTATAGTGATCACAAACCCAACAAAGACAACCCATGGAGGGTATACACACATGATAAAGGCAGTTAGCAGCGGTATGTACGTACGTAAACTTAGTATTTTTTTGACCAAAAAATAGCAATTTTAGCTATATATTGTTCAAATGAAACTCTTACTTATTCTGCGTTGATTGACCTAGCTAGCTAGCTGATAAATGTAGTACTATTTTCCTTTTGTCGGCTTCCTATTTTTGAAAAATGCAGCGTTTTTTTTATTTTTTGTTCTTTTTCTTTCGGAAAGGAAAGTATAAGTATATGGCGTCTTGAGATAGAAGTTCGCTTCTGAAGAAAAAAATTGATAGGAATTGTAAAAGCTTATGAGAAATGCCAAAGTTGCAAGCTAGCCAACCTTGTCCAAGAAGGGACTTCATTGTATTAGTAGGTACCCTTATTGACCTTTAAATAACAACTAAGCACCTACCCTGCCAAATTCCTTTAATTTGATCCCAACCAAAGATTACATTATGTCAAGGAATATAATAATATTTAAATAATTTACTATATATACATATATATCATGACTTTGATTGTGCTTTTGTTTTTTTAGGAAGAATGACAGTATCCCTAATTTTATTAATTGCTCTCATTATTTATGGCAGATGAATACCATATAATATATATATATATATATAATTAAACAAAGTTTGGGGGTTACAAATTATAAAATTCCCAAAATCAAGCTTTGAAAGTCCTAAATCCAAAATATTTAAATAATCTACGTCTAAATATACAATTAGGTAAAGCATTCATGATAGTTCTATATAACATGCATGCCTGGCTAACAAGGGGACTGCTACTATGCTGCCCAGCAGGTTATCGTTGGACGTGCCCCTAGGCCAAATGCCACTTTTATTTATTTATTTATTATTTTTTAAATATTTTTTAAAAATAAAAAAATATACCAATACACTAATAGTCACTTCCTTAACAATGAACAAAAAAAGAATTAAAATAAATATATAAACAGTCAAAATGAGAGGGGCAAAATCATGGGGTATAGTATCATTTCCCAGCTAACAATACGATCTAAAACTATTACAGTATACGATCTAAAAACTATTACAATACGGTCCAAGAAGTTCACTAACAATACATATAGATAGTCATCTATTACAGTATGCATATAAAAACTATCTACATGATCTAATTAAAAGACGGAAGACTACGTACGTGCAAACCTTAATTTATCAAGAACATAAACATCGATCTTATATGATCAGTTGTTTTGGAAGCATAGCAACAGAGGATCGAGAAGACACCTGATCATGCATGCATCCATATTATTAGTAATTATATTCTAGTTGCTCCAATATTGGGATTTAGGCCATGATCTGCAAGAAAGTTTCATTCTGATCTCATGTATATTATATGTATGCTAGTTGAATGCATGGTAAAATGCTTTTGATTGTTAAAACAATTGAAAACTAACTGTTAGAAATACTAGATCAAAGTACACAGCATAAGAGATATTACCTAGTCGGAAATATCTTGGATCTAGTAGTTGTTCCACGGATTCTCTGTCATCGTTGTTGTTCATCCATAATCTCTCGTATCGATAATGGAGTATGCTACGTGGTAAGACCAGAACAACACTCACAAATTTCACAACTTAAATTTCGGGACTAGAGAGAACTTGTTTGTGATGCAAGTGTCTAATCCACAAGGGGGTAGGGGCTATATAATAGCCTTTCTAAGTGTAACGGGGAAGGGGTCTCTACTATGGGTGCCCCTTTTATTACATCTCTCACTTGCACATACAAGACCCTAGGTCTATATCTCTCAATATATTATCAATCTTGTTTATACTGGCAAATAGATTGTACGACCATCAAGCACAGCTGTAAAAGAAAAATGGGAGCATTATACCAAATCTCTCTAAGAGAAGACCATCATAGCCACATCCCTAAAAAATGTCTCATTATGCCCCGACTCATTTGGTCACATCACAATAAGTATCCCTAATCCCTTTCGACTCTGAATGACTCAGAATAATGCTCAATTTCCATAAAACATGATGTACTCACAGCTATATTGCAACTCCCAAGAAGCAACATAACTTGACGGCAGTGAGTACACACCATTATCGATGTGTTACCAAATAGTTTTCCATTCGCTCTCATATCATTTAGTTTTAGTTCAATCGTTTTTTCAACAATATTTCTTTAGACCGTATCATTCATGGTCATAGATAACATACCAAAGTGGCAAACACTAAAATATCAATCTCGTGACATAGTCAAAAGTCTCCTAAGGGCATAAATAAATTAAGATCATCAATTATAACCTACAGGATTCACATGGTCAAAAAGCAGTGATCCATTCACTCACCTCTACTGTTTGTCGCAAAAGTACATGTAGTATAAAATACATGCTACGGTGGAGTTCTCTTTCCAAAGAAAGAGCGTATATCTAATCTCAATTCAACTTACAGATCTTAGTCTAGTTGCTATCTCAACACCTAACCCGAGTCACTCCATTTGCTCGTTATCTAAAGTATCGAAGAGGATCTCGCATCTAGCTAAACCGTAGGCTACATGCTGAATTAATAAATAAAATCTAGGCAATTTATAACATAAAATAAAATGCCTAATAAATGTGACAAAAAATTATCTCATAATATCATGGCATGTATGCATTCAATAAGCACATGCAAAAATTTATTTCAAAAAAATAAATATTCTATCTACATGCTGAATTAATAAATAAAATCAGAAAACATACTAAGAATAAGCTCGGATACCAATATTAGAAATACTATATCAAAGTACACAGCAGAAACGATATTACCTCATTGGAAATATCTTGGATCTAGTGTAGTTGTTTCACAGATTCCCTATCATTATTGTTGTTCATCCGTAATCTCCCGTATCGATGGTGGAGTGTGCTATGTGGTAAGACCAGAGCAACACTTACAAATTCCACAATCTAGATGTCTGGACTAGAAAGAACTATTTGAGAGAGATAACTTGTTTGTGATGCAAGTGTCTAATCCACCAGGGGGAGGGGCTATATAATAGTCTCTCTAAGTGTAACCGTTGGTTGGCTATTAAGTATCAGCCATCAAGACTCATAACCCCTGAGAGAAGGAGAATGGGTGCCCCTTTTATTACACTAACAAATTAATAGTCATTCGATTCAATCACCAAATCAACTATATATAATATATATGCTCAATTGATAGCATAAATTAATTAAGAACACTAGATTTTAAAGCAACAAATTCAGCAGAAGTACTATAATTAGTACCATACATACCCAAGCTAACTGAAAAGCCATAAAGCTAGAAAACTTCCTTAATTTAGAATCACATATTAATATTCCACCACACCCAGCAGGGACAGAAGTATTTCCTTTAGAATTAGCTTGATCATCACCATTAATAATTCTAATAATTAACAATATTATTTACATATATAATTATTATTAATAGTGCATAAGCAATCGAGATACATAATTATTATTTTTTAGGAAACAGATAATTGGCTCTTTGCATATATGTTACTAAAATACCATCATTATAAAATATGATTGCATCAAATTCAAAGCCACAGATATTGAGCCAAAGGCCCACTTGCATCGTTTGAAGATTCCTCATATTGTAAACATGGATTCAAAGAACAAGAAGAGTGAAAAGGTCACTGTAGCCTCTGAAGTGTCCGCATTGAGTTGGGCTGCCAAATCCAAGACCACTTTTTCACTGGACAGTTTCTTCCCAAGCCTTCAAACAGAAACTACAATGCGATCGGATTCCTTTGGAAACAATAAACGATTTTGGACAGATAATAAAGAAGATCAGCATAACCAACTAAGAAATGTCGATACAGCAATCGTAAATTCAAATCTATATCAGAACACAATTATCAAATTCCTACCTAAAACATAGTCTTTTTAATCTACATGAAATAACCACAACTCTATAAGTGATTCAACTCTTACTGCCGATTATTTGACAGAACAGTTATGGAATCTGAGAAGTAGAAGCGAAATAATTCAAGGATTACAGAAAATAATACTTGATAGATATTATATCTGTATTAGTTGAAAATCCTGCCTGCCTAGGATGACTAACGATCGGATCCGGACATTGAGCTGTAGAGGAAAGGACATGGAGGTGCAGAAACCTCAAGAATGCCTTCTAGCATATGAGTGACTTCTCTCATGGATGGCCTCAATGATGGCAGATCCTGAACACACCAAATTGCCACTTTCACCAACTTCTGGACCTGCTTCAGATCACTCAAAGCCTCTTCATCATTTTCCACCAATTTCTCCAACTTCCCTTTGTTATAGCATTCGTAAGCCCATTCGATTAGTATTGCTGCCTTCTCCATCTCAATTTCCACACATCTTCTGCAGGAAATGATCTCCAACAGCATGACTCCAAAACTATAGACATCCACCTTTACAGTGACCGGTGTGTTCCTGAACCACTCTGGTGCAACATACCCTTTAGTCCCCCTGATTCCGGTGACAGTGCGAGTCTGGTGGTTCATCAATAGCTTTGCCAATCCGAAGTCTGAAATTTTGGGCGTAAAAGAATCGTCCAAGAGTATGTTTTGAGGCTTTATGTCGCAGTGAATGATTTGAGTACTGCATTCTTCATGCAAGTACACAAGACCTCTAGCAATTCCTGAGGCAATCTGCATTCTTCGTTGCCAACTTGGTCTTAACACCCCAAAGAGAAAACTCGACAACGAGCCATTGTACATAAGCTCGTACACCAAAAGTCGGTGTTCACCTTCGTCACAGTAGCCAAGCAACCGGACCAGATTCTTATGGTGAGTTTGGCCGATCACAGTCACCTCAGTTTTGAACTCCTTCTCTCCATCCTTCAAAACTTTGTCTAATTTCTTGACTGCAACTTTTTTGCTGTAACTCGATACAAATACCCCTTTGTAAACATTGCCAAAAGAACCCCTACCCAATTCTTCTTTGAACCCATCAGTGGCTTCTTCAAGATCTTTGTATGTAAAAGAACGTAAATTCATCTCTGGGTCTTTTGTGTTTAAGACACTGTAGAAGTTTGGTAGTTTTCGTTGCCACAAGCAACAGACAACTAGAAAAATTGAAGCTAAAGAAAAGAAGTTAAAAAATACAGATGCGCCTAGGAGTACAGTGAGGGTCAATATTTCTTTATTCTGCTTTCCTCCGCCGGGATTCGGCCGATTCGGATTCTGGGAGAAGCTATTATATTCTGATTTCAATGTCTTGAACAGAGCTTTTCTATCGATGGTACTTCTGTTCAATCTGCCGTTAGAAAGCGGTAATTTCTTCTTCCAACATCTTCCTATACCATCATTATACTTTGGGTCCTGGAAAATGGCGACTACACAAAAACAATCACGCAGGCAAGATGTCCTGCATTCATATTCTGTTGTAGGTTGCAGCAGGTCGTAGTCAGCTAAAGGCCAATCCACGAAATCCATCTCCAATAATTCATAGTATTCCTCTGCACTCACAGATCCCTTCTGGTCACACTCCTGCATATAGCTTATATTGTCTGGTTTGCAGCCACCATACTTGTCGTTTACATCCTTGAGAGAAAACCCAGGGGCACATTGGCAATTTATCTTACTATATGAAGCCAATGCGCAGATACTGTTATACCCACAAGGGCCACTCCCTAAAATGTCAAAAATGCCGAGGCAGATGTTTTCAGGAACAAACCTGACGGTGGACCAGCTTGGGTTGCTATTATTGAATTTCTTTGGGTGAGCATAGAGTCTTAAAACGCCATCAAAATCGAGTGTTACCCTGTAGTATGAATCTTCCCCATTCACCACGCTCTCTGATGTAAGGTTTGATATATTTCCACTCGGCGAGCTCCTGATTTGTAAATAGCCTGACTTGTCCAATATCAGCTCTAAAACGTTCTGATCTCTATAGTAAGCGCCGTAAGGGTTTTTGGTATATACATCGATTTGATTAAGCATCAGATCATAATTATCAGTTAAACGGAGCTGAAATTTACCCTGCTGGTAATTGCTTTCGGATCGACTAGACAAAAGGCTGTTCCCAACACCGAATACTTGGGCCGGTAAAATGGTGTTGGTCGGATTCTTGAAGCTCTCCCATATGATGCTTGAGTTTGTGCTCATTATCACCAAGTTTCCAGTGTCGAGCATGGCCCGTGCGATACCGGCGCATTTCCTCTGTTGTCGGAACCCCACAAGTACAACCCATCTGATTTTGTGAGCACAAGCTGTCCGGTGGTGGTTAGCTTCACGATTGAATCTTGGTCTGCTGGGTGATCTCTGTTTGCAGACCAAACTATGGTTTTGTCTGGTATCTTAGCGAACCAGATTGCGAGAAGGAACTGGTCTTCTTGACCTGGAAGGCTGCGGAATCCGAATGCAAAATCTCCAGATGGTGAAGTGGGCCAAGGGAAGCTGTCATTAGTGGCAACGAGATAAAAACCCACAGTTACGTTGTGAAAAGCTTGAGAATTTGCAGAAGGAATATGGGAGACCATAACAAGGACGAGAAGAAGAAGAAGAAGAAGAAGCAAAGGACGATGAATATGAGCAAGTGTTGGAGCCATTGGGAAAAGAAAGAAAACCAATCTGAGTCTCAGGTGGTGGTCGAGGTTTGATTCCTTGTAGGAAGGTAGGCCAAAGATTCATAATTTATAGTAAAAAATAAAAATGCTTTTGGGTCGTTAGATCAAACTTGTGCTCTCAGACTTTGACTGTTTTGGATATAATAATCCGTGCAAGTCATCTTTGGAAATTGGGAGTGTACGACCTGGGAATACACGTAATTGGTGTCCTTTTGACGAATAAAAAATAAAAAAATCCCACCGGTGTCCCGAGAGGGAGCACCTAACAGCAACACTAGTTTTTTTTTTTTTTAAATGATTAAGAAAATATTTTTTAATAATATTTTAAATTTATTTTATTGTTTAAAAATATTTAAAAATAATAAAAAAATTTATGTAAAAAATAACTTCAAAAATAATACATGAAAAAACAGATACTAGAGACTAGCAGGAACGGCGGTGGCTCTAACATTATCATTCCATAAATATTTAATATTTTTAAATAACGTGGCCTGTTGACTATATTTTAATCTTAGGACCAGATAAGCCAACGTGCTTTTGACTGAAAGGCATCAGTACTGCTGTGTACGAGGCAATAGAAGATAAAACAAGTGATTGTTTTGTGAAGCTTTCATTGTAAGGCTGAGTTTGAATATTGAGCAGTTGAGTTTGATTCTTTATATATAATAATGAGTTAAAGTAGTAGATGAAGTTATATAAGATTCATCTAAATTAAGTTTAAAATATGTTTAAATATTAAGATGAATTTAATATTTTTTATGAGAAGTTGAAAAAAATTATGTATCTCACGTATAAAGATGTGTTAAGTTGAAAAAGATTGTGAGTCTCACGTGTAAGAAGTTTTTGAGTTGAAATGAGTTTATTTGAGAGTTGAGTTTTTAGATGTTAGACTTATCTTAAAATTAGATTGAGTTCATCTGAGTCTTGCAACCAAACACAACCTAAAACTGTAGAACCGTTTTAGAAAAAATAATGAAATAGCTATAATTATTTTATAATTATTTCTATAGTTATTTTTTATAATAAATATATTTTGGCAAAATGTTCTTATAAATTATTTTAAAAAATATATATCTCTTATTTAAAATTATTTCATGTATATTAATTTTTCCTTTAGAAAATATGAAACTTTAGAGACTGGTATAACTTGAATACTTGAGCAACTATGGGGTGGTTCTTAAGGTTTTCTTTCTTGTTATATTTTTATTTTAAATATAAAATATATTTCTTTATTATAAATATTTAATTTTAAAAAAAGTAATTTAGTTTTTTAAGAAATTTCAAGGTTAACACATGGTAATCTATGATTTTTCTACATATTTTTAACAATAAAAAACTAACAGATGATCCTTCCAATTAATCCATCCTCAAGTTATTTCTCAAAAATAAAAAAAAATAAAAAAATAAAAAAAAGGAGGAGAAGAAGAAGAAGAAGAAGAAGAAGAAGAAGAAGAAACATATAACATTCTAAATTTAAATAACAAGGTATTTAGGCAATTGTTTGACCAAAACTTTTAGACCGACTTTGGTTACACATAAGATGAGATGAGAAAAGAAATTTGTGAATAACAGTAAGATAATTTATAAATAGTAGTGAAATAGTTTGAGCTAAGATGTTTTATAGAATTTTAAGAAATGAGAGAGAAGAAGTTGAATAAATAAAATTATAAAGTTAAAAAATGGTTAAAATATAATCTTTAATATAAATTTTATTTTGGGATTTGAAAAACTTGAATTATTTTTTGTGTTTTGAAATTGAAAATTTTTGTGTTTTATTGTTTGGAGTCTATACTTGGATTATTGGAAATTTGACTTTTAATGGCAAGACCTCACTCCATAACCTTCTGGGTGCGGGTTGTGACACATAACCACCCTCACGTTCTAGATCTACATCAAAGTCTACTGTTCGGATGAGCGAAATTATAGTGAAACTATCATGGTGAGATTTCAAGAAACCCCAATATGTTAAGAGCTATGATAAGGCATACAACACATATGATGACAAGAAATATGTAGGAAAATAGAAATTTGAAAATCTAGGCAATGATGCCAACTTGCCGATGAAAGGAATTGAGCAACCAATATTCACTTTAGCGTATGCAGCACCCCTAATCAATAGGAACAAATCCTTATGTGCATGCTTTTAAATTCAAAATCAATGAAGAAACCAAGCACATATTAACTATAATCTCAAAATATTAAGCGAATATAATCATTATAATTTCCAACACCATAAACATTTTTCATATCCAATACTTAACACAAAACACAAAACTCGTGATCTTGAGAACCCCAAACACTCTATTTAACCAAGTCAAATATCTCAAACCGTTTTTCGTTGTTACGAATGCGCCACAACTTTCCCTATAATGATCGTGTGCACACCCTGGCTCCATTCGCCACATTGCAAGTAATGACCGTGCATGAGACTTTATAATAAGTGACACTTGGATTCGCATATCCATCCTTCACTACAACGTCCTCTAGCATCGGCTAGCAAAGAGATGCTGACTTATGATCCAAGAGTATTACCGTCTCGGCCGAACACATTGATTGCCCAACATCAACCCAGAGGATGACACTCTGTTATTATATACTATTAAGTGACCATAACAGGTCTACCGAGATAATGCCACTTCTTGGCTTAGGGTTGTGAGACACACACCCACCTGCCTTTTTGTTAAAACGATCAACATCACTCTTTTAAACGAGATATAATATCATAAGGTTTTGTGGAATCCAAATAAAATGTATGTGAAAGCTATTCCAAAAACATAAGTAGGGTAGGTTATGAAAACATTTTGAACAACCTTTGCATGAGCATTGTATGAGCACGATAGCGTACAAATTAGGGTAGTGGCATGAGGAAATCTACATAATCAGGTCTCTTTTTAACATGTACATGATAAGACACGTGTGACCAACATGTAGATAATAACAAGGTTTCTTCTTTGCTACGTTCTAGAAGCTTGGCTAAGAAGAAATAGGCTCCTCAAATAGGGTTAGTCTTCCAGTCTGCCATGAGTGTATGTCGTCCACGTGGCCATAAAATCCCTACCTATGGCCAGATGAATAGTGAGTCCGTGACTCTTCTTGATACATTGTTGTTTAGATGGAAGCAAGGAGCTTTTGAGGGCACTTGGTTGAGTCTTTGCTTCCGAGAGCTCCTATTTTGCCTCTGGCACCTTAAGTTTTGGATGCTTATTTGAACTCATATCTTAGCTCGAGAAATGTGTTCAGGCTCCAATCTTGTACTCTTTCAATAAAGTGGAAAAAAGTTTATGAACATTTGCTTGGACTTGTTGTTTGTTGCTTGCCATTTACTTTGATTAAAACAAACGTGAATAATTACAATAGTGGTATGTTTGAATTCATGGATTTGGGAAGGGAAATTTAGATTTGGTCTCTTCCATTTGTTCTGAGTTAGTGGTCATTAGATTGTGAAACAACAGAAATTTTCTATGTTTCATTGTATTTTGAAGACAGTTTTGCCTTTAACCCATTACAATAGTGGTACATTTCAGTGTGTGTGTGGTTTGAGTCAACATATATAGAGCTGCTTAAAAATGACGTATAAATCCACTCGTATTGTTTACGGTCATCAATGTGGATTTTTTCTTGGAAAATCGACAAACTTTATACACTTTCATCCAAGAAAGCCATATATATAATATATATTTGGCTAATCATTTAATAAATTGGTTGTTCGTAATTATTAATATTAGTTCAAATATTAAACGAGTCAAATTTATATAGTAGGCTTGACTCAACTTAGACTTGTGAATGATTTGTAAATAGTAATAAAATAGTCTGAGTTAAAATGTTTTATTGGATTTTGCATAGAAAATGAGAGAGAAAATATTGAATAAAAATTTTACGCAGTTAAAAACTAATTGAATATAATGAAGCTAATGATTTTCTTCTATTTGCTGATATCACAATTAATGGAAATGACGAGCATGATGACTAGTATGAAACAAAGTCGCACACATGGCAGTCAACAATGCAACGATGCTCAAAATAGATAACCTAATACTAGAAGGCAAGTTATCATAACTATCCAAAATGAATAACTCTATCCAAATGACAAATAACCCTTGTAATCAAGGATATTATCATTAAGAGTTTTGCTATAGATTAGCAATTGTTCCTAAAGAAGGCAAAGAATAGATCAAATAAAATGAATATTTTCCTTTATGATGGGGATGTGTACAATAGGGGTTTATATGTACCCAAAGTGTGCGTACAAAGCTTAGAGAAGGAAAGTATAAATTATACAAGCTGTAAGGATTATTTAGCCAACGATCGACTTCCTTATAGAGAGGATTTTCTTCTTAATGGCTGAGCTGATTGAGTTTTTCTTAGGATAGAATCCTGGTTGCCTTTGTTAGACATTGTCCCATGCGGGATCTCAAGCTTTGTCCCATGCATGATCTCAGATGTGAGTTGTCTGTTATCACCCCCCCCCCCCTCCGGCGCCCGCGCCGCAAACTAAGTCGCTATTGGAGGAGGTTCAGTTTGGTTGCAATGTCGATTAGGTGAGCGTGAGATAAGGGCTTGGTGAACATATCGGCTAACTGAAGAGATGTAGGAACATGGCGTGTCTGAATGAGACCCAAGGTAACATGTTCTCACACAAAATGGTAATCGATATCAATATGTTTGCTTTGAGAATGATGAAGAGGATTATAGGTGAGATGGAGGGCGCTAAGGTTATCACAGAGGAGCAAGGGAGTCTTGTCTAAAGGGAAGCCTAGATCACGAAGTAGAGCAACTAACCAAGTCATCTCGGCAGTAGTATGAGCAAGACTTTTTTGCACTCCAGGAAATACAATTTTTACCGAGAAAAGTGTCAAATCTTGTGGTGGAGCTGCGTGTTTCTCGACAGCCAGCCCAATCAGCATCGGCAAAAGGATAAAGATCAAGTTCGAGTTGGCGAGGAATTAAAAGTCAAGATTGGAAGTACCATGAACTTATCGGAGAATCCGCTTGACCATTTGAAAATGAGCCTCGGATAGATTGTGCATGTATTGAGCAACAAGATTGACACTGAAAGCCAAGTCTGGACGCGTGAGAGTGAGGTATTGGAGGGCCCCAACTAGACTGCGATAGAGCTTAGGATCTAAGAAAGCAGGAGAAGTGCCCAGCTCCCTAGATTTGGATGTCATTAGAGTGACAGCAGTTTTACAATCTGTCATCTAAGCCCAACGTAATATTTCCAAGGTGTATTGAGTCTGTGATAGAAAGAGACCATTAGAATTATGAGTAACCTGTATATCGAGAAAGTAATGCAAGGGTCCTAAATCTTTCATATCAAATTCACTATGAAGAGCGTGAACAAAGTGATTTAGTACTGAAGTATCGGAATCGGAACAGGTAAGAAGAATGTCATCCACATATAAAAAGAGGAACATAGTTGCATTAGGGGTGCATAAAGAAAATAGAGAAGGGTCAGATATACAACAAGAAAAACCAAACTCAAGTAAAAAGGAACTAAAATGATCAAACCAAGCCCTTGGGGCTTGTTTTAAACCATATAAGGCACGGTTTGATTTGCAAGCATGATTGGGGTAGGAGGGGTCAAGAAACCCTAATGGTTGCTCCATGAAAACAAATTCCTAAAGGTAGCCATGGAGAAAAGCATTTTTGACATTTAACTGTCGAATTTCCCACTTGCGCACAAGAGCAATGGATAAAATTGTTCTAATAGTACCAAATTTAATAACGGGAGAAAATGTTTCAAGAAAATCAACACCATCTATTTGATGGTAGCCAATGGCGACCAAGCGAGCCTTAAGGCGATCAAGTTCATCATGAGCATTAAGCTTAGATTTAAAAACCCATTTATTGTTGATAATGGGCATGTCAGGGGTGCGAGGAACCAACGTCCAGGTATTATTTTTCTTCAAGGCAGCGAGCTCCTCATGCATGGCACGATGCCATCCTTCATGATTTAAGGTAGCACGGATGTTTTTAGGAACCTGTGGCAAGGACAAAGTAGTGTGTAAGTTGACTTACTTAGGATTGGGTTTTCAAATACCTGTTTGAAGATGTGTGAGCATTCAGTGAGATGGTGAGGAGTCCAGGACAATGGAGAGATGTGGAGCTATGGGTGATACCACAGTGTGTGAAGAATTATCTGTGAGAGAAGTAAAAAGAGGAGATGATGGGGACAGAGATGATGCAATGGGAAGTTCAATTGACGGGGCAGATGGAGCTTGAGCTTCTAGGGATGCAACCTGAGCAGAAGAAACATTAGCAAGAATAAAAGGAAAATCAGGTACAAGATTGAAGGCATCTTTGATGGGAGGCATAGTCATAGGGCATGTAGAAGTAAAGTCCAACCATTCTGTAAAAATAGAGATGACTCCCGGAAGGTGTGAGTGGGCGTGAAGGCTAGCAGAATTTTTGAAATGGAACTGAGTTTCATCAAAAGCAACATGTCGTGATACAAACATTCTTCTAGTAGGCGGATAAAAACATTTATATCCTTTATGTTTGTTACTGTAACCCACAAACACACATAGTAAGGATTTAGGATCAAATTTATTAGTTTTATTCGTCCAAAGATATGGAAAGAATTTTGATCTAAAAACACGTAAAGATAGATAATCAGGGTGTTGACCATGTAATCTAAAGTAGGGAGAGTCATTACCAAGAATGGAAGAGGGTGTCCTGTTGATTAAGAACACAACAGTAGAAAAGGCTTCTACCAAAAACGTTTAGGCATACCGCTATGAAAGAGCATTGTAAGACGAAGTTCTCGAATAGTTCGGTGATGTCTTTCGACAACGCCTTTTTGTTTTGGGGTGTAGGGACATGACATTTGGTGTAGAATACTTTGATCCTTGAGAAAATGAGCAAAAAGATTGCTAGAAAACTCACCGTCACCATCAAATTGAAACACCTTAATTCGTGTAGAGAATTGACAAGAGACAATTTTCACAAAGGCATAAAAAGAATCATAAAAATCAGATTTATTTTTTAAGGGAATGAGCCAAATGAAGAGGCTAAAATCATCAATCAAAACCGCATAATACAAAAATTTATCCAATGATTGTACAGGGCAGGACCCCAAAGATCACAATGAACTTTTCAAGTAAACCATACTTATTGCCTGATGAAGAAAGAAACAATAAGCGACTAAATTTGCTAATTTAACAACTATCACAAAGAGAAGAATTATTTTTGCCAACTACTTTTATTAATCCAAGTGATTTTAAAACATCAACTGTTGCAGGTTGTGGGTGGCTAAGCCGTTGGTGCCATAAATTTGGATTTGCAGCTTGAAAACAAGTTGAAAATTAGGCTTGATGTGGTGCTCGAATGGTTTAAAGGTTACCCTTCTTGTGGCCTCTCAGCAAGACGTGATTGTTTGCTCGGTCCTTGATGACAAAACCAACACCAAAAAACTCACAGTTAATAGGATGATCAGTAGTCAATTGTCCCACAGATAATAAATTGTGTTCGAGATCAGGAACAAGTAAAATAGAATTAAGAGTGAGTTGAAGAGGTTTCAAGCCAATATAAGTGTCCCCAATATGCGTGATAGGAAACAAATGTCCATTACCTACCATTACCTGTTCAGATCCAATATATGGATGAAGATTGTGTAAAATACCTGCATTGAAAGTCATATGAGCCGAGGCTCCAATGTTAGTCATCCACTCATGGTCGTTGGGGTTGTGGATGGTAAGAGCTGCAAGAGCTTTAAGAATATTATTATCTTGAAAAGCTTTGTCAAAGCGGTGCCAGCATTTAAGGGCATGATGCCCAAATTTGTTACAAATCTGACATTGTGGAGGACCATCGTTGGCAACAGTGTGAGAGTTTGCACTAGAACCACGATTATTTTGATGAGGAAAACCTTTGCCTTTGGAGGAGAAGTTCTGGTTTGTGTTATGACTACCTCCTTTGTGGTTGGAGTAATTTGACCCGTTTTGTTTGTTACCATAGAAAGCCACATGATTACTTAGTTCAGTGGCATGAAGTTTGTGGCGAATATCAAAACTTTGTAACATAGGCACAACTTCAGCATAGGAGGGCATTGGAGGTTTGAGCATGGCAATAGTGAAACCTTCATATTGAGCTCCAAGACTATTGAGTAAGGAGAAAACCTTCTCTTTCTCGTCCACAGGTTTTCCAATCCCAGCAAGATTGTCACAAAGACGCTTAAAGTTACATAAGTAATCATCTAAGGAGAGATCAGGGGACTTACGCATATAGGAGAGTTCATGGCGCGACTGAAATTCACGTTCTTGAGAGGATTGATTGTGCATAGGACTCTCGAAGTGCTGTCCAGATTTTTGCAGCTAAGTCCATGCTGATGATGAGACCAAGAGCCTCTTCGGTGAGAGTCCCAATAAGCCATCCTCTAAGTAATCGATCAGATTGTTTCCAGTTTGCATGAGCAGGATTCAGCGCATTATGTCCATCACTAGAACCTTCAGGAGCAGAAATAAAAGGATTTGGAACTGGGCTTGTGCCAGTGAGAACGCCAACAAGATCCTGGCTTTCTGCCAAGATTAACAATTGCTCACACCACAGGGGATAATTCTCATGTTTAAGCGGATGGTAAAAAAATTTTTAACATTAAAGGAGGAAGAACCCATGTGCTTAGAGTTGATGAAGACAAAAAAAGAGAAAAGAAGAAAAAAAAAATTGCAAGAAACAACGTTAGCTTTTCTTGGCTCTTGATGCCATAAAGAAGGCAAAAAATAGATCAAATAAAGGGAATATTTTCCTTCATGATGGGGATGTGTACAGTAGGGGTTTATATATACCCAAAGTGTGCGTACAAAGTTTAGAGAAGGAAAGTATAAATTATATAGGCTATAAGGATTATTTAGCCAACGGTTGACTTCCTTATAGAGAGGATTATGTTCTTAATGGCTGAGTTGATTGAGCTTTTCCTAGGATAGAATCCTGGTTGCCTTTGTTAGACGTTGTCCCATACGAGATCTCAGGCTTTGTCCCATGCATGATCTCAGACGTGAGCTGTTTGTTATCACTTCCTACCCCACACCCCAAACCTGATGTGGATTTTACCTTTTTTTTCTTATTTTTTTTTTAAATGCTGAAACGTCGTTTTGAGGGAGAAGAAATATGCATTTCGAATTTAGTAGCATCTTGTGTCATTTTGAACCTCCTTTGCCCAGTACCCCTAGTCGCTCCTCCCTCTGCCCAACGCCACCCCGCAATGCCCCTCCCTCTGTTTAGCGCTACCAAGTCGTTCGCTCCTCCCTCTACCCAAGCCCCTGTGGTCTCCAATTCGTGTTGAAGTGTGGTTGAGCACTGTTGGCACCTAGCGCTGAGTCTTCTCATCATATATAGTTTCCATTCAACTCGATAATTTCAAACTGCTTGAAATTTGGATATATACTCTCATGACTTATCTAAAATATTATATAATAACTGCTTCATTCAAATTAAATATTCTTAGATAAAGATAAAATAGTTACATTCATCCAATCTCAACAATCTCCAAACTTAAATAAATCTCTATCGTCTTAGTCATTTAATCATAGCCAACCAATCTGTGTCTCAGGTGGCGGTCGAGGGTTGATTCCTTGTGAACTATCTACGTTCTAGAAGCTTGGCTAAAGAGAAACAGGCTCCTCTTCTTCGCTACGTTCTAGAAACTTGGCTAAAGAGAAATAGACTCCTCAAACAGGGTTAGTTTTTCAGTCTGTCTCGGGTGAATGTCATCCACGTGGCCATAAAGTCCCTACATATGGCCAGACGAATAGTGCGTCCGTAACTCTTCTTGATGCACTGTAGTTTAGATGGAAACAAGGAGCTTTTGAGGGCACTTGGTTAATTAAATCTCTATCGTTCTAATCATCTAATCCTAGTCAACCAATCTTTGTAGGATGGTAGGGGATTCATAATTTCATAGGAAAAATGCTTTAATTTTGGGTCGTTAGATCAAACTTGTGCTCACAGACTTTGACTATTTTTTATATTTTAATCCATGCAAGTCATCTTTGGGAGTGTACGACCTGGGAAGACAGTAATTGGTGGGCTTTTTTTAATTTCTAATTTGATGTATTTTTTCCCTTAATTTTCGATAATTTAATGTGGCCGGTTGATTATACTTTAATCTTAGGATGAGATAAGCCAATGTGCTTTTGACTGAATAGCATCAGTGTTGTGAACGAGACAATAGAAGATAAAAACAAGTGATTTTTTTGTGAAGCTTTGATTGTAAGGCTGCATTTGGATGTTGAGCTGACGTCAGCTGAGTTCAGTTCTTTATGAATAATAGTGAGTTGAGTAGTGGAGGGAGTTATGTGAGGTCCATCTAAACTAGAGTTTAAAGTGTGTTTAGATATTAAGATGAGTTTAGTACTTTTTATAGAAAGTTGAAAAAAGTTATAGGTCCCACATATAAAGATGTGTCAAGTCGAAAAAAGTTGTGGATCGCATGTGTAATGAGTTTTTGAGTTGAGATGAGTTTAGTAATTTGCGAGCTGGGTGTTTAGATGTTAGATTCAGCTTAAAATTAGACTGAACTTAATTGAGTCTTACAATCAAACGCAGCCTAAAACTATAAAGCCCTTTTAGAAAAAATAATGATATACCTATAATTATTTTATAATTGTTTTTTATAATAAATATATTTTTGTAAAATGATATTATTTTTATAAATTATTTTTAAAAAAATATATCTCTTATTTAAAATATGATTGTGTGAAAAATTGTGAAAATTATTTCATTTACATTAATTTTTCCTTTAGAAAATATGAAACTTTAGAAAATATGAAAGTATAACATGAATACTTGAGCAACTATGAGGTGGTTCTTAAGGTTTTCTTTCTTTTTTTATTTTTATTTTAAATATAAAAGCTTGGCTAAGGAGAAATAGGCTTCTCAAATAGGGTTAGTCTTCCAATCTACCACGAGTGAATGTCGTTCATGTGGCCATAAAATCCCTACATATGGCCAGACGAATAGTGAATCCGTGACTCTTCTTGATATATTGTCGTTTAGATGGAAGCAATGAGCTTTTGATGGCACTTAGTTGAATCTTTGCTTCTGAGTGCTCCTATTTTACCTCTGGCACCTTAAGGTTTTGGACGGTTATTTGAACTCGTATCTTACCTTGAGAAATGTGTTCAGGCTCCAATCTAGTACTCTTTCAATAAAGTGGAAAAACGTTTATGGACATTTGCTTGGACTTCTTGTTTGTTGCTTGCCATTCACTTTGATTAAAACAAACGTGAATAATTACAATAGTGGTACGTTTGAATTCATGGACTAGTTGGGAAGGGCAATTTAGATTTGGTCTCATCCATTTGTTTTGAGTTAGTGGTCATAGATTGTGAAACAACAGAATTTTTCATCTATGTTTCATTGTATTTTGAAGACAGTTTTGCATTAACCCATTACTTTTTCAATCACTTTAAACATACTCTAGACGAGTCAAAGAATCATATTGAATGGACTATTAAAATAAATGTTCTTTGGGTGGCTAATTAATCAATGAGACTTGAATAACTGCTTTGACTCTATTTTCGTTTTTATTTTTATATTACGATCGATATTTGTTTTTCCACTTTTTTTTTTATTATTGTTTTATTGGTAATTTAATGAATAAATATTAATTTTTTTTCTGCTAAAAAATGGAGAAAATATGTTTCTTTCTTCTTCTACTATTTATTTAAAGGGGAATTTTATTTTACCTGTATTATGTTGTTGACTGTTCAGAACTTGTATATTATATATTACCACCTAATGTTCTATTAAATATATTTTTAGTTTTTTGAAAATCATAATTGACAATTTCAAAGTGTCATATCATGAGAAAATATAGTCAAATTAGCATCCAAATTTTCAAAGCAGGCCAGCAGAATTAAATAGGCCAGGTTTTGGCTGGACGAACACATCTTTGACATTTTATCCGATAATAGTTAATTTCTAACAAGTGCTACATACATAAAGAAATGACATAAAAATAAATAGATAAATTAATATGATTTCATAAAATCTATTAAATCTCATTTACAATAAAAATAATATTACAATTTGACGTACTATATCAAACTACATTAATTTATAAGTTTATTTTTGTGTAATCATTTTGTGTCTAAAATATTTCCCTTAATTTATACAAAATAGAAACTATCAAATTCAAGTTCTGAATTAAATTGATTAGAAATAGGAACTCGATGACCAACCCTTTAATCGATTTTGTGATTAATTTTAAGAAGTTTTCAGAGTTGTTGGAAAGAATCGAAACAAAAAGTTGTGCTCAGAAAATAAATTTTCTTCCCAAATAGGGAAAAAAAAAAAAACCCTTTTTTCTTCTTGGTTAATGTTTCTTAGCATGTTGCTGATCTCCTCGTGCATTTATACATGTGTGTGTGGTTTGAGTCAACATATATAGAGCTGCTTAAAAATGACGTATAAATTCATTACTACAGTTTACGATCATCGATGTGGATTTTTTTCTTAGAAAATCGACAAACTTTACACATGACTTTCATCCAAGAAAGCCATATATAAATATATATATATATATATATATATATATATATTATCTATAGCACCTGAGATTTTGGTCTTTCTAAGGCTAATTCATTACTTGCGCATATTCAATGCCATTTACTTCTTCTTGACTGTGGGATAGCATTAACTTGAAAGTCACTCACCGCTCGAGTTTGGGTTATATATATGTGGCTGATCATTTGATAAATTGGTTGTTCGTAAATGTTAATATTAGTTCAAATATTAAACGAGTCAAATTTATAAAGTTAGCTTGACTAAACTTAGACTTGTGAATGATATTTGTAAATAGTAATAAAATAGTTTGAGTTGAAATATTTTATTGGATTTTGCATAGAAAATAAGAGAGAAAATATTAAATAAAAATATTACGAAATTAAATACTATTTGAATAAAATGAAGCTAATGACTTTCTTCTATTTGCAGATATCGCAATGGAAATGACGTGACTAGTATATATGAAACTTAGTCACACGTAGCTAGAAAAGGCTGGACCAAGTGATTTCAAATGAAATCATTATTGAAAATCTGGAGCATGATCTTGCCGAAACTCAAGCAGATTGATCCTGCTATAACAGATTTGCTGCAATCCATCAATACCGAAATTCAAGCTGAAAGTCAGGAATGAGGAAGATACAATTCTGAGGCCTTGGTATTGTATAGCTATACATAGTTTAAATTACAAATTTAATTGTTGCTGATTTTTAGCAAATCAGTTTTAGATGCACTTATATATACTGCATGTATACCACAAGTGGGATATATGAAAAACAGAATTCTTTCAAACATCTTTATCTTCTATATTTCTACATGGTATTAGATTAGCCGTAAAAGATCAACGTCTAAGTCATGCCTTCCTCATCTCCAATTTCTTCTACTACTACCAATAACCAAAACTCCCAATCTCCCTCTATTATCTCCATGTCAAAAGGGGTGACTGTCAAGTTAAGCCCTGAGAATTACATCCTTTGGAAGGCACAAATGGTGTCTTACTTTCGTGGCCAAGATTTGTTTGGATATCTTGATGGAACTATCTCTCCACCTCCCAAAACGATCTCTGTTTCTCAACCCGAAAGCAATGTTATCTCTAATATACCAAACCCTGCATACTCTCATTAGATGCGCCAAGATAACCTTATTCTTAGTACACTAATGTCTTCACTCACTGAATGAGTTCTTGCTCAAGTAGTGAATCACACTACTTCATCTGCTGTATGGCGTACACTTGATGAAGCTTTCTCCTCACGGTCTCATGCCAAAATTGTTCAAATTCGCACTCAATTGGCCATGACAACTAAAGGCAGTAAATCTGCCACTGAATATTTTCTTTTTATTAAGAAACTCACTGGTGAATTAGCTGTTGCAGGACAACCACTAAGTTATGAAGATGTTATCACCTATGTACTCGTAGGCTTAGGCCACGAATATGATAGTTTCGTTGCCCCAATCTCAGCTCACACTAACACAGTCACCATTGAAGAAATTTATTCTCTTTTGCTCACAACAGAGGCTTATCTCTCCCGCCAACAACTCTCATCTCCAGTGCCACTGAGCTCTGTCAACATTGCCCAAAGGCAATATCCATAACCTACCAGAGAAAGAGGTGGTCCTCGAGGAAGGGGGCATGGAACTCGTGGTGGCTACTACAACAACAGTTCTCTCACCAAAAATCAAAACTCATTAATATGTCAGGTTTGTAATAAACCTGACCATTCAGCTCAGAAATGCTATCACCGTTTTGATCTTTCTTATCAGAATTCCAAACCAGAAAATAAGCAAGCATTGGTTGCTACCCCAGCTAGAAATTGGGAAACCGAATGACATGCCGATATTGGTGCAACACATCATGTGACTAATGATCTCAACAATCTGAATCTTCGGACTGATGACTATCAGGGTACTGATCATGTTCAAGTAGGAAATGGGCAAGGTTTGCGAATCTCTAAAACTGGTTCTTCTAAACTTATCATTGCCGACTCTACCTTTGTTCTCAACCAAATTCTTCTTGTTCCCCAAATTCAGAAAAACATTTTTTCCGTTCAACAATTTTGTGTCGATAACAATGTTTATTTTGAATTTCATGATAATTTATTTCTTGTGAAAAATTATTCGGGGAAGGTCCGTCATCAAGGCCACCTCAATAATGGACTATCAATTTACCTCTTCATCTCGTTGTCCTCAAGCCCTCTCAACAGTTCGCACATCCCTTCGTGAATGGCATTGTCGTCTTGGACATGCATCCAAACCAGTTGTCAACAGAGTTCTCTCATCCATCCATTTTCCAGTAGCAAACAATAAACAGCACAATGTGTGCTCCAAATGTCAGTTGGCTAAAAGTCATGACTTGCCATTTCAGTACTCAAATCATGTTTCTTCTTCTCCTTTAGATTTAATTTTCACTGATGTATGGGGCCTAGCTTTCGTGGTCTCTACTACTGGTGCAAAATATTATATCAGTTTCCTTGATGATTTCTCTAAATGTTTTTGGTTGTTTCCAATAAAACTCAAGTCTGATATTAAATCCATATTTCTTCAGTTTCAAATCTATGTTGAAAAACACTTTAAACGCAAAATTAAATCTGTCTAGTTAGATTAGGGCGATGAGTTTCACCGTTTAAACAACTATTTTAAGCAAAATGGAATCAATCACAGACTTGATTGCCCATATACTCATCAACAAAATAGTTCAATTGAGAGAAAACATCGACAAATAGTTGAAGTTGGTTTAAGCACGCTTGCTCACTCTAACTTATCTCTATTTTATTGCGAAGAAGCTTTTCAAACACCCACCTTTATCATTAAGAGACTCCCAACCTCCGTCTTGAAGCAAAAATCACCATATGAAATTCTATATAATCGAGTGCCTAAATTTTCCTTTTTACATGTCTTTGGTTGCGCTTGTTGGCCTAACCTCCGATCTTATAATCCAAACAAGCTTAACTTCCGCTCCTAAACATCCATCTTCATTGGCTATAGTCTTTCTCATCATAGTTACAAGTGCCTTGATCTTTCCACTGGCAAAATTTACGTCTCAAGGCATGTTATTTTTTATGAAAACTTCTTCCCCTATGTCAACAAACATACTTCTTCTTCATCTAATCCGCCATCTATTTCTCTTCCTTCCAATATATGTGTCTCGCCTCCAACCAGTTTTTCTGACTTGCAACCTAGCCATATTTCTACTAGTACAGCTGCACCTTGTTTATCTCCCTCTACAAGTTCAGATAATGAGATCAATGGCCTTCCTACTACTAATCAGCATCAAGTATCAGATTTCCCATCGGCTTTGCCTACAAATGCTACTGCTTCAACTCAGGCGTCAAACACTCATTCAATGACAACAAGGTCCAAGAATAATATTCACAAGCCATGCAAGCAATCTGATGATTATTTTAGGCATCCCCTGCCTCGTGCATTACTAGCCCAAAGCTCTCCCGAGAACTAGGAGCCTAGCTGCTTTACTGAAGCCTCAAAATCATCTCTGTGGCACGAGGCTATGAACAAAGAATTTAATGTGTTGCTTCAAAGTGGTACTTGGTCTCTGATTCCACCCTCACCAAATAAAAATCTTGTGGGCTGCCGCTGGGTTTATAGAATCAAAAAGAAAGCTGATGGGACTATAGAGCGTTACAAAGCTCACCTAGTCACCAAAGGCTTCCCTCAACAAGAGGGAGTTGATTTTTCCGAAACTTGTAGCCCCCTTATTAAGCATGCTACAATTAGATTGATCTTGTCAATTGCAGTCACTCATGATTGGCCCATTCAACAAATTTATGTGCAAAATGCATTATTGCACAGTGATTTGCATGAAGATGTGTTTATGACACAACCACATGGTTACACTCATCCTTCCAAATTATGTTTATAAGTTGAACAAGCTTCTATATGGTTTGCGGCAAGCTCCACGAGCTTGGTTTTCAAAGCTATCCAACAAGCTTAAGTCCCTCAATTTTCATGAAAGCAAAGATGACACTTCATTATTTGTTCTCCACTCCAAAACTGCAACTATTTATGTTTTAATTTATGTGGATGACATTTTAATTACTAGATCAAATTCAGCTCTTATCACCGACGTCATTCACAACCTCAAGAAGGACTTTGTTGTGAAAGAATTGGGACCTTTTAACTTTTTCCTTGGTGTAGAAGCACTAAGATGTAGTCATGGGATTTATCTTACACAGAAAAACTACATTGTCGACTTGCACAAGAAAAGCAACACGACTCAAGCTAAACCTTGTAGCAGCCCTATGGCTTCAACCTGCCATCTCACCTCCACGCCTGGCCAACCTTGTGCTGATGCCAAACTCTATCGCAGCATTGTTGGTAGCATGCAATACCTTGCATTCACAAGACCAGACTTGGCCTTTGCAGTTCACAAAGTCAGCAAGTTCATGCATAATCCTCTTGAAACACATTGGCAAGCCTTAAAGCGAATTCTACGCTATCTTAAGTTTTCGATTTCAACAGGATTACTCATCTTCAAAGCAGCAAACTTTGAATTTCAAGCTTTTTCATACTCGAATTGGGCAGCCGACAGAGATGGTAGACGATCTGTAGGCGCTTATTGCATCTATCAAGGTTCCAGCTTGATCTCCTGGAGTTGTAAACAACAACCAACAGTTGCTTAAAGTAGCACAAAAGCTGAGTATAAGGCTCTCTCCAATACTGCAGCTACTCTAATCTAGCTAAAGTCCCTCATCTCTGAACTTGGCATCTCTGTCAAGCAACCACCTGTTCTCAGGTATGACAATATCGGTGCCACCTATCTAGCATTGAATCCAGTGTTTCATGCAAAAACAAAACACATCGAGATCGATTTTCACTTCGTTCGAGATCAAGTTCACCGTAAGGAACTCAAGGTTCAATTCATCTCCAGCCTTGACCAGTTAGCTGATGCACTAACAAAACCATTGCCGCCAAAGCATTTTCAAACTATTAGAACCAATTTGAATGTTCGTAATCTACCCTTTTGATTGAGGGGGCATGTAGAAGATCAAGTGATTTCAAATGAAATCATTATTGAAAATCAGGAGCATAATCTTGCCAAAACTCAAGCAAATTGATCCTGCTAACACAGATTTGTTGCAATCCATCAATACCGAAATTCAAGCTGAAAGTTAGGAACGGGGAAGATACGATTCTAAGGCCTTGATATTGTATAGATGTACATAGTTTAAATTACAAATTTAAATGTTGCTGATTTTTAGCAAATCAGTTTTAGATGCATTTATATATATTGCATGTATACCACAAGTGAGATATATGAAAACAAACATCTTTATCTCCTATATTTCTACAAAGATATAGGAATGGATTAATACAGTGAAGAACACCTACAAAGATCATAAAGAAGTATGGGAATCAGGCACATGGAAGGAAGGCTAAATACGTACCACCCCCATGGGGAGACTTCAAACTCAATTCTAATGTAGTCTGCATTCATTCGGGAGGATTTCCAAAATGCTAGCAGCTATATGCCACGACAACAAGAGAGCGAGCCATCTTGACAACCCAAACACATGGCAGTCAACAATGCAACGGGGCTCAAAATAGATAACCGGAGACTAGAAGGCAAGTTATCACAACTATCCAAAATGAATAACTCTATCCAAATGAAGAATAGTTGGCCGTGTAATCAAGGATATAATCATGAAACCCAAAGAGAAAAGCTTGCAATGCTATTACAATTCAGAGAAGTACCAATTTTACTGCGCACAACATTGCCAAACGGGCAACTTCTAACAACTTCATTTGAAGCATTCCCACCCGCTCCATCCCTAGCCAATTGCTGATCCCAGTTTTGTATTTTGTATTCAAATTGCCATATAAATTTATATTTTCTTCTCGAGAAATTATATTTGCAGTTATAGAGTGCGCAAGTTTCGCGTATTTTTTTTTAAAAAAGTGAGTAAATATGTGACTCACATGAAAAAATTAATTTTTTAATGGTGGACTCCTTTTTTTTCAAAATGAGTGTGCTACACTTGCACAACTCATGATTATATCTAGCATTACTTTATTGTTGGAAATCAAGTAAAAGTTGAGTGAACGACAAGTAATCCAATATATAACAAGAGTACCGTGGATGGAATGGTACTACAATGCATGACCCTCCCTGAATAAGTTGAGATGGGCGTGGAAGGGATTACGACATACAATGGAGTGAGGCCTTCTTGCTAGTCTTTTTTTTTTTTTTTTTCTAAGTAAAGATTAGAAGGAGGAGAGAAGAAAGAGTCTTCTAGCATTGCTAGTTATATATATAGTTATAGGTTATACGTTGCAATCCCTTCCACCCCAAACTCAACTTATTCAGGGAGGGTCACGCTTCGTAGTACAATTCCATCTACGGTACTTATTACCAAATCAAATTTCCTTCATCCCCGCAAGATTCCACAATTCTCGCAATCCCATATTTTTTGCTAATTAGCCGTAGCCGTTACACATTCTTTGTACAACAAATTCTTTTCATGTATACATTATTTCACTCAAGCATATATACGTGTATGAAATCAATGAATAAACAAGAGAATTATTTCTCACTTATCTTGCGTTGCCATATTCTTATCTTCTCACTGTTTTTTTAGGACCTTCAGTTGAAGAGGCTGATTGGAGCAGGTGAAACTTGCAATGGACTCTACATTTTTCAGCCCCAAAAATGAACTACTTTGTCCGTTCAAAAAAATGATAATAAGACCCTATGGCATTGCCATCTAGTTCATCCTCAAGCTTTACTATTCCTACTATTTTTGATAGTCCATGTATTCTTTCTTCTTGTGATACTTGTGCTCGTTCTAAGCACACCCGTTTACCTTTTCCAGTTCATGCGAATAAAAGATTAATTCCTTTTCATCAATTACATTATGATATTTGGGGGGGTTATCCCACTGTCTCTATTTGTGGTGCTCATTATTTTTTTACTATTGTTGACGATTTTTCTCGCACTACATGGATTTATTTAATGCATTTTAAATCAAAAATTTTTAGTCATTTAATGCATTTCTTTGTTATTTTCAAAACTCAATATAACTCCATGGTTAAAATTATTCATACCGATAATGGTCAAGAATTCCTTTCCAAAAATCTTCAAACCTACTTCCGTGACCATGGCATCCTTCATGAACATACCTATGTTGAAACTCCTCAACAAAATGGTGTTGTGGAACGTAAACACAGGCACCTCTTGAATGTTACTCGGATTCTTCGTTTTCAAGCTCATTTACCCATTAAATTTTGAGGAGAATGTGTTTTACTGCTGCATATCTCATCAATAGGACCCCTAGACGGTCTCTTCAAAATAAAACTCATTTTCAACTTCTTCTCAATACTGCACCCACCTACTCTCATCTATGTGTCTTTGGTTGTCTTTGTTATGCTCAGACCCTCACTGCTCATCGCAACAAATTTTCTCTCCGAGCATCTTGTTGTATCTTTATTGGTTATCCTAGAGACTGTAAAGCTTACAAATTATACAACCTTGACACTAACTCTCCTGTTTACTCGCGTGACGTTACTTTTCATGAAAATCAGTTCCTTTTCAACACTCTGTTACTTCCCAACCCAACCCATCCCAAATTTTATCTTTACCTATTCCCGAACCTATTCCCGCCTCTACTCCTTCACTGCCCACACCTACAAATCCAAACCCCAATTCTCCTCTTCCCTCTTCAAACTCCACATCCCATATTCCCTCTCGCCCTCGCTGTGCTATCACCCACCCCACCTATCTTCTTGATTATGTTTGTCCTACCATTTCCATAGAGTCCAATGCATCTTCAACTACTGCACAGTCCTCAGGTACTTCTCATCCCTTATATGCTTTCCTTTCATACTCTCGTTTTTCACATGCTCATCATTTATTCTTAACTGCTCTCACTGCTTCTGTTGAGCCCACTTATTACTCTGAAGCCAATCGCCACTCTCACTAGCGTGAAGCCATGGCCTCCGAACTCCGTGCTCTTGAGGAAAACTCCACTTAAATACTTGAACCTCTTCCTTCTGGCAAAAAACCTATCGGTTGCAAATGAGTTTTCAAGACCAAACTTTGTGCTGACGGTACCATTGAGGGCTGCAAAGCTCGACTTGTAGCCAAAGGCTACACTCAGGTGGAAGGCATAGACTATCATGAAACCTTTGCTCTAGTTGCCAAAATGACCACGGTCCACTGCGTTCTAGCAATTGCTACCACCAAGAATTGGATTATTCACCAAATGGATGTTCACAATGCTTTTTTGCACGGTGAACTTGATAAGGAAGTTTACATGAAACCCCCACTAGGCTACTACATTAAGGGGGAGACACGTGTATGTCGCCTCCAGAAATCCCTCTATGGCCTCAAGCAAGCTTCTCAGAATTGGTTTTTCAAACTAACATCTGTTCTTCTTAATGTAGGTTTTGTTCAATCTCAGGCCGATCACTCTCTATTTACCTTTTTTATTGCTACTAGCCTCACTATTATCTTGGTATATGTCAATGACATCTTGATCGTTGGTAATGATCTCTCTCAAGTCACTTTCTTCAAGACTATTATTTCTTCTCACTTCAAAACTAAGGATCTTGGATCGCTCATATATTTCCTTGGTCTTGAAGTCGCTCACTCACCTTCAGGCATTTTTCTCAATCAGTGCAAATATGCCCGGGATATTCTTGCCGATAATGGCTAGCTTGGTTCTCGCCCTACTTCATTTCCCATGGAACAGAACTTGAAGCTCAACGACACAGATGGGGATTTACTTCTTGACCCTGCCTCATACCAACGGTTAGTTGGACGACTCATTTATCTCACCATCACTCGCCCTGATATTGTCTTTGCCATCAACATCCTCAGCCAATTCATGCATGCTCCCATAATTTCTCACGTGATAGCTGCTACGTGTGTTCTCCGCTACATCAGAGGCACTCCAGGCCAAGGCATTTTTTTCTCCTCCTCAAATGATCTTCATGTTCGCGCCTACACAAATTCTGATTGGGTCAGCTACCCCACCACCCGACACTCTACCACTGGTTTTTTTTTATCACTCTTGGCTCTAGTCCTATTTCATGGCGCACCAAGAAATGGACTACAGTAGCTCGTTCCTCTACAGAAGCCGAATATTGTGCCATGGCTGTCACCACCTATGAACTAGTATGGTTGCAATAACTCCTCCGTGATCTCGGCATCTCACACAAAGGTCTCATGACTCTCTACTATGACAACCAATCACTCTCTACATTGCTCACAACCCTGTCTTCCATAAACGCACTAAACATATTGAGATCGATTGCCATATTGTTCGTGAAAAACTCCGCTCTGGTCTTCTCACCATCGTTTACTTACCCTCTTCTGAGCAACTCGCCAACATCTTCACCAAAGCTTTGGGTAGTGATCATTTTCATCATCTATCTCGCAAGTTGGGCATTACGAATCTTCATGCGCCAACTTGAGGGGGAGTATTACCAAATCAAGTTTCCTTCATCCTCGCAAGATTCCACAATTCCCACATCTTCTTAATTAGCCATAGCCGTTACACATTCTTTGTACAACAAATTCTTCCCATGTATACATTATTTCACTCAAGCATATATACACGTATGAAATCAATGAATAAAAAAGAGAATTATTTTCCACATTCAGTTTCTTAACAGTAATCTTGTTATATATTGAACTTTTGTCATTTCACTCCACTTTTACGTGATTTCCAACAATATAAAGGAAAATGATTTAGCAACAACTACCTCACAACTTTAACACAACTTAGTATTAATTAATTTATTTATTATTTTTTTTTCATTAGTTTTGAACTGTTGCTTCTGACAGTGCATTTGAATTGGGGAGAAAAATTAAATTTTTTATAGTAAAGTTTTTGACAGTGTATTCTCTCCTCTGCATCTTCTTTTCATCTATGTGTCATCTCTCTTCTTCTTCTCTCTCTCTTCTCTGCATCTTCTTTTTTGATGGATTGTTACCAGGTGTTTAGGAAATGCAGCTCATGTATTCGAGCAGCAGCTTGCCAACAAAAATAAAGGTCACCACCGTGTGAGAGAAGCAGATCATGCAACTGCCGCCTGAGGTGGTCAAACCAAGATTGGCGACTGTGGCATCGAGCGGGCTGGTGAAGCTGAGATAGAGAGAGTGAGAGAGAGAAAACAGAGAGGGAGATCATCTAATGTGCAGCGGAAGCACTTACCGAAGGACGAACAAAGAGACAGCAGCACTATGGGAGGTCATGACAGATGCTAGGCTGAGGTGATGGTGCAGTGACGGCCAAACACGAGGTGAAGGATGCACGCGGCAGTGGTTTGGATGGAGGTTGATGGCGGCATCGTTCGGCTGGGTTGTGTTGAATGGCGACAAGTAGAAAAGAGAAACTGCTTTGTTTTCAAGAAGTAAAACAGAGGTATCTTCGGTGTTTGCTTGACCGCGGAGGAGGCAGGGTGGTTGGCAACAGTGGTTCTTGATGGAGGAAAAATGGGTTGTAGCGGATGTTGTTTGGCGTTGACCAGTGGCTGAGCAGAAGATGTAGGTTGCGGGGAGATGGTTTTCATGGTGAGGAAGTTGGTGGTGGAGGAGGCTTGCGGAGGTGATCATTGTGGCAGCTCTTGGACACAGAATGGCATGCATGCTTGGGTTGATGTTGTGTGCTCTAGCTCCGGTGATTGGCTTTCAACTACGGTGTTGTGGGTTTTTCTTTCTAAGGTAACTATTACAATATGGTATGAATTTACAGTTACAAAAAATAAAGGCTAATTCCTAAAATCATGGAGATATAAATGAGGAAAAGATCTTTGCTTGATTGTTGGTAAGTGAGTTGTCAATACACCCCCTCAAGTGGGTGTATGGAGGTCCGTAATGCCCAACTTAGGTAGAAAGTGATGAAAGAGATCCCGACCTAATGCTTTGGTGAAAATGTCGGCAACTTGCTCATGGGAGGAGGTGTGAATAGCATGAAGGTGGCCGGAGCGAATTTTATCTCGAACAATGTGATAATCAATCTCAATATGTTTAGTGCGCTCATGGAACACAAGATTGTGAGCAATGTGTAAAGCAGATTGGTTGTCACAATGGAGGTGGATAGGCTCTGGGTCACGAACACCAAGATCAGCGAGGAGCTGTTTCAACCAAGTGAGTTCGCAAGTAGTGGAGGCCATGGCGCGATATTCAGCTTCAGTAAAGGAACGAGCCACAGTGGTCTGTTTTTTTGTGTGCCAGGAAATAAGGCTGGTGCCAATCTGAACAAAGTAACCTGTGATGGAGCGACGAGTGGTGGGGCAGATGGCCCAATCAGAATCAGTGTAGGCAGTAACATGAAGAGTGTTGGAGGAAGGAAAGAAAATATCTTGTCCTAGGCTGCCTTTGATGTACCGTAGAACGCAAGCAGTAGCCTTCATGTGAGGGGCACGAGGGGCGTGCATGAATTGACTGAGAATGTTTACTGTAAATACAATATCATGAGGAGTGATAGTCAAGTAAATGAGTCGACCAACAAGTCTACGATAAGGAGAAGGATCTGAAAGAAGAGAGTTGTCGTGGTTGGTGAGCTTTAAGTTTTGTTCCATAGGAAAAGAAGCAGTCCGAGCACCGAGTTGACCACTATCAGAAAAGATGTCAAGAGCATATTTGTATTGGTTGGGAAAGATGCCTTGGGATGATCGAGCAACTTCGAGACCAAGAAAATATTTAAGAGGACCGAGATCTTTAGTTTTGAAGTGTGTAGAGAGAACCCTTTTGAAGACCTCAATTTGTGATCGATCGTTGCCAACAACTAGAATATCGTCAACATAGACAAGAACAAGAGTGATGCTGGTAGGAGTAACCAGAGTGAATGAAGAATGGTCTGCCTGAGATTAAGAAAAACCCGCATCAAGAAGCACAGTAGTTGGTTTAAAAAACTAGTTGCGAGAGGCTTTTTTGAGGCCGTAGAGGGATTTGTGGAGGCGACAAACACGAGGCTCCCCTTTCGAACAATAACCAAGAGGAGGAGTCATGTAGACTTCTTCGTCAAGGTCTCCATGTAAGAAGGCGTTGTTGACATTAAGTTGGTGGATAATCCATTGGCGAGAAGCAACGACAGCCAACAAACACCGAATGGTAGTCATCTTGGCAACGGGAGCAAAAGTCTCATGATAGTCGAGGGCCTTCAACCTGAGTATAGCCCTTGGCGACTAACCGAGTTTTGTATCTTTCGACGGAGCCATCAGCTTTGAGCTTAGTTTTGAACACCCATTTGCAGCAATGGGTTTCTTTCCAGGAGGAAGGGACTCAAGGGTCCAAGTGGAATTATCTTCAAGAGCACGAAGTTTAGCAGATATGGCGTCACGCCAATGGGCATGATGAATAGCAACAGAATAGCAGGAAGGATCAGCAAAAACAGTGAGAGCATTTAAAAAATATAATAAGATAAGAAGGTGAAAAACGAGAATAAGAGAGAAAAGCAGATAAAGGATGAGCAGTACCTGAGGTCGATGCAGCGGATGAAGATGTAGTGGACTCAGTGGGTATGGTCGGGTAGAGATAGTCCTGAAGATATGTAGGTCTAGTAATAGTGCGATGAGGACGAGGAGGAGGAGAAGGGGGAGAAGGTTCGGAAGTGAGAGTAGAAAGAGGGAGAGGTGGTAAAATGGGTTCAGGAACAGGGAGAGGGATGATAGGGAGTGATGTGGGAAAAGAATGAGGGAAGTCCTGGAAAGGGAGCTGATGTTCATGAAAGGTGACATCACGAGAATAAAAAATAACTTGAGTGTCAAGGTTGTAGAGTTCATAAGCTTTATGAGTGCAAGGATAACCGAGAAAGAGACACTTAGAGGCACGAGGAGAAAATTTGTCATAGGAAGCTTGGAGAGTTTGGGCATAACAAAGGCAACCAAATACTCGGAGATGGTCATATTTTGGTGGGGTATTAAAGAGAAGTTCAAAAGGAGATTTATTTTGAAGAAGGCGACTGGGAGTGCGGTTGATGAGATAGGCAGCAGTGAGGACACATTCACTCCAAAAGTTTAGAGGTAAGTGGGCCTGAAAACGTAGGCTACCAGCGACATTCAAGAGGTGCTGATGTTTACGTTCTATAACACCATTTTGTTGAGGAGTTTCAACACAAGTGCGTTCATGAATGATGCCGTGTTCGTGAAGGTAATTTTGAAATTTATGAGAAAGAAATTCTTGGTCATTGTCAATGCGAATGATTTTAATGGTAGTGTTGACCTAATTTTGGATGAGAGCGAAAAAATGCATGAGATGAATGTATACTTTGGATTTATAGCGCATGAGATAAATCCAAGCAGTGCGAGAGAAACCGTCAACAATTGTAAGAAAATAATGAGCACCACAAATAGATGAGGTATGATAGCCACCCCATATATCACAAAAAATTCTATTAAAAATCATAGCACTTTTATTAGCATGAATAGAAAAAGGAAGTCTAGTGTGCTTAAAATGAGCACAAATATCACAATCAGAAATTATGCAAGAATTATTAAAAAGACTAGGAATGACTAAGCAGGAAGGGTGACCTAGGCATTGGTGCCATAAAATTTTATTCACAGTAATTTGAGTAGAAAGAGCCATGGTGGGAGGTGATCGGTACACATAAAGTCCATTGCAAAGCTCACCCGCTCCAATCAGCCTCGTCGAGTGCTGGTCCTGAAAAGAAACAGTTGAAGAAGAAAAAGAAACAAGGCAAGAATTAGTAGTGGTGAGCTGAGGGACTGAAAGGAGATTAAAAAGAAACTGAGGGACAAAAAGGACATTGTCTAAAGTAAGGTGTTCAGCTAAAATACATGTGCTAACACCCTCTATTTTAATTAAGCTCCCATTTGCTAAAGTGACCATTCGATCAGATGAGGAAGAAACCAATGAAGAAAACAGAGTGCGATCATGGCACAGGTAGTCAGTGGCGCCACTATTGACCACCCAGTCACGGTGGCTATCAAAGGGAAAAGAGGAGGAGACATTACCGACAAAATTTGCGGTGGGAATGGACGACTTAAGAAAATCGAGCAGCCTCTGATAAACATCCGGCGTTAAACTAGGGATGGGAGAGGAGACGAAGGCTTGGTGAGTCATCGGCGACGAGGGAGAAGGCTTGCCGAGGATGGAGGTCTACCGTGGGGCTCGCGGCCTGCCGGATACCCAACGATCTGCCAACATCGATCAGGGGTGTGACCTTGTTTTCCACATTTGGTACAAAGCAGGGGTTTCTTCGGAGGACCACCAGAGTGAGCGGCGAAGATGTGAGGGACTTCCGATGCCATCGTTGGTCGGACATGGAGGAGACGCTGCTGCTCTTCCTGAAAAAGAATACAAAAAATTTTGGTGATGGGGGGAAGAGTTTTCATGGCTAGGATTTGGGTTCGGAGTTGGGAAAAAGAGTCGTTTAGGCCAAGTAAAAATTAGTAAACTCTCTCATCTTCATCTTGTTGCTGTAATTCTTTCAGATCGTTGGTTTTTTGTAAATGGCTGAGTTCATCCCAAATTTACTTTATTTGACTGTAATAGTCATGAACAGACTGGTGGTGTTACTGTAGGGAGGATAATTCACGTTTGAGGTGATAAATCCTGACATTATTGCCATGGCAAAAGCGTGATTGAAGATCAAGCCACACTTCTCGGGGATCAATGTGGAATTCAAGAGAGTTGGCTAAGGAGGGACTGATGGAATTGAGGAGCCAGGTGAGAACCATATCTTTAGTTTGGTTCCATTGTTTGTAATCTGTAGAAGTAGGTTCGGGTGGGGGAAGGGTACCATCAACAAAAACTAGTTTGTTTTTGGCATTGAGAGCACGAGTCATGGCTTTTTGCCATTTGGGAAAATTGTCACTGGTGAGAAGACCAGAGACAAGGATGAGACTAGGAGAATCAGAGGGGTGAAGAAGGTATAGCGAGGGAGTAGTGTTGGAGGAAGAAGCCATTGGAACGGGAGAAAAGGATCGGTTAGGCTAATACCATGTCAAGAATTGAAACTTTTGTATTTCCAAATTATATTTTTACAATGAAGAGTTATCAGAATAAATAGATACAAGGAATAAATCTATCTAAGGTAACTATTACAATATGGTAGGAATTTACAGTTACAAAAAATAAAGGCTAATTCCTAAAATCATGGAGTTACAAATGAGGAAAAGATCTTTGCTTGATTGTTGGTAAGTGAGCTGTCAATAAAGAGGTTGAACGTGGGAGGGTCACGGTGGCTGAGAGAGATGTGAGGGGAAGATACAGAGAAGATGATAGTGGTTTACCATAAGGAAAGGTGGTGGCTTGAGGCGGCAGCAGTGCAGCACGGTGGTGAAGGCTTGTTCTCCTGCGTATTCTGTTGCTGCTGGCGGTGACATCCTTTTCACATGAAGATGTGGGCCGATATGGGTCTCGGTGATGGTGGTTGAAGAAGGTAGCAGCAGTTGCATGGTTTGAATTTTAAATTTGTGGTCTTTTTTGTTTTTAAACTTGTTGGTTTGATTTTTTTGTAGGGAATCTGCTTTGTTTGTCTTGAAGTTTTTGCTACTTCGAGGTTTGTATTTGTTTGATTTACTCTTTTTTTTTTTCATTAATCAATTGGGTTTCTTGGTTTGGTTTGTCTTTTTTGTTATTATGATGTTGGATGTGTCTTGATCTATTGAATCCTACTTTTTTTTTGGGTTGTTTGATATGATTATTTTGATTTCCAGATTTCTTAGAAAAACGTATCTTTCAGTTTTTTTTCTTTTAATGTTATGGTAGATATTTCTTTCGGTATGAAAAATAGATGATTTTTATCTTTTTTTTTGTTGCATTAATAGAAGTTGTTGTGTTTTTAATTTTGACTGTGTAGCTTGTGAATTAGAGGAAGCTTTGTGATTTTGGGTCGTTCGTGGGTGGGTTGGTTTGAAACTTGGATTGGAGGTGACTATAGGAGTGGGATGTTCAAACGAAGAACTTGAAGTGGTTGAGTATCTTTTTATGGATAGGTTATGTTGTTTCAATGCTTCCTACTCTCAGGTAAGGATGCTTATCTATTTCATGTCCTTTAGAGTTTAGTGGTACTTTTATCATAACTAATATGCCATGTTGTGAAAGCTTAACCAAGAGGCTGGGAAGGCTTGGTATTCAATTTTTGTGAGGGCTATTGTGTCATTGATTGAGGAAGTTGTTTTAGGTGTTCCAATTTTTCTTTTTTTTAAAGTTAAAGACTATGGATGAATATGATAATTGTAATTTTATTGAATTGAATTAATCAGCTTTCATATGTTATGGAGGTATTATTGATCATTCTTTGTTGTTTAATTGGTTGTATAACTACGATCTATGAGCATGTCCTCGAATACAACTACCCCCATATATCCACTTTTCTATTTAGTGGGGTTTGATGCAAAAGAAAAACCATTTTTTATCCAACAATAACACATAGGAAGTTCAGAAGTGATCATATTATCCCACACGGCACTACAAGTTTTCTACGGGGCTGTAATGATTACGGTTCCGATTTCCTAATACTTTTTCAAAGTGACAGCACAAGCAATGATGATTTTATATGCTTTAATCAAATAAATAAATAAATGATTAGAACCCATCAGATATGGAAACAAGATCCTGTATTGAGGCATTGTCAAAACGCATGGAGGAACCTAGGCTACATCAAGGGGCCACTCTAGGAGACACTATAATGGAGACACAAGACACGTATAAAGGGGCTATAGATCCAAGCTGGAATTCCACCCAACTAAGAGACAAAAGGAGAATACAAAGTCAACAGGTGGTTAGAGAAAAAGTTCATGTGCTAAAAGAGGTTGATATGAATGTACCAATGACCAATCAAAGAGAAGGGCATGTGACCATCTTTCAAGCCAAAAGGCGCTTGAAACTGAGTGCCTTTAGTGGAAAGGCCTATGCAATGATGATGAGTACAATTTTCTGCAAAGAAGTGGGTGTGACAAAATTTATCCTCGAGGGAGATGCCATGCAGGTTGTAAACTTACTAAATGCATCTCAAACTGATTGGAGATATGGTGGTCTTGGGATTTTGCAGTTTGTATTTAACCTTGAATTGTTCCAGGGTTCAGTTCAACAATGCTTTGGTTTTTTTATCCGAGTTCATTTTGATTTTTTCATGCACTTCTAGTTGTCAACAATTGGGCTGTGCATCCCAGATTAATGTACCCGACAATGGTTTAAATTGTTTTTTTTAGAGAGCTCATGCTTTCTTAGAAAATCTTGTGGAAGAATATTATGAGAGAGTACACCTTTTTCTCAAGTCCAATGTTCACCATACTAAACAGTCATATCTTATTCAATGATCTACAGAAGTACACGTCCAACAATTTGTTAACTCATCTCCAACGCCTGTGGCTGAGGCCCGTGTCCTCTGCGGTACTAAACAAGACCAAAAGGACTGGCCTCTTCTCTTTAATTATTATACTTTTTGTTTCTATATTTGCTAAAATTTAATTTTTGTTTCATTCATTAAATTATTTATTAATCATTTTTTTAAAACCATATTATTTTTGTAAAAAAAAAATGTTTCACTCAACTAGGCAACGTGCAAAGCACGTTGCTCCCGACCTAGTATGTATATGTATGTATGTATATATATATATATATATATGTATGTTGAAGCACATTTCAACATAAATCCGTATGGAATTGTTCATTTATTGTGTATAAATCCAGCTGTATCTGGAAAGTGTTGTGAAAAACGATGCAAGAAAGTAAAGTAAAACAAGAAATTAATCATACGACACAAAAATTTATGCAGTTCAGCAAGGTGTCTATATCCACGAAGCTACAGAGGATTTTATTTTCTTAAAGTCCAATACATAGTGTGGCAAAATAAAATACGCAACCGTATAGAATAGTACAATATATATATACATATGGGAAATATTCTAGTCACAAAGGAATTATACAAAAATAATCTCACAAACTGACGTGGTTTGATGTGATTTGTCAAATTATAAAACTCAAATTAGAGTCATTAGCGCGTAATCCCTAATTAGAGATCGTGTTGGGCCTATTGGCCCAAGCATGAGCTCCATAGTCCAAGCCTCATTGAAAATCTACTAAAAAACCAAAACGAATCATTGTTGGGTCGAGTCATCAAATCGGACCGCCGCAAAGAATAAACCAGACTCTGCACAAACAAGCCCAACAGAAAGAGTCAAATCCCATGACATTTGTTAAGTTTGAGCTCAGGCCCACCCTATAAGCCATTATTTGATCTCATTTTCACTTTTTTCTTCCTTTCCTTCTGTTTATATAATTAGCAAATCGCCTTCAAAGATGATGATATTATTCAATCTCAGTGTGTATGCTTTCGAAATAGTCGTTTAAGTGCAACCTAGTTTAACCATTTATTTCTATTGGCACTGAGTGCCTAAGAACAAAGTCCTAACTAATCTCAGAGATGCATTGGTACTCAAAAGGTGCTTTCCGTAAATGCACCTCAAGTAATTCAAGGGAAAACTCACCCAGTCCAGTAGCCCTAGAAATTGCTTATAACCGGATTTGAACCTTAGACTTGAGGCAGCATACCAACCAAACCAAAGCAAGGTGCTTTCCGTAAATGCACCTCAAGTAATTCAAGGGAAAACTCACCCAGACCAGTAGCCCTAGAAATTGCTTATAACCGGATTTGAACCTTAGACTTGAGGCAGCATACCAACCAAACCAAAGCCTTACAACTTGAACCAACCCCTAGCGGCAACCTAGTTTCACCGTTAGAACCCTAATTAGAGAGCTTAATTTTTATAGGCCCAAGTGTATCGCAGTTGGCATAAGTGGTTTCAAGTACTGCTGAAAAAATAACACTCCATCCCTGATAGTTACACTTACATCCTAGTTTAGTAGAGGAAGTTGGTAGATAGAATCATAGAAGGGACCTTTCTCGCATGAGTTGGATGTATCGCAGCAATTGAAAAATCCAGGATGATTTAAGTGTTTCTGTGCGGAGCTGCTCCTGAACTGCTTTTTTTCTAGCCATCCAGATTGTTTCTTATGCTATGGCTGCAAAGAGATTTTTTTGTCAAAAATAAGAAAAGCCCTCTAATGCTACCAGCATTTAGATCCATGAGTTTGCTCAGATTGAAGATTAGTTTAATCTAGTCTATGATGCCCAGGGAGAGAAATGGTGTATGTGGAGAAGTTAGCGGATAGTTTCTTCAGACAACCTGGAGAAATGACCATTCAAGATTAGGTGTATTCGAAAGTTTCGGTCTTTGAATCCACAGGCAGGAGAAACGTCAACATTGTGGTCGACGAATTTGATTTTAACAGGGAATGCATTAAGAAACTTTCCATTTTAGTAGTTTCAATCTCTCGAGAATATTTCGTTTCCAAACAGTCCCATTCATTGAGTTCAAGTGGCCAGTAAACATAATCAATTTCAATGCAAGGAAAAAAAACAAAGATATGGAAATTTATGGAAGATATAGCACACACTTCATGCATTCAAGCCGTATCAGCTTGTGCAAGTATCGTAACCTAACTAATTTTGGCAAGACAGATATATATACCTTGGATGCAGAAGTAATGCATTCTTGCCGGACCGCAACTGCAAGCATTCCTCACAAGTTCTTCTCTTCAATGTGACCACCATGGCTGATGTCTTGATGTTCTTCCTCCAACCCAACAGTCTTGTTCCTCTTCTTGGTCACAATGTCTAAGAAAAAATCCACCAAAACAGATTCATAGGACGGCATTTTGGCATACCCAGGGAAGTAATTGATATCGATCACAAGATACCTATTCCCATCTCTACCATCCTTGATCATATCGAAGTTAAAGAGCCGAAGCCCCATCTCTTCCCTCAACCCCCTCGCCAACTCCGTCACAAACTCCAATGGCGGCGGTTCTGACTTCTCAGCATCGGAACAACTATCCTCCTCATCTTCATTTCTCGCCGAATTCGATATCTGCGAAAATGACAACAGACCCTCCGTATCACCGTTATTCAGCTTCTCTTCGGATATATCTGGAAGCGACTTGCGCTTCACGCAGTTGATGTACTCTCCCGCCACGTACACCTTAAAAATCACCCCGCCGTGGTTTACGAACTCCTGCAGCACGATTGGTGTTTTCAACTTCTTCAACCCGTTCGGATTTAACACCAAGCACATCTCGTGCGAATTCGCGCTGCCGTCCGCAGACACCTGCTTCGCTATCACCGGCAACCTTAGCCCCAGCTCCTGAGTCGCATTCGGAGCCATCAGAGTCTCCGACTTGTACACCACTCTTTGGTTTGGAACCCCGAAGGCTTCGTTTCCTTGAGGCATTCTCAGCCGGGTCACCACCTCGAGCATGGAGACCCGGTTGTGGAGCTTCTCGATGGCCTCCGGCGGATCGATTACGACGACGTTTGGGTGTTCGACCGAGAACTGGTGCAGCTGCTGATTCCAGTCACGTCCGTACAGCTTGTGGATGATGCAATCGAAGGGTCCCTGTTCAGTGATGGGTTTGGTGGGATGGATGCGGATGACATCGACGCCGCGCTGGTTAGCGTGATCTATGAGAGAGTCCTGGATGAAGCTTAGTTCCTTCTTGGGGGAAAGAGCATATCCTATGCGGTACCTTGGAGATGGATCGGACATTTTCTGTTTGAGAAGTGAGAAAGTTGAGAAGGAAAATTCTCGACTAAGAAACAAAGTGTGTTGATCAGCAGTTTAGCACAGAAACCTTTCGAAGTATGTTGTCTGGGTTTGGAATCATAGCGGTGGGTTTTATGAAATGAGTTAAAAGAGGTTAATTAAAAGATGAGTAAAATATTATTAAAATATTATTTTTTAATATTATTATTATTTTAAAATTTAAAAAAGTTGAATTATTTTAAGGATGTCAAATCGTGTTAACGGATCGTGTTCGTGTCGTGTCAAGCCATGTATATTAGATTATGTAGGTCAACTCTAATCCGGTCCGTTAAGTTTATTGTGTCAACATCTCAAACTCTAATACGATCTATTAACATAACGGGTCGTGTCGTGTCAATCCGTTTTGACTCATTTATGTAAATGAGTTGGACAGATCCAAAATTACCTATTTGACCTAGTTAAATTTAGTATAATTTTATATAAATGTTAAAACTATAATACCTATAAAAAAAATATAAAATTAACTATAAATTCAAAATTACAATTTAAATAATAAAAATATCAAAATTAAAATCTCAACAATTTTATTTTTTTGGTATAAGGGTATAATTATAATTTTAACTTTCTTAATGGGTCATAAAGGGTTATAACGGGTCAAAACGGGTTGATCCGTTAAGCAATCGTGTCTTAACGGGTCAATCCGTTTTGACTCGAATCCGTTAAAGCTAAATCATAATTTGCTTTTATCATGTCGTATTCATGTAGGATTAACGGGTCGTATTATATATTGTCACTTTTAATTATTTATTATATTTTATATGAAAATTTTTAAAAATTATAATAATAAGATAAAAAAAAAATGAGATGGATCATTCTTAAGACCTCGTTAGCAAGAAGTGGCAGCTAATTTCAATTTTAAGGATTCTCACGCTCGATGATTATATATCAAGAATACTTTTAGAATATTTGTAAATAATAATAAAATAATTCATAAATGTAAAAAATAAGTTTGTAAATAATAACAAAATAAAGTTAAAATATTTTATTAAATTTAAAAAAAGACTAAAAATAATTTTCAATTTGAGAATATCTAATTTGGAGGAGGCAACAAGGAAGCGAAGACTTTGTTTAGTAGGCAAAGTACTCTATTTTGAACTGACTTGTAGGGAAGGAGGTTGTGCGCTTTACAATGGCAAATATCTGAAAAGTTGGAAAATCCTTCACATTTCAGAAAATTTGCCCAAACTTGTTCATTATCAAGTTTATATATATATATATATATATATATATATATCAAAATTTTATATTAATAACTTAATATTAATATTTATGTTCAATATTAAAATTTTATATTATATTAATTTTATAATATAAGATTAAAATTTATATGTTATATCAAATTTTATATTAAAAATTATAAAATTAATTTTATGTTATATCACATATTATATTAATTTATGTTATAAGATTATTAAACTTGAATATTAAGATTAAAATTTCATGTTATATTAATTAGAAATTTAGCATATAATATAATATAAAAAATTATAAATATATATACCAGTCCGGTTCAATTTAAACTAGTTTTCATTTTTTGAAAATCGGTACCAATTGGTTTAAGATCGGTTTTGGTTCTTAAGAACCAGTATGGACTATTTATAAACCGGACCGAACGGTTCAGTCCAGTCTGATTCAATCGGATTTCTAGCTTATTTTTACACCCCTAAGTGCATGTACAAGAGGACGAGGCTACATGGGGAAGCTACCTACGAATGAAGATTGAGATTGACTTGAGAAAACCTATTTCATATGGTCGAACAGTGAATTTGAAGGGACAGGGGATCTAGGTTCCATTAAAGTCTGAGAAACTTCCTAAGATGTGTTTTAAATGTTGAAAGATTGTCCATGGGAGAAATGGATGCAGAAGTGCTGGACACCATAAGAAGCATAACAATGCTCTAGAAAATCAATTCAGATCATGGCTCAAAGTTGACCAAAGTTCACGTAGGAGGATGTCAAGTAGACATTCAGAATCTGTACAAGAAGACACAATGGGAAATGAGCAGTTTTCTCAATCACAGTCACAAGCTAGGGATGAGATGCCGTTGGCTGGGAGCAAATCTGTGGATGAAAATGGCAGAAAAAGTGGCAAGAATCAGGATGATTTGGAAGTAGAAAAAGGATATTACCTTAGAGGAGGCACCATCATCGGGGATGGATGATAACACAAAGGAAGATCTTTTGACTATTGGAACCAAGGAGAAGATCACGGAGGAGGATATGAGAGTTTAATCCCATCTGATTAGAAGAAAGGATATGGTAGTATTGAATGGAGAGTGTTATTGGATATTTATAGTGGTAGAGTAATGGGCTGTGAATCAGCGCAAAATGGATTGGCACCCATTGCCAATGAAAAGCCCAACTCCTTACGAGGCAGATGAAACCCCATCCTTTGATAGCTCGTAACCTTCAGGCATCAGTAATGGTGGAAAGACCCCAGCAGGAAGGAGATGGAAGAGGAGAGCTCATGAATAAGGTAAAAACACCCCTCTCCCAACTAATTTTGTTTCTTCCAAACATAAGTTGAAAGATAGTGAGCCTAAGCACTCTTCTCTTAGTGGTTTGAAAAAGAATAGAAGGGATGTATTTCTAGTGGGCGAGAAGTCTTATTTGTCAATGACGGTGGCTGTTGGTCTGCCCACATTTAGACAATTCAGGATATTTGCCTTATGGTGAAGGACAAGCAGCCCAATATTGTATTCCTAATTGAGATAAAGTTATTGTCAAATAAGTTTATTTTTAAGAAAAAGGTTGAGATTTGCTAGATGCTTTATGGTAGAACCGAGGGGGAGGAGAGGAGGATTAGCTCTGTTATGGAAGTTTGAAGGGATGTTGAAATTCTGAACTACTCACAGAGACACATAAATACTATGATATACGAGGAAGACCATAGCAAGAAGTGGACTCTGACTGGATTTTATGGCCACCTTGATACCAATAAGATGAGAGAATATTGAGATTTATTGTCTTTACTAAAACCTCCAGAGTCTTCACTTTGATGTGTGATTGGGTATTTCAATGAGATCCTTTCACAAGATGAGAAGTGTGGAGGTAGACTGGTAGAAAGTCAAATGGAAGGTTTCAAGAAGGCCATGGAGGACATACAACTATATGATTTGGGGTGGAGGGGTGACAAGTTTACTTGGAACAACAAGCATAAAGATCTAACCTTCACCAAGGAGAGGTTGGATAAGGCAGTTGCAAATGCCTAGTGGTTAGACCAATACAAAGATGTTAAAGTTTAAGTGTTGGCTACCAAAAATTCATACCATAAGCCTATTTTAATGGCTATTGAAGGGGTCAATACAAGGAACAAATAAAGAAGGAAGATATTTAGATATGAAGCCAACTAGGCCATTGATGCAGAGTGTGAACAAATCATTTTAGAAGAATGGGGGGTGGGAAATGTGGGTGTTTATCTGCCTCTTAGGAGGGTCCAAAAAAAATTAAAGGTTTGTAGTGGGGCTTTAGACAGATGGAACTTTATAAGATTTCAAGGTAGTGAGAAGATCATAGCTACTAAAACTTCAAGGCACATAAAACTACAAGAGGAAAAAGGCACTCATAATGCTGCTGAGGTTAACAGTTTGCAAGAAGAGTTAAGTCTTCTACCAGAGCAAGAAGGTACCAAATGGAGAGAGAGAGCTAAAAGGAAGGGGTGCCAGTTAGATAACAAGCACACCAAATTTTTCTATGCTTGTGTAAATCAAAGAAGGAAGAAGAATGAGATCTATCAAATCTTGGATAGTCATGGAGGCATTATGAGGGATCAAGTTAAAATTGAAGGAGCTTTTTTGCAACACTATGAAGACATGTTCAACTCCTCAAATCCATCTAAGGAGACCATAGAAGAGTGTTTAGCATCAGTTAATCCCCAAGTGATAGTGGAAATGAATGCTGAACTTTTAAAATAATTCACAAAAGCTGAGGTCAAGGAGGCACTCCATCAGATGGCCCCCTCAAAATCCCCAAGCCCCAATGGCGATGGCTATGTTGTTTGTTTCCCCCAATTCCATTGGAGCATAATGGGTGATGAGGTATATAGTGCAACCCTTAGTGTTTTAAAAGGGGAGGCATAGACCTTCTTTTAATTTCAATTATATTTCTATAAGGGATGTCAGGCTCATTAGCCTGTGTAATGTATTGTACAAAATGATTTCCAAAGTCTTAGAAAATAGACTCAAGAAAGTGTTACCTTATATCATCTCCAGCAACTAGAGTGTTTTCATTCCTAGCCTACTCCTCACTGATAATATTAACATGGCCTATGAAGTCCTATACTTTATGAGAACTAGAAAAAAGGGGAACCAGGTAGCATGGCCCTTAAGCTTGATATGTTCAAAGCTTATGATAGAATTGAATGGACCTATCTGAAAGTTATGATGAAGAAACTGGATTTAATGATAAGTGGATGTCTCTGGTTACGAAATGTATGGCTACAGTTTCTTATTATATCCTTGTGAATGGACAACCAGGGGGAAAATATTTCCTTCCAGAGGTATCAAACAAGGAGACCCTATTTCTCCTTATATGCTCATCATGTGCGCTAAAGGGTTGAGTTCTCTTTTGGATCATTTTGAGAAGAGAAGGGACACAAAGGGGTGGCACTGATTAGGGGAGGAACAAGGATAAGTCATTTGCTTTTTACGGATGACTGTATTTTTTTTTTTTTGCAGATCCATCTTGAATGAATGGACAAAAGTGCATGGTTTATTGGACAAATATGGCGCTTCCTCTGGTCGATGTTTGAACAGGAAAAAAAAACCTCCATTTGCTTTAGCTCAAATTCTGATCAAAGACACAAGGACTCACTCATTCAAGTAGCTAGGATTAGTCCTAGTGGGGCAGCTATAAAAAATATTTGGGGTTACCAACTATGGTGGGAGGTCTAAATACAATACATTCAGAGACATTAAAGAGAGAGTGTGGCGCAAGCTCTATAGTTGGAAGAACAATCTTCTATCATAAGTTGGTAAAGAGGTTATGCTCAAGGTTGTGGCTCAAGCAAAACGTGCTTTTTCTATGAGTGTATTTAAGTTATCTAGTAGAGCTATAAATACAATAATAAAAAAAATCAGTGGAGAAGCTGGCATATATCAATGGGAGAAGCTAAAAAGAGGGGGAGCTAGGATTCAAAGACATGAAGTGTTCTAACAAAGCAATGTTGGCTAAACAATGTTGGAGGATGCTTTGCAACCAATCCTTCATGGCTACTCAAATTATGAAGGAGAAGTATTTCAAACATGAACACTTTCTGGATGCAAAACTTGGTCATAGGCCTTCTCAGATTTGGAGGAGCCTATGGTCATCTATGGATTTTTTAAAGGAAGATTTGATATGGAGAGTGGGAATCGTAAGAAGATCATGATTTAGGGGGATAAGTGGTTACCAGTCCCTTCTTCCTAGGCCAGCTCAATGACCTGTTAAGTCGTTTGACAATGATTCAAGAGTTGAAAAACTTATTCATGATGATAGTGGAAGTTGAAATAAACAAGTCATAGATGAGATTTTTTGTAGTGAATAAGCTGAAGTTTTCTATAGCATCGTTGTTACCTATTAGTGGGATGGATATTGAAGATAAAAATATATGGGGACACAAAAAGAATTGATTTTTTCTGTTAAAAGTGCACATCAATTGTAGCATTACAAAAAGAGGATTATAAGGGGTGAATCATCAAGGCAGTCTGAAATGGATTCTAGTTGATTACAGATATGGGGCTTACAAGTCCTGGGAGTACTAAGCTCTTTATATGGAAAGCCTGTCATGACATCTTGCCAACTATGAACAATTTGGTTAAGAGACAGGTATTAAAGCCACCTTTGTGTTCCATCTATACTCAGGAGAAGGAATCATCGTGTTGATGATATTCAAATTGTGTATAATTTTTCTAAATTAAATAAAGCATTATAACAACTACATGGTGTTAATTCTTATATTTTTATTAGTATTGAAATATTTATTTTTCTTAGAGGAATAGTAAAAGAATAAGCCTTGGATGTGAAGATAAAAGGAAGAGATGAAGAAAAAAGAAAAGAAAAAGAAAGCAAAACGACTGACATTGGACGCACAAAGCAAGCAAAAGAGTCACATACGAAAAGAAGAAACGTAAAATAAGGAAAAGAAAAAAAAGTGGTAGCATCACAAAAGGAAACGAAAGAGTTAGGGGCATCCAACCTATATAAAGAGAATATGATTGTCTATGCAGGGTCTTTCTCATTCTGGATGAAACGATACAAGGGCACTGGAAAGCAAAGAAATACTCTAGCACCACAATATGTATAGACTGAAGGAGAAGAAAACAAAACTGGAGTTCTATCTCCAGTTTTGCAGCTATGTTTATGAGAGCTAGCATTTTAATTTTTATTTCTCTTTAGTTGGAAAAAGGAATAAAATGAAAATGTCAAAGAAAATTGCAAGTCTAGTTTTTACCATTACCCACGTATTATATATTTCCCTTCTTTTACCCTACATTACGTACCAATAAAGTCCTTATTGATCTTGAGGATTGCATGATTTAGATGTTGACATGACTATGTGATAAAGTATGGCATAATTATATTCTCTACATCCTGTCACGAGACTATCTATTTTTTTTCTTTCCAAGCATTTCTTCTTATAATTTAAATGTGAGATATTTGAGTTTACTTGTATTATTCCGCTCACATATTACATTATTAAGAGTGTTACACCTCATTGAGAGTGATTTTATTTGTTGAGCGTACACCCTAGTGAGATTTGAGTTGAAGCATATGTTCATATAGAAATTCGAGTCACGTTTATTCTAAACCAAGGGGTGTGTTTTGTATTGGCTAATACTTTCACTCACAATGAGTATTGAAGGCATGTGAAATTTATTTAGTATTTAGTATTTTGACCTTTCATTAACTTTTTGCTAAGGAAAATGAAAAAAAATAAAAAAGAAAGGAAAACAAATAGTTTTTTTTCATCTTTAGTTTTGACTTGCTTTAATTGCTAGAGTGTGACACCCTTGACCCCCACGTGTGATTTGGAGGGAGCAGCGACGCTGAGGTGCAGACCACATGGATCACACACCCCAAGCACAACATGAATGCAAGTGGGTGTGCAAGCATGCAACTTAAAAGTGTATAATTACAGACGTAGTGGAGAAGTAAAAAGGGGCAGTCAGAAGTGTACCAAAATTTCAAATTACAAACCTAACAAAAATAATTCATAAACTAATATAGTCATCCAACTAGATAAAAGAATGCAACCACATAGCAACAACACAAGGAAGAAGTCCCCATGTCTTCACTCCTCCAGTGGGGTCGGCCCCTCCTGCTCATACATATCCTCTACATCAAAATCTACGATTCCATGGTGGGAATACCACAATGAGATTTCGCAATCCGAGTAAGTAATCAACATGCAACAACCAAGAGTTTAAAACATGCACTTATACAATCAAGAAAGTAAGACAACCATACAAACAAAAGACCACAATATCCATTTCTTCCAACATTTCCCAAAAATATCACATTTAAACAGAACACGCACGCCAAAAACCCTATTAGCCCAAAACATAACCATTTATCACGTATGCACCATAGTCTATCATGTGGACCATCCACACACCCCGACTCCCTTCGTCACACCACGTGTAATAACTGTGCATGTGACTAAAAGTTTTTATAATTAAGATTTTTACCTATTTATTTCTCAAAATTTTATGGAAACATCTTATATAGATGGATATTAGCCCCCGATCAAAATTATGATTTCCAAAATTTCCAAAAATCTGTATACAGATAAATGTCTCTTTCCAAATTTTTTTCTATATGGTCCAAATTTTTATTTAATTGAATTCTATATGTCACGTAATTATTATGATGTTGTCTTTTCAAAATTAAGTTCTTTCCTCCCAACAATTATTTCAATTTGATGGGTACATTTCAAAATGTTTGGATATCATTAAGGAAAATGTTTGGATGATGAGATGCTCTCAATCCATCTCATTCTATCTCATCTCAACATCTAAATAGGTAAACACCACTTGAACACAAATATTTTTCAATTTCAGATTTTAAAATTTTTAATTTTTTCATCTAATCATTACCTAATTATTACAACTTTTCCAAACTTTCAAACAAAACACAAAAAATAATTCAAATTTTTCAAATTTCAAAACAAAAATAATATTAAAAATAATATTCTAATAATATTTTAATTATATAATATTTTTATTCAACTTTTTCTCTATTCTATTACAAAATCCCATAGAATGAATATATTAACTCAAACCAATTCACTACTCTTCACAAACTATTTCACTATTATTCACATATTTCTCATCTCATCTCTGCGTCCAAACGAGGTCTCGTCTCATTTAAGGTTGACATTTTGTATGAGAAAATTTTATCCTTCAGATATCATTAAGCAAGAAAATTTTAGTTGAGGCCTCAATTATAGCATCATATACTGAATGTGGCACCAAAATATGTAGATTTTACATGAAACTTGCATAAACTAGCTTATATACTATAATGAAAGGTGAGTTCATGAAGAATCACCTGTTAATTTTTATTGAAAACAAAACTGCTAAAAATATCATTACAAAAATGATAAAAGATGAATATTATTCCGTAAAAGATTGCCATAAGAAATCTAAATGAGATGCTAAGTTGCTTTTTCTAGAATCTTATTTCTACATGTATATGACAAATTATAAAGTCTTTTCTTCGAAATGAAAGCCCTTTTTAGAGATGATTTTTTCTAAATGTGACTTTTATATGTAGTTATGATTTATCATGGAATTAAACTTCAAATTTATTTACTTATATTACACGTTTGAAAAAATTGGCCCCCCATTAAAAAATATAACCCTGAAGCTGCATTCTGAAGAGCTAGAGGTGGTGGTGGCCATTATGAAAAGAATCTGGCACAGGAGAAATGTTTATGTTTTTTAGAACCAATTTGAAGGCCCTCAACAATTAACTCTAGTTGCTGCAAAAGGATTAGAGAAGTTTAAAGAAGATCAAACCAGGTTGTAGGATCTAGGGGTGTAGTCAGTCCAGTTTAGTCTGGTTTTAGATATATTTTATAATCAAATTGGTATACACAAGTTTTGAGATTTGAATAATTGATACCGCACCAGTTACACTCCTAAATAGGTACTTTCGATTTTACCGATTCCAATCCGATTTTTCCAGTATATTATATATATATATATATAGTATATATAATATGCTATATATATTACAGTATATAATAATATAGTAATAATATATAGTTATTTATATTGGATTTTAAAATTTAATGTTATTTTAATTAGTAACTTAGCATATAATATAAGATTATTTTTTATATAATTATATATATTAGATATAAAAATTATATATCATATAAAAAAATCATATAAAAAGTTAAAATATATATATTTTTATGAACAGGTCTGGTCCGGTTCAGTCCGGTGTTAGAAAAAAGAAAATCAGAATTAGATCGATTTTGCCCGGTTTTTAAAAAAAAAAAATAGAACCGGTACTGGACCAAACCAATTTAAAACCAGTTCACCTGTTTTTTTTTCACCCTTAGTAGGATCAGTCTCCTCCATCAAGAACGGTTAGGAGTTTCAACAGACGGTAGAAACCGGGAGAACATGAGTTGGGATGCTGCGGTGGAGACTTAAGGCAACGAGAGTTGGGATTGGAGTTACTTTAAGGTATTCAGGGGGAAGATCTTGGTGACTTTATGTGCAAGAATAGACTCTATGTTTCAACCCAGCATTGCTGAAACAGTAGCTTTGAGAAGGGTATGGAGTTGTGTGCTGAGCTCGGTTTTTCAAGAGCTATTTTTTAAGGAGATGCTCAAGCTGTCATCAAAGTTGTTAATGGTAAAGAGGAATGTTGGACATGGAACGAACAGGTCATTGAAGACATCAGAAAGATCCTATCCAACAAACCTATGTGGAGAGAGTCCAATTTACATACAGAAAAGCAAATGAGGTAGCTCATAAGCTAGCAAAACAAGCTTTCAACTATGATGTTTAGGAGATTTGGATAGAAGAGGGTCCTGCTTCGATTCTCAAGTCTATTATTTTTTAGTCTTGTAATACTCTTTATGTATGAAGTTTATATGTTCTCTTGGTTTTACAAGAAAAAAAAAAAAAAAAAAGATTCACCTATTTTTAAAAAATAAAAAATAAAAAATAAAATAGTAGTATAATCCTAAATTCATTTTGAACTAAAATAATATCCAATAACAAAAGAAAAAATAGTCCTAAGATTGGGTTACTTCCCTGTGTCGTATAGCAAATGTAGTGCTGGGCTGCATCAGTATGAAAGCCGACAGCACCAAGTCTAGTGTGGTGTTGTGTTGTGTAGTTGGCATAGCTGTGTGGTTCTTAATCTGTAATATTCTCAATTCTTTGGAAAAAGGAATACGATGACTCTGGTCTTGGAAGAAAACGATAAGATAAGGAGACAACGTCGAACCGATACAATGAAGGGCGACACCTCGAGCATAAAGATTGAGATCACGTGTGCTACACAGTTTATCAGCCAACAATTCCAGTGGCAGCATCTTGGAGAGTAGAAGCCTGTAATTTGGACAGTGCAATGCGTGTCGCCGGAAGCATTGCTGGAAGCATGAAAAGCAAATACACGAGCATATTGCTTAGAAAAAACTAAAAACATAAGGACATTGTTGACTCGTAGGATGCTGGATGCATCGATGAACTTTAAAAGGTCAGCCAGTATGTCGGATTTGATAGTTCCACGAAAGCAAATTACTTTGACTCATTATGTCTGAGTTTCCTTTGTAAATAACACCCTTCTATCATTCCATTATGCTCAAGCAAAAGCCCTCGTACAGAGACGTACAGTGTTTCTGAGTGTCAAGTGTTCCAATATTCATGGTTGGTTCACCAAAATGTGATGAGAGAGAGGGAAGAAGAGGAAAAGAAAAAAGAATCAATTAAGGCGCATATTCTACATTGGCTTTAACCACAACTAAAGCCTAAAAGGACAGCCAAAACTGTGAAACCTGTGAAGGAATCTAAGAGAAATCAATAAATACATCAACGGGATGAAAGCACCCCCAATGTATCATGCCTGTAATGAAAGAGCTTCAACACTCGTGTATGCCACACTCTTCACCTTCTTATTTGTACTGTCTTTGGATTTCTTTGATTTCCGTTTCTTTGAAGCGGCCTGCCGTTCTTCAGAATTCTGTTTTTGTTCGGAATCAGCATTTTCCGTCGAAAGCACCTCATCCACATGCTGGACATGAGAGTGCTTCAAAGACTCATCTTTCCTTTCTTTTTCATCGATTTCCGGTTCAATAACTGACATTCTAGTCAGAGTGTAGTCCAACAAAAAAGTGCTTCTTACAAGCCTGTCTATCCTGCTAAAATGCCTCTGAGAATATGGGACAAGACCTTCAAGGAGTTCACCTATCCCTTTTATCTGAAACATGATGGCATCACAAAAGTAAACTAATTAGTCAATTATATTGATGAAATCTTATTAGTCACATTTATATACCCAGAACAATATTCTTACTAATCACATATTCTTCATTATTAACTGCCACGATTCGTAGTGCGAACTCCATACATTATTTTCATTAACAATTTGATAAATTCAACTACATGTTCAACCCCAGATCAATATATCATTTTGTGTTCTAGCACTCAAACACAGCCACCAAGTTTCAGGAGCCATCCATCCTAATGAAACAAGGCAAAGCAATGCTCACAACAATTGGCTGAGTGTGTTTATATATAATGATAGATATGCTCACATCTGCTAGCCCCTAACATTTATCAAGACTTTGGGTCCCACAGATAGGAGTCACCAAACCCTATCAGAGTCTTTAAGCCTAGAATACCAAATTCATAGACCATTTCTATTGTTGCCTCAATTCATTGGGCCATAATTCTAAATCTTTTCTTCATCAATTTAAAAGAGCATGAAGAGGAATACACCTCAATAATCTCCGTTGGAGGAAGAATGTTGAAAACCCTGAACAGCACAAATTGTGCAACATGACACAGCTTTGGCTTGGTATTCCATTCTCGAACATATTCAAACAAAAGACGAAACTCGCCCTTGCCAAGGGCATGAAGGGCTTTATCTATCTGACCTTGAGCATCTCTCTTCCTGCAGAGGACCCAGATAAGGGATCTAAACACCACAAAGAGAAGGCAAAAGAGGGTAGAAGAGAAACCGGGGGAAGGTTCCTAACCTGCAAAGTTCAGCAAACATCTTAAAGAGTTTATGAGGCCTGCGAAGTTCAAACGCAATTTGTATTGCCTTAATGTAGTCAGCATCTGATACGGCATTTTCTAATTCCTGGCCTTTCAGAACCTCCTCCTCCTGCATAGACATCACAGTAAAAGCCATGAGTTTTATAAATAAGACATTGCAACAAGATTTAGACATTGCACTTAAATCATCTAAGCTACACACCACCACCGAGTTCTAGAAGTTGCCTTGTCCACACTTCACACAAATGTTCTTACTGCCACACTAGAAATAGGTTCAAGTTTCACTGGGGTATTATCTGGTGGCTCTGCTAGTAACCTAAATACTAGTTTTGGCTATTAATAGGAACTATATAAAATTTATGCCAACACTACTTTAGCAATCAGCAGCAGCAGCAGCAGTTTAGACTTCTTCCGACGGTAGCAATGGTAAAATTGCCATGTTAAGATCAGGACAAATGATAGTTACGGAGAGATTTACCAAAGACCAACCAATCTATGTAGATTGCTAGATATCAAGTATGGAACACTGACAACTATAGACCAACGGTTAGTCGATAGAATATTTGTTATGTACATATCACCATGATACAATTTATTCATATTCGAGACACAGCTTGTCCATGTATCTAATTGGAACCTTTAAATAAGAAAAAATATCAAAAGAAACTTCCATTTTTGCTGACCGGCTTGGATCAGGTATCAAAAGTCTCGGGCAGCACAGGTAATTTGCCTAGAAGCTCAATATGTCCAACTGAATCATTTTGTGAATCAAGAACTCAGCACAACAAAACAATTTCGCAAATCCATAATAAAGCCCGTGGACTATTCAGATGTACTTTTTTGTATTACATAATATGCACCACATGTTCACTATAACTGATAACCCACCCGTGGGTAGCCCAAGTGGTAACGGCGAACTTGTGTGCATGAGCCCCATGTCCATGTCACAGGTTCAATCCCCCTGGGATTAAACTGCGAATTAAGTGGGAGGTAATGGCAGTGAGTTGCTGTGCTAGTCTCTCCGGGGGTTTAGATTCCATAGGTGAGTCCTAAGAGCTCTGCCATGGGGTGGTTTCCCCATCATGAAAAAAAAAAAAAAAAAGAGCTGATAACAGCACAAAAACTGATAGCATACACGGATTCAAGAGTGGAAATGTTCAACACATCCAAACTACCATTTTAAAAGTCCAGGTATAAACAAAAAACAAATCCAGGTATCGAAGAGCTCCACTAAACAAAAGACAAACAAGTCTTGAGTCATATACAATTATGTCATCATTAAAAATTATGAATATAGATAAAGACACAAAAATAGCCCGTGAAACAACTCACCTCTTGACGGAAAGCCTCTTCTTTATCATCAGCAGTACAATCATACCACAAATTGATAACAGCATCGCCACCACCAGTAGCAAGCATATCTGACTTCTTCCCAACAGCTAAAGCCCAAACCTGCAGGGTAAATCCTGTGAGCAGAAGAAAATGCAAGCAAAACCTGACGACCACACACAGACAGACCCTCCCCACATTTTTTTTCATATGTAACACACCCGTCCCCGTAATAAAAAAGGAAAATCAATCCGCTTAAAAAAGGGGGGCATCATGGGAATTCATTTTGAAAGCTCACAGTATGTAGACAATGGGAAATAAGATGCACAGACACATGTCATGAACTAAAAATGCTTAGCAAGATCATCAATTTAAAACAAACACAGTGGTACGACTGTGATACAAATGGCATAGTGCAGATTGCAGACTGATTTCAAAATGTACGTCAATTATTTTTATCAGTAAAAAATATATATCAATTCAAAAAACTAGTTGTGGCATAAGGACACAAATGGGATGAAAAAAATTGTCCAGTTCTCGGAAGTTTTTTTTTTAATAAGTAATAAGAGAATTTTATTGACAAGTAAATAGGCATAGCTCAAGTACATAGGAAGTATACAAGAGAAAACACCTAAATACAAGCTAGGAACTAGAAAAGGCTAAAAGCAAGTCATGAATATTATCTCTCCATTCAATACAAGAGCCTTAGCCCAAAAACACAAAGTACTAAAGAAAAACTCTCTAAGTTCTCCCATCAATCATTCTCTATTTTCAAAGCACTGCCCATTCCTTTCCAACCATAAGCACTACATCAAACATGAAGGGATCATCTTCCATATGGCAACAATGCGATGACTCCCCTTAAAACCTTGCCAACAAGCAAAAAGATCCACCACCTGCTTAGGCATCACCCAAGAAATACCCATCCAATAAAAAATCTCATCCCACAAAGTCTTAGCCACCTCACAATGAAGAAATAGATGGTCAACAGATTCACCATCTTTCTTACACATAAAGCACCAATCCACCACAAATAATCCACACTTTCTCAAGTTGTCCGTGGTCAAAATTTTTCCAAGGGATGCCAACCAGCAGAAAAATGCAATCTTACTAGGCACCTTAGATCTCCAAATACATTTCCAAAGGAATTTATTGACACAATGACAAGTTAATGCCTTATAAAAGGAGCTAACTGAAAATCTGGAATTTCCAGCATGAATCCACAGCAAACTATCCTCTCTTTCCTGAACAATCTTCATATCATATAATCTTCCAAAAAACTGAGAGACGACATTCACTTCCCAATCATGCACATCTCTAATAAAATTGACATTCCATTGAAGATTATTGTTTAATAAAATAAAGGAAACAGTCACTGCAGCTTCTTGATCTCTAGCATTCCTATAGAGGGAAGGAAGAGCCGAATCCCCATGCCAAATATCATGCCAAAAATTAATCCTTGCCCCATCACCCACCTTGTATTTAAAACGATTGACAAATTCCCCCCAACCCATCCTAATAGACTTCCACAAACCCACCCCATACACTCTAACTTCATTAGAACACCAACTCCCCCACATCCTCCCATATTTAACATCAACAATATTTCTAGATAGCGCATCCTTCTCAAGATGATACCTCCATAGCCATTTCCCAAGAAGAGTTTTGTTGAAAAGCCTCAAATTTCAAACCCCAATCCTCCACAAGAAACCGATGAGCACACTTTATTACAACTAACCAAGTAAAACTTTCTTTCCTCCCCGTTACCTCCTCACAAAAAATTCTGAAACATCCTCTCAATTATATTGGCCACCCTGCAGGCAAAGGAAAAAGAGAAAGGAAATACATTGGAAGATTAGACAATGTACGTTGTATCAAAGTAATTCTCCCCCTTTAGACAAATATATCATTTTCCAACCAGCCAACTTCCTCTCAACCTTCTCAATCACACCATGATTTTTTGTGAGCGCCCAAAGGAAGACCAAGATATCTCATGGATAGCAAAGATACCTTACACCCCAATATATTAGCCAAATCCAAAATATTCAATACCAAACCCACTGGAACTATTAAGTGTCGTTTGCAAAAAGAAGATGTGAGACTGTTATGCTGCCCTAAGACTCATCTCTCACCAAAAATCCCGACAAGAAACTCCCATCCACCGCCGCTTCAATCATTCTGCTTAAAGCATCCATAACAAGAACAAAAAGAAAAGGAGACAAAGAATCCCCTTGTCTCAAGCTACATGAACTATCGAAAAAACCAATTGGGGAGACATTCACCAAAATAGAGAATCTAACCGTCAAAATACAATGCTTGATCCACAAACACCACTTCTCTCCAAAACCATATCTTCCTAGTAACCTTTTTTTTGGTCTCCCTAGTAAGTACAAGAAAAACTCTCAGTTAACATGATCATATGCCTTTTCCATGTCCAATTTAACGAGAATACCAAAGTCGCCCAATCTAACTCTACTTTCCAAACATTCATTAGCTATTAAAACCGAAACAAGAATTTGTTTTCCCCTCACAAATGCATTCTGAGATTTCAAAATAATATTTTTATCACCACACTCATGCGGCAAGCTAACACCTTGGAAATGATCTATACCCCATTGACCAAACTAATAGGCCGAAAACCCCTCATTTCCACAGGCCCCCACTTTTTTAGGAATAAGTGCAATAAATGTAGCATTAAGGCTTTTCTCAAATTTCATAAACAAATGAAATTCAAGAAAAACCTTCATAACATCGTCTCACACAATATCCCCAACCAGCTTGAAAAAAAAGCCATAGAAAAACCATTTGTGCCCAGAGCTTTATCCCTCGCCATTCCTCCAACCACATCAAGTTCTTCCTCTTCTTCAAAAGCTCTCTCCAACCACTCCACACTAAACTGATCAATGGACTCAAAAAACAGCCCATCCAACTTAGGTCTCCAAGTGTATTCCTCCCAAAAAAGCTTCTCATAAAAATTCACAATATTTTCCTTAACAGCCAAATGATCCGAAAGAATACAATCACCTTCTACGAGGAGCCATTGCCTCGCAATTACATCAATTGACAATTTAACCATCCTAGCAAAACTCATCTGCCAAGTTTGTAAAGTAAAAGGTTCCTCAATTATCACTTATTTCGTTCATTTCTCCAAGCATTCACATAAAAGTGGATAACTACTAAAATAATTGAAAAACTTCCGCTCAAAATTAAGGGAAATGGGACATTAAGAAGCTTACCAACAGCACAAATAGAAAATAGATATGGTGCTTTTAGGCAGGGCCAGGGGTCAAATTTATCGTGCTAGCTCACATTACATTTGAAAAAAGGTCAGTTGCCCCTCCTTGACCCAGCACAACAAAAGCATCGATATGGTGCAAGAACTAGGTGGGACTAGTGTTTAATTTTATGATGCTAACTCACATCACATATAGTCAGCTCTTCCCAACACCCATATAGGCCAGCACGGTTTCAGAGCTGTTTCCTTTTACCTTTATTATACCAGAAAAGACACTGACTTTAATAGGGACCCACAAGGGCCTAAACCCCTCAAACAAATAGACAGAAACTTTTACAGTTTTTTCCCCAGTGGGACCTTTAAAGAATCATGGAAATTTAGCACACAACTCTCTACCAAGAGCTTAATTCTCCCCACAGAAGTTTCTCACCAATGTGACCCTAATTCTAGATTAACATTGATATCCTGGTGAGGACTAAAGAAGCATACAGCTAAAGTAACTGATAGGTGTGTTTCTAGTAGACTGAAATCGTGATAAAACCAGAGGACTAGAAACGAGATGCAGACCAAGAAATCAAACAAAGACTGATACTAAGAAATATGATCTTTCACGTTTATAAACCACTTGAGTGTAAAGGTTAGGTCACTAATTTATCTGTATCCCAGTGGCACAACCTAAATTTGGATCATCAATCTTCATTATCACAATGCCATATCTATGGATGGAAAGCATCAACATGTCATAGATAACTTTGTATAAAAAAGAGATGTAATCCAGGTCAACCATTTCTGACATTCTGTAGAGTGACCATTGCCAACAAATTGTTGGACATTCAACATAGCAGATGATGAGGCTTCAGCTTCCCCATCATTTCTATGCAGATCATTTTTTAATACGTCGTATGCAAATAATTTAGTATACAAGATTTTGGGGAGATATTTTTGCATGATGCATATATATACAGAATAACATAAATTGTAGGGCTATGTTCAGTATACATAATCCAGAGAAAACTCAGAATAAATATTGTAAGAAAGACTCATACCTTGTCCTCATGCTTATCATATGTAGCAATGCACTCATTGGTTTTGACTGTCCATAGCTTTACAAGGCCATCGGCACCTGAAAAAGATTATTTAGTTGATTCTAACTGTCATCTCAGCAATAGATAAAGCCAAACAGGTAACTGTTAGCCACATTACCACAAGAAACAAATTGGGCCCCACGAGAAATAAAGGATGCTCTTAATACACTAGACGTATGCCCTTCAAATGTTTTCAAGCACGAACCATCGGATATAGCCCATATCTTTATCGTTTTATCACCTGATGCTGTTATGATACATTGATCAACAGGAGAAAACTCTACTGACCAAATCCCCCTTTTATGCCCTTTAAGTACAACTACTGATACCAGATCTGGAAGCCTCCAAACACAAGCAGTGCGATCCTAACCAGCACAAAAGGAGAAAAAGAAAACAAATTGGAGAAGGCAATTTAGCAAATAAGCCCAAAAAAGCAAATTTATCCAAATCAGCCCAAAAAAAAAGGCAAACCTGAGAACCACTGCAAACAAAGCTATCATTTGGTGCAATAGCTAGAGAATTGATATCCTTATCATGAGCAGCTACAACTGCTTTTGCTTTCAACTTAATAGGCTGCACCGCCTCATCTACGAGACTGTCCAAACTCCAGACTTTAAGAGTACGATCACTAAGACAAGAAAAATAGATTATTAACAGAGAATAGTTAATAGTTACTAGAAATACTTGGGAGGGGGGGGGGGTGGGGATGGGATGAAATTTTAATTACTAGTGTCAATAACAAGCACCACTTTAAGTTCACATGCTGATGGAAGAGGAGCAAAGCATGCAGTTATTGTTACATAAGAAGCACTACATATTACAACTGCTCTCATCTAAAGCTTACCACCCCTAGAGGTGCAATGGAAAGCACCAAGATGAGAAAACCAATCAAAGAGCATTCAAGGTACACTTGAAATAAATGGTCAGGTTAATTTTATTGGTGAAACGATTGCATGTGTAAGCACTCACCTACTGCCACTAACAAAGAAGTCCTTCCGCTTCTTTGAGAAAGCAATGGCTCCAACAGCTCCCATATGACCAACACCAACTCCAGTACAACATCTTCTTTCTGATTCCCACAGCCTAACCTGTACAAAGAATGGAATTAGAGACACAAAAACATTTTTCATAATTTAAGCTTTATTAATGATCAAAAGAGGTGTTGCCCAAGTACATAGGATCTATATCTGTGATATACTGAACAAAAAGAGAAACTAGACCAAAAAATTCATTAAACTCGAAATAGAAAATAAATCCTTGAGTTCCTCCTCCATCCGCCTTTTCACAATCCTCAAAGTTCACCATTTTTCTCTCCAACTACACCACAAAACCGAGATGGATCTTCCCTAATGCTTCGCTTTGAGAACTAAAATTCCCTTTCCATGCTCCAAAACCACACAATGAGGCATAATCCAAGCTAACCCAAAGATAGAATTTCATTAAGCACAAGCCACCTCATGAAATGCAGTAAAAGATGATCAATCATTTCCCCATTCCCCCTACACCTACAGTACAATACATCACAATATTATTCCTTTGCCATAAACTATCCAAGGCGAGGATTTCCTTGGAGTCAAAACGAAGAAGCCACTTTCAAAAGCTTTTTACCACCAAATGATCCTACAAGGGAATGGGTTGCTATTATGTGAGATAATCTTCTTTCAAAGACCCCTCACTTTGAAGGGACCCAACAAAGCTTATCCTCACCACCTGTCTCGGCTGAATGGAATACAAATGGTCCAGAAATGAAGAATCTCCATGAAACATATTACAGGCAAACAAACAAACAAGTCACTTTGAGTCTACACGTCTCTAGGTATGTATGTTTGTGTGTCTGTGCATGTGTAGGAGGATGCACCAGATAGCTATGTTACAAAGAAAAAAAAGTAAAGTGCTTTATCCATTCTAGCAATATTTCCAGTTTTCCATTAATTACAGTTTTTTCCTTTTGATTGGAAAGTTATGCAAATAACTGGTCTTGAATTTACAATCTCACCTCTACCCCAGTTTCCCTGAAGAATATGTGCAATTTGAGCCTGAGCTTATTGGATTCCATTTCATTTTTCACTTGCATACTACTTGAGAAGAGGAAATCAAATAACGTACACTACTGCTGCCTGGTGGAAGAAGAAAATAGAACTTACACTGTTGTCCTTACTTCCAGTGGCAATTAGTGTTCTTCCAGAACTTGATACACAGGTGTCAAGGCATAGAACAGTTTCAGTATGACCAGCTAACACATAAGAACATGACATGTCCACTAGGTCATACACTCGTACCTGCATGTGTCCAAATTGACATACATACATTAGTCAACAAATATCAAAATAAACATAATGTTCCTTCCCAAACACAAATAAAAGTTGTGCATTTAGATAGGTTTGCCAGCCTAGCAGAAATTATTATTATTATTTTTTTGATTGGCACCGGGTGTCCGAGAACAATGTCCCAACTAATCTCAAGGGTGCACAGGCCCTCGGCAAGGAGTTTCCCGCAAGTGCACATCAGGTAATTCAAGGAGAAAATCCCCCAATCCGATGGCCCCTAGAGATTGTTTGCACCCAAGAGGATTTGAACCTTAGACCTAGGAAGGAGCATACCACCAAGACCAAGGCCTTTACCACTTGAGCCAACGACTAGCAGAAATTATGGTCACGTACAAGCAACATTCCCTAGCTTATGCATTATTCATGAATATATTTTCACTTTAATCACTGCTCATCCCCATAGCTTGTGCTTGTACTTGTTACACTACAGTCATCCAACACACAAATGTAACTTGTCATGAACATACAACAAAAAAGGTTTCACTTTAAGGTTTTATCATTGTGCATGTCTATACCTTTTTATGATATTTGTAGCATCTTCTTACCCTAAGAGCTTATAATAGAAGCGTGGCTTTTCCACGACAGTTGGACACATGGCGTGCACAACTGTGCGTCAATACATATAAACCTCCCCTAGGAGGCTGGATGATATTCATCACCAGAAGTATTAGGATTCTTGCAAATTACCTGTTCAATATTTGTGGCAACAGCAAGGAATTTTTCCTCTTCACCTACAAACCTCATATCCACAATATCTTCATTGTATCCAACAAGTCTTCTGCTTAATGCTAATTTAAACATCCCTTCTGTTTGTTCTAGAGGGGCAAAGAAAAGAAACTGTTGATCAGCAGTCACACAAACCAATCCTTGATCTACAGGCAGCATTACTGCAGATGTGAAGCCCCTATCCATGTCTGAGCTGGCAGTGATATCAGATGACTTTTGCTCAAACAAGCAAGCCGCACTGTAAAAATAACAAAACTTAAAATAAATGCAGTTTATTGTGAATGAACAATTCATGAGGACGAAAATCAGGAAGGCCCATAGGCCCCTCAGCCATTTAACCAGAGATATAATTCATCCAATCTATTAGGAAAACATCCTCATGTTGGCTTACCTTTCAGAGTTCCATATTCTTACAATCCCACGTTCACCAACTGTGACAAAATGAATTGCCGATGACACACTTTTTCTCTTCTCGCTTTGCTTATAGAATGAAGCCAGGAATGAAGCAAAGAGGCTCCCAGAATGAACCACACACACTGCTTCGAGTACCTCATATGTTAGAACAGTCTTTATGAAACCATAGCCATGAAGGTCCCACAAGTGCACAACCTACAATGAACCTAAAGATCAGAAACAACCATACACGCATATAATACTTTTCTCAATAAGTAAACAGATGCATATAAAAAGCGCAGCATTTTGACATAAAGACATTCATATTTTCCTGAACAATAACTACCCCAATCTAGTCATGAAACAAAATGCCCTATGATCTAAGAAACAACCATCACAGCTGAAAAAACGATAGCTATAGTAGGAAAATCAATTGAATGCACTTATAATGTAACAAAAGATTGTAAGCTGTCATTTGCCTTGATTATTGGAAATAGATAGAAGACCAGGGGAAAGGATAAGGAAAAAATTACCAATCTTGCCAACAAAATAAAGATATAACAATCTCATGAATGGGAGGGGAAAAGTCCTAGAACTCAGCATTTAGTTTTAAGTTACACAGAGAGACACTGCAAACAGCCTAAAAGGTATATGCAATTTCAAAACGAGGTAATTTAAATCACTATTTCACTTGATGCCCTTTTTTTAAAAAGCTACATAGGCTGCAATAACTGTGGAGACAATCAACACTGCAAGGGTAAATAACCCCCTCCCCCCACCCCATTCAATGACTTATTTTTCACACTTCTCATGTTAGATTATAAAAAGGGTCAAAAGCACCTCCTTTTTCAAAAAACAACAGCTGAAGCTCACTAATGCCTTTGAAATTTGTTCTCGGTTACAAAATGGTGGATAGATTTGGTCAAGAGAAGATGTAAATACATTACACATTAAACACTAATACTCTTTCCACTACTTTAATAACTGCATTATGAGCTCCATTGCCTCAGAATCATTCTTTCAGCATTAAGCACGAATAAAAACTTGGGGCTATCAGGTGTAGTCTAGTCCAATATCAAAACTACACCCTCATGAATAGATTCAGCCAGATACTCGGGTAATCCCAATGCATGCCAAGGTTGATGAAAGATAAGTCACAAGAAATATGTTCAGATGAGGGATGAAATCATTCAACCTGCCCAAGAACGTAAACAAAATGTGAAAGAAATAAAAATGAACAAGGAGAGAGGTGGTTATCAAAACTATTTTATGAGACCCTTCTAAGAAAACTATTTATGTATGTCATTTTGTAAGAGAAAGCAGATGCACAACTTCAAACATGAGAAAACTCATGTACATATCAATGAAAAAGAGTATTCCAATATTAAGATAACCATATCTGTAATCATTGATCAGAAAAGGTAGAACCTTGCCTTATCTCTTCCAGCAGTGAGCAAGATCCTTCCATCTTCAGATACAGCAATAGAAGTTACTGCTGACTCATGTTTTTTAAATGTTGCAACACACTTCTTAGCTAAGAGATCCCAGACTCGTACTGTTGCATCCGCACTTCCGGAGAAAAGCTATAAAACAGTAAGAATGACAAGATGAAAATGCAATTGAAAAGGTCATGTGTCTTTTCTATCAGTAAACTAAGAGTTCTATTAATGATATGGTAGGCATAGCGCAAGTACATGGGAAATTAAAAACATGATAAGAGTAAAACAAATGATTGAAAAGAATAGGAGTAGAAAATATAAAATTTGTCTAGAGTGGGATTAGATAAACAAGAGATGATCAGTCATGGTAATTTCTCTTTTAGAACAACACTTACTTAATTTGGTAATATAACAAATCCCGTGTTTCTTTTCTTAGTAGTAACATACAAAAAAGTTGCACAGCTGCAAAATTTGCAAAGAACAAAGGTCAAATGGATCATACTTTGGAAGACAAAGGCACCTCTAAAGGCAGGATTCTTTGAATGGACAGCTTCTTTAGGGAAGATACTCTATAGACAACTTATGCAAACGTCAAATCATAGTCGTGGATTGGTGTTATATGTGTAAGAAGAGTGGAAAATCCGTTGACCATCTACTACTTCATTCTGAGATTGCCATGACTTTGTGGAATGAAGTTTTTGCTCGTTTGGGATTACTTAGGCAATGCCGAGGAGAGTAAGTGACCTCCTAGCTTCTCGGAGAGGCATTCAAGGCAACTCTGAAAATGCATCCATATGGAAGACGGTACCAATATACCTATGGTGATACATTTGAAGGGAGAGGAATGAGAGAAGCTTTGAAGACCAAGAGCGGTCAATGGATGAGATTAGAACTTTGTTTTTCAATAATTTACTCTATTGGTCAAGTGTAATTGACTTTCATGGCATGAACTTCCATGATTTCCTTGTATCACTAAACTAGTACACTTAGGTGTTGCTCTTATACATGTCCCGTATACTTGGGCTTTTGCCTACTCTTTTGATCAATAAAATTTTGCTTACCGAATAAAAAAAAAAAATTTGGATCACACTTACAGCCAGTGCGCATTCAAACATTCAGAAATAGATAAATCCCCTAAATGTAAAGTTAGAGGGTTATATGGTAGCCCACAAATATCAGCAGTGGGGATGGATCCTATCTGTCTTGTGAGGTGTATTCGAAGGGGAGGAATGGTAGAAATTTTGAGGAGCATGAGCGAACCTTTGAAGAGCTTAAAACTTTCTTTTTCAATACTCATTTTTGGGCAGCTACTATAGGTTTTGATGGGCTGAACTTTCAATGATTTCCTTGTAACTTTTTTTGATAAGTAAACGATTATATTGATATAAATAGGCATAGCCCAAGTACACATATGGTATACAAAAGGTCACATCCAGTTAGAGAGACGTAATAGAAACAAGAAAATCATGAAATTCGAGGCCACGACAATCTATAGCTATGGCCCAAAGAAAAAGAGTGCTAACAAAAAATAATCTAAGTTCTTCTAGTGAGAGCTCCTTGTCTTCAAATGTCCAGTCATTTCACTCCTTCAATTGGAACCACATGATACAAATCGGGATCATTTTCCATACCGCTGAGATTTGTGGGAAACCTCGTAGATTTATCCAGCTAGCCATGAGTTCTGTCACTGTGGCAGGCATAACCCAAGCTAACTCCATTCTATTAAACACTTCATTCCATAACATTCCAACCACATCACAATGCAACAGTAAATGATCCACATTTTCACCATTTTTCCTACACATACAACACCAATCTACTATGATCACCTTACGTCTCCGTAGATTATTTGTCATCAATACGGAAAACCTCACCGTTGAAATACACCATCTAATCCATGAGCACCATTTCTCTCCAAAACCGCACCTCCCAAGCACAGAGTAAGAACTCTCAGTTCACATGATCATACGCCTTCTCCATATCTAACTTGCATAGTATTCCCAACTGGCCAGATTTTAGCCTATTGTCTAGGCATTCATTAGCAATGAGGACTGAATCCAAAATTTGCCTATCTTTAACAAAAGCATTTTGGGATTATGTAATGATCCTCCCCAAAACCTCTCGTAAGCGATTAGCAATCACCTTAGAAATAATCTTATATATCCCATTCACAAGGCTAATGGGCCGGTATATATCTCATTCCTTGTATCTTTTTATGTTCCTAATTAGGTATTTCTCTTGTAGTCATCATGTGTCTCTCTACCTTTTGCATTCTTCAGTAAAATTTTCTACTACTTGTTAAAAAAATGTATATACAAGTTAAGTAGCAGAGTGCATCTTAGTGGTCAAAGAGCGGGCATGAGATGGGCTATAGACTCAAACAAACCGAATTTGATTATGCACTAGAACTTCCCCCAAATTACCTGATACACGGTTCTGGTGAGTAGGGTCGTGTAGCCAGGATTCTCCCCAAGTGTGCGTACAACAGACCCTACCTTGTTGGGGTTCCACATCATCAAAAAACATATAGAGACAAGTCACAAGTTCAATTTAAAGGATAAGATTACCATGAATTGATTAAACTTTTCTATGGCTTTGAGCAGTATGTTATCTACAGTTGTCGATGGGGTTTTATTTTAGGCTTTTGTGAGGAGAATGGAAATGCAAGTGTACGCAATTTATCTCATCTTTGTATGCAGATGATACTTTGGTGTTATGTGAGGCTGGCCTCCCCTTAGGAGCCACTTTCAAGGCAAAGGCAATTTGGGAAGGAGTTATTGAGAAGATTGAGCAACAATTGACCAGATGGAAGCGTATATATTTAACCAAAGGTAGTAGGATCACATTGATTAAAAGCACTTTATCGAACTTGCCTACATATTCCACGTCTCTCTTTCCACTCCTTGCTAGTGTGGGTAACTGCGACAAGAAGTTGCAGCAAGACTTCCTTTATAGGAATGGGTTCCTGGGGAAGAGGCAAAATATCACTTGGTGAATTGGGCCAAGAAATGTTATCTGATTTTTAGGGTGGGTTAGGGTTGGACTGGGGTTTCGCAATATGCTCAGGTTTAACAATGCATTATTGGGAAAATTCCTTTGTCATTACCAAAATGAGGGAATGACCTTATGGAAAGCAATAATAGATTCCACTTGATTGAAAGGAGAAGGCAAAAACAAGATTCTCTAGGTCCCATCCAGAAAAGGAATATTCAGTGTCCACTCCTTCTATAGTATCCTTATTGTTCATGATAATAACCCATTTCCATGGAAGAATATTTAGAGGACAAAGGTTAATCTAGAGCTACATATTTTTGCTTGGATAGCCTCAGGGAAGATTATTAGCATGAAAAATTTATGAGACATATTGTGGTATTTTTTTTATTGGCACCGGGTGTCCAGGAATAGCATCCCGACTAATCCCAGGGATGCACAGGCCCTCGGCAAGAAGTTTCCTGCAAGTGCACCTCAAGCAATGCTACATTGTGGTTTATTGTGGTGATTGATTGGTGTTGTATGTGTAAGAGGAGTTTGGAGTCCATTGATCATCTTCTACTTCATTGCAAGACTGCATGTGCATTGTGGAGTGACTTTTTCAGTAGATTTGATTTGGCTTGGGTCATGCCACAAAGTTGTGGACTTATTTTATGCCTCGGGAGGGTTAGGTGGCAACTGGCAATTTTCAGCCGTGTGGAAGATGATTCCTACTAGCCTCATTTGGTGCATTTATAAGGAAAGAAATGACTTGGGGGTTGTTTGGGAAGTTAGATTTTATATCTCATTCTCATCTCAAAACTTCTCATAATTTTCTTCCCACACATCACTCAAACACAACACTTTTCAATTTTTTCATCTAATCATTACAACTTTCTCAAACTTTTTTTTATAAGTAACTTTCTCAAACTTCCAAACAAAACACAAAAAAAATGTTAAAAAATTATATTCAAACAATTTTTTAACTTTATAATATTTTTAATCAACTTTTTTTCTCTCATTTCCCAAAATCCAATAAAATTTCTTAACTCAAATCATTTCATTACTATTCAAAAATCATTCCACTACTATTCATAGAATTCTCATCTCATCTCATTACCCAAACATGCCTTTAATCTTTGAGGATCGTGTAAGAACTTTGGAGGAGCTAAAAAAAATTTTTATCAACAATCTTTTATCACAGACAGCTTCCATAAAACTTAATGGGTTAAATCTACAGGACTTTCTTGTATCTTTTTCTTCTTCTATATAGTGTATCTTTTGTATACTTTCTGCATAGTTTTGTGCATATTAATGACAAGTTAATTACTTATAAATAAGACACAAACCACTTTTGAGACCCCATATAATTGTTTTAACGGAGGAAAGCAGGACCTTAAATCACATGCATATCCAAAAGCCATGCCTAACTTATTCTAAACAGCTAACCACATTTGTGATTACAAAATATCAACATGAATTAAATTTTCTGAAAATATAGCTTATAAAAAAAAAAAGTTTCATGAAAATATTGGTTTGATTGGAAGGTTTTGTGTGCTCTGTCACCAACAACATGAAAAAGGTGCAACATTCTAAACTTGACGTTAGGAGATACAAATAACCAAACATTCACTTTCTTATTTATCAAATTTTTTATATCACATAAATAATCTATCACCTAAGAACATTCTGAACCTGTAAATGCTATTATACCTAGTTAGAGCTTTCAAAGTGGTTTTCTTTTCTTTGTTATTAAAAGTGTGCTGGGGGCACAACCCATGTATACATGAAATATACAAAGAGAACATCTAGCTAAGGTGGGGGAGGAGAACAATAATTCAGAAAATCTCCATAGGGTGAGAAGCAACTGTTGTGGGCAGTTGTCTAATCATACAACAATTGAGCATATAGGCATTCAACTCTATTAGTGTTCTCTCACGGCCTTCAAAATTGCTGGCATTTCTTTCCATCCATATACTTGCATTAAGCACAAAGGAACCATCTGCCATGCCTCTACATTCAATTTACCTAGTTTACCTCCCCATGCAACCAAGTGATATTTCTGTGAATATTTTCTCAGCTTTGACACAGAAGTTTGCAAAATTGAAACAATGTTTAGATAGTGTTCTTTGTATGATGTGAGAATATGAGATCCAAGGGACCATTAGCGACAGAAAAGATACTTCTTTTTATGCAATGCTTCAACAACCCCGAAAAGAGGAAAAAAGGAGAAATTTGAAGAGCCACAGCTGGAGAACCCAGCAATGAATAACAGGATTGTACGGACTCCAGCAGTAAACAGGATTGTAAATGGTTATTTATAGACTCAACAGAGTAAACTCTCTGAATCCCAAGATTAGAGAGCGAGAACCCAATATTGAAAACACAATTACATTTAAATTTACAGCATCAAATACCAGTAAAAACAAACACCTTAAGTATTATTTTCAGATTTTCAGCTTATGTAATAGATCAAGGTTTAGAACATACTTAAGAAGGATCAATCTGAAGTAACAAATAAAATAGTGAAGCGTAGCAAAACAAGGATACCATAAATCATCAACAAAGGTCACCTCTAAAACACTGTAAACAGAAAAATAAGAGTATAATTGTCTTAAGTTGGAACTTACAAGTGCTCTATTCGTATCAGGATGGAACATAATACTAGAAACAACCCCTGTATGGCCCTTGAAGTAATGAGTACAAAAGCCACCATCGACATCCCAAACAAGGACTTTCCCATCAGCTCCAGCAGTTGCAAGTAATCCTCCAGACAAGTGGCAAGCCATACCCATCACAGGACCTTCATGGCCCTATTCAACGCGAAAAACAAATATCAACTACGATCAGAAGAACAGTTCATACAACTATTATTAAGACGCAAAAAACCATCTACAAAAGTCTTTCATTTCTCTTAGAACCAGTGCCAGAAGCTGAGTGTTTTTCCTCCAGTTCTCAACTAGCTGAAAAGCCATGATATCACTTTTGTTTTTCCAGAACCAAACAAATCCCACGTCAATTAACCTAAAACCAACCGTAGTTAGATCAGCTGAATTATTATTTTCGCTTTTACTACATCGAACGGAAAAAATATTCATTTTCTACAAGTAATAAAAAAATTTATAAAAAGCGCAAACTAAATACAAGACAAGGGTAGTTTTTTTTTTCATTAGTTTTCTCAACAACCAGGCAGAGCATATTTCTATTTCCCTAATTTCCATTGGCATTCTTTCTATGTATCTGTTCTAAGAAACCAACGAGTGGCCAATTCAAAAGGCGTTACCTTCCAAGACCGCACGCACTTGAGGGTGGACAAATCCCAGACCCTAATCTGGCGACTGTGGCCGGCGGAGAAGAGCAACTTGTCATTGGGGCTAAGCGCCAAGGCCGTGGGGGCCTCCGAGTCCGTGTCGATCGTGGACCTTACCGAGGCGTTGGAAGAATCAACGATCCTGATGGATTCGCCGCATGCGCAAGCGATGAATGAGCCGTCCGAAGAGACGGCGAAGGGTCCGCCCGTGTAGAACTGCTGAAGCGAGGGCACGCAGCGGTAGTTCTTCTTCAACGGTACGGAAGCCATGAGAGAGAGGAGGAGGGCAACTAGGGTTTAGGGGCGGGAAAGTTAGGGTTTTAAGGGTGAACCACTAACGCCAAAACCCCATGCTCTTTTGTTTTTTTTTTTTTTTTTTTTTTTTTTTAATCAACTTGAAAAAATCTGTTCATCATCTCTACATTATACATTACACTTAATTTTTTAATTTTTTTTTTTTTACCAAATACAAAATATATGAATATAGTACTACTCGTTAAAATGAATTTCAATTTTATAAACATTACCTCTATTTTTAAGATAGTTGTAGAAAAATTATAAGGAAATCATTTTTCATTCCACTTGATTTCACAAAGGAATAAGGATGTTACTACTCGGCCATATGAGTTTACTGTTCAGATGGACTACAGTTGACAATATCATGTGGTACTGCCATGTCATATTAAAAAAAAAAAACAAAACATAAAACTTTTTTTATTTTTTATTATCACATGTATTTATTTGTTATCATGACCATAACAAATATATATATATATATATATATATATATATATTATAATGACATTTGCATAATGATTCATAAAATCTCTTAATAAACCCCAAAATAAACCATTTAGTTCATTACCAAAATTATAATTTTATTTCTATTCTATTGTACCAAATAAATATCACAGCCTACAATTGATGGGCATTATTTTATAATCACTGCTATTAATAAAAAAACAGAACGAGAAATGGATCTGAAGAGAAGATGTACGGCAATTGAGAAAAAAAAGTGTTATGTTCTATTTTTTTTTTTTTTTCTTTTAATATGACCTGGTACTAAATGGTACTGCCAGGTTCAATGATCCATTTGAGCAGTGACCTATATAATATATATATATATATATATATATATATATTTATATAACTTTCAAATTCGCATGTAAACTATAAAAATTGTATGTGAAGTACACATTATAGGAACCATTCAAAATGGTGAGGAATTGAGGTACACGTTGTAAACCAATTGCTATGTGAAGTGTGAACAACCACAAAACTGCCATGCGCAATGATAGCTTAAATATATAATTATTAATCGATTCTTCTCCCTTAAATTTACACCCTTTAGGACTCGTTTGTTTTTACAAATGAGATGAAACAAATGAGATGAGATAAGTTAGAATAAAAGCTAAAAGTTAAATAAAATATTATTAAAATATATTTTTAATATTATTTTTATTTTAATATTTAAAAATATTGAATTGTTTATTTTATTTTATATAAAAATTTAAAAAAATTATAATAATTAAATGAGATAAGTTGAGATAAATTTTGAAAACAAACGAGACCACGTAGTAAAGAGACCACAACAGGCTAAATGCCAAGACTGGAGGCCAAACCAGATTATGCAAGTTTCTGTAATTATTTAGAGATTCAAATCTTACACATAGAACTAGGATTTGTCAGACTTAAATGTTTGGATATACAAAATCATCTCATCTCATCATTACAACTTTTTCAAACTCCCATACAAAATATAATAAACAATTCAACTTTTTCAAATCTAAAAATAAAAATTATATTAAAAAATTATATTTTAACAATATTTTATTTAACTTCTAACAAAGTATCTCATCTCATCTCATCTGAATTGCGTAACCAAACAAAGTCATTCAACATCACCTAAGAGTGTCATTGAAGCTGGTATACATAAAGCAAGGGCCCAAGAGGAAACATTTCAGTTTCATATGAGATCGACCTATGACTAATCTTCCATCATCATCAGTTCATTTTCTCATTCCAACAAATTTCACGAAACAAAAGGTTCACAGGGTATGAATTAATTAACCATATTTGCAAGCAATTTTCATTGGAAATACAAGTATTGACACTATTCGTGGCCTATGAAACTATGCTTCGGGTGGGGAAAACAAATTTATCAAATATTCAGAAGAAAGATTTTCTTCATAACACAGACATACAAGACAGCACATCAAGATTCCTCAATCTTCATTGTATCCACTATAAATAAAAATTTACACCACAGTCCCACTTCATTTCGTTTCAGAATTTAACTCAATCATCATATCCCAGAATAAGCATCCCGAAAGTCCTTTCATTGAACTGAGAAAAGGAAATTAATACAAGTCCACAGATATACAACTGGATAACTTATTTCAGCCACTGGTATTCCACCCCAGACATTTTGTGAGGAAGGAAAAATCATGCACATGAACGGGGTATAACTTCACGAGAAAGAGATTACATTTGTACCTTAAGGAAAACAAGAGCTTCAAAGGAAAAGGCAAAAAGGATTTATCGTTCTCAGAATGAGAATTCCTTGGGTAAGTCTTGAAATTTTCCTGATAAAAAGCCCTTGTACTTTCCTTGAAGATTTCCACCTGAAAAAATATATATATATATATATTTATATTAATCCACCAGTAAACTTTCCCTTACCAGCAGGGAAAGAAAAAGAATGAAAAGATACCTTTGGCTTCAAATTGGGGGATGTTCTTGGACAGAGTTGATTCCACCAACTTAACAAGATCCTTACCTGCAAAAGTCAAACATTGAAATAAATATCTGTGCTCGGTATCTAACTCAAGTGAAATGGATTACCTTTTTAGCCTCAAATGGAAGATGAAAGCAGAAAAGATGCAAGGACTTCAAGCAAAGCAACCTCTTTTGTTAGTTAATGTCATAATGTTTTATTGTGTTAAAAGGGTGAGAGAATCATAATAAGCCCAAGACTCAAAAAGAAAAAAAAGAAAAGAGCTGGGTAAAATCTTTCAGAAGCCACTTCTTTCATGGTGTATCTCTTTCTGTTTCAGTGTATGGCCGTACAACCACCACATATGGAGCAGACATCATATACGCAACCTTTTTTAGGTACGTGAAGTTTTTCTAATGATGAAAAGGCAAATCCAAGTATAAAGGGAGTATGCATCAGATAAACCTAACTAGAGAAAGTAAACAAGATGGAAAAAATCCTGAAAACATAAATATAGAGAAAACATAAATAGGCAGCCATACAAAAATGGTGTTTTAAAGAAGAAAGCCCCTCCAATTAACTTTTAACCCTCAAAGATGAGGTTAGACTCTAAACTACTGAAGCATTGCACATAACGATAATAGTTTTTTGATCAGTGCATGACTGTAATCCTACTACATGTCCTTGCGTTCTGTTTCCTTTCTTCCATATAAATATCACTCCCTTGTGGGATCTAAGAATAAAGCAAGCATTTAGCATGTGCCCTTTTATTCCTTTCAAATAATGTAAATCCTTCCCTTCCAGCAGCAAGAAGAATCAACTGTTTTTTGCCCATAAAGCAAGCAGACCAGAAAGAATAAACATAATTTAACCACTCAACAACCAACTCTCATGTTGGGAGAGAAAAAAAAAAAAAAAAAACTATCATTTACAGAGTTGATCAAAAGTAGATAATATATAAAGGGCGGCTTCTACCCGTGAGAAGGTTCAACTCATCCCACTTCTTTACCTACCGGTTACACTCTTTTCCCCCTCGTTGACATTGATGAGGAAAGATGGGATTTGGTTCTCTTGCAACTGCATAAACAGTATAAAAGATTAATTAGAACCCGATAAACATAACCAAAAATAAAACGATAATTAATTTAAACCAGACAACATAATGCCTGCTTTAAATGAACAAGTTTAACATTTCACCTTGGACTGTAGAGCCATTGCAAGTTCTAACAGGTCAATAGATGAAGAGCCCTTGCTGTATGCAGGCAAGAACTTCCCTTTTTGATAGCCTGCCAGGAAGTGATAGGCTGCTTGCCCAGGAGAGAGCTTTGATGCAGAAGGGATACTTCCAGAACTGCTTCAAAATAAAGGATCACGTCAACAGCCCAATGGGTAGTTAAAAAAAAGGACATATGAATTTCCCATGTACTTGAGCAGCACCTTTTTTGCTCATTAATAAAATTATCTTGTGAATATAACATAACATGATATGGAGAGCATTCCTAAGTCATCAGCAGTTATAGAATGTACCAGGGAAGAGAATCTTATGTAATAAAAATGTTGGTAAAGTCTCAGGAATATTGCATAGATCTGGGATTCATTCCCACCATTATCAGCACATTAGGGCTTTAATGGGTATATACGAGGGCAACGTCCCAGTGTAAACCTCATTTTTTAGTCTAGAAATTGAATGTGACATAAGAGAAAACAAAAAAGAGGGAGAAAAAGGATGAAGAGATCACAGATATTGATGTTGTTCCACCATAATTAGCGAAGAAGTTTTTGGGACTCCCTCACATTAAGGTTCTAAGTTTATTTAGTTGTAGTATATGATTCATTTTCAGGTCATACAAAAATTTCCTTAAAAAAAGTTCCTTGGAAACCAACAAAATCCAAGATTGCACATTAAACCAGAGGGAACTTTTATCAGATTTCTCTGTGGGGACTAGAAATAATGAAGAGTATGTTCTGTCATGCAGGAGCTTTTAAGTTATCAAATATAAAAAACCAATTTGCATAGTTTATTCTTATGCTTTAGGCTGTCTAAGGATTAAAAATCAAATTGGCATATTTTTTTTATCAGTAAATAAGAGTTTATTGATCGTAGGAATAGGCAAAAGCCCAAGTACACAGGTCATATACAAGAGCAACGCCTAGGAGTGATGTTCTAGTGATACAAGAAATTCATGAACGGTCATGCCATTAAAATCAATTACAATCAACCATTGAACAAAGTGTTAAAAAAGAAAGTTCTAAGTTCATCCAATGACCGCTCATGACCTTCAAAGCTTCGCTCGATCCTCTCCCTCCAAAGACACCACCACAGGCAGATCAGAACCATCTTCCAAATTGCAGCAATCTAAGAAGTGCACTGTAGACCTCTCCATGAAGCTAAGAGGTCAATCACCCTTCTTGGCATCACCCAAGCTACACTCACCCTAGCAAAAAAGTCATTCCACAAAGTCGTGGCAATCTCACAACGTATTAGTAGATGATTGACGGGTCCTCTACTCTTTTTACACAAACAACACCAACAAAAGACTATGATTCTGCGTTTCCTTAGGTAATAGTGAGAATCTTTCTCAAAGAAGCCGTCCATACAAAAAAAGATGCCTTTAAGGGGGTCATTGACTTCCAAATTCTCTTCCACGGGAATGGATTTACGTTATACTTAGAGATGGATTGGTAGGAGTGTATTGTGAACTTCCCTTTCCCCGAGGGGTGCCAAAAAAGCTTGTCTTCATCTCTCCCCCTCATAGGAACAGAATAGACTAGGATGTAAAATTCAGAGATTGCTTCAACTTCCCAATCATGGACAGCTCTAAGAAACGTGACATTCCATTGGGGAGTGCCGTTAGATTGGTCAAGGCGGTCATTGACTTGCTATACCAAAGAAGTCTGGATAGGCTTCCTTAAGTGCCCTATCACTACACCATATTGTCAAATTGGTTTGTTTACTATATGATACCAAGAGGCCATGTCAAGAGGGCTTGCTATGTGGATAGTATGACTTCTGTCTTGGGATGCAAGAAATAACAGAATTCTCTTCTGTCTTGTGGATAGTATGACCTCTGAGGAAGGTGTAGTAAACATGACGGGAGGTGTAGTAAACCTGGCTCTGATACCATGTCAAATTGGTTTGAATACCCTTTACTGAGGGTTTGCTTTCATTATATAGAAGAGAATATACAAGATTGTTGCCCGATTCTATGCGTCTAATATGATATACAACTTAAGTATTTACATCAATATCTAATCTAGCTAGAAAGGAAATTATCACCAAAAATACAATAAATCATATTCCAAATCATATCTCCGTAACACATATGTCATGCCAGAATTTGTTTCGGGACCCGTCACCTGCCTCCAAAAGGGTAAAACTAGAAAATTTAGTCCACCCTCGTCTAATGTGCTTCCAGAGCCCCACCCCATATGATACACTCACCTCTTTCGAGCACCAACCTCCCCCATACTCTACCATACTTTGAGTCTAAAACTATTCTCCCCAAAGCTCCATGTTCTATGGGATATCTCCCTAGCCATTTGCCCAACAACGCCTTATTAAAAAGCTGCAAATTTTGGATACCCAAACCACTTTCGGAAATTGGAGAACAAACAGAGGCCTATTTTACCAAATGAAATTTGAACACATCATTCATTCCTCCCCATAGGAAATCCTATTGTATTTTCTCCATACGGTAAGCCACCTTTGATGGAAGTGGAACTAAAGAGAGGAAATAAGAAGGTAGGTTGGAAAGGGTACTTTTGATGATTGACTTTGCCACCTTTGGATAAGTACATCTACTTCCAACTAGCAAGTTTCCGCTCCATCTTTTCTAGGACATCACTCCAAATGGATATCAATTTGTAATGAGGACCCAACGAGAGGCCAGCCAAGATATTTCGTGGGTAAATAAGATATCTTGCATCCCAAGACAGAAGTCATACCATCCACATTATGCACTTGCCCCACTGGAACTACATCTGGTTTTCCCAAGTTCACCTTTAATCCAGAAACGACTTTGAAGCATAGAAGGAGAGCCCTCAATGCACAGGTATGATCATGGCTAGCCTCACAAAATAACAAGGTATTGTCGGCAAATAAGAGATGAGATATATTAAGAGAGCTAGTATTTGCCTCCCCCACTGAGAAGCTGGACATAAAACCACAATAAGAACCAGTAAATCACATTAGCGGGTTCACACATATCCTTGGTTATAGGGTGTCATTGCTTCCCACGAAGTATCTAGGTCTCCCATTGGGGGTGTTTTTGAGGTGAGATTTATTAGGAACAGTTTTATAGGAAAGATGGAATGACGTCTTCTAGGGTGGAAGCAGCTTTACTTATCCAAAGGAGGTCACGTTACACTGATCAGGAGCACTCTCTCAAACCTTACTACATATATATTACTTGTCTCTATCCCTATGCCTGTGGGAGTACCCCGAACATTTTGAGAAGCTTCAAAGGGACTTCTTCCAGGGAGGAATGGGTGAGGAGTTCAACTTTCACCAAGTCAAGTGGTCCCAGATTTTCACTCCACAATAGCTGGGCAGATTGGCGATTGGAAATAGGTTATTGTTCAACAAAGCTTTGTTGAGGAAAGGAAAATGTTGTGGCAATTGGAGGTGGAAGCCAAATATGGTAGTATGAGGGGAAGATAGTGTTCGAATAAGATTAGCCAATCGCTTGTGGTTGGGGCATGGAAAGCTATTAGAAGAGGGTGGGGGAATTCTCCCATTTTATTGAATATAAGATGTTCTCTGACAGTCTGAAGTTAAGCTACCATATTCAACACCTTCTATGTTTGGATAGCTGCTCACTATAGCTATCAATCTCCTAGTTGATCATCTGTTGCTTCACTGCGAGATCGCAAGTGCATTGTGGAGTGATTTCTTCACTCGGGGTGGAATGGCATGGGTAATGCCTAGAAGAGTAGTGGAGCTTTTCTATGCTTGGAGAAGGCTAGGTGGTAAAGAGTGAGGATGATGGTCCCTCAAGGCTTTCAAAACTGAGCCTTTCCTTAGGCTCAAGCATCATAAGCACAATGCAAATTAATAGCAAGCCACTTTGTGCATCCTTACATTTTAACAAGCAAGGAAAGCAACTTATGCAACATTCAAGTTTTCAATCAAACATTGCAAAAGACCAGATCAGTTTGTAGAGCCAGAAAAGCAATCAGTCAAGTTTTTCAGTCACGATTATGTTTTAATTCATTTGGCAAAAACACATGTTTTCAGCAATTTAATACATTTCCAGCCCTTCATCTAGATGGGCAAAAGGTAATATTAGTGGGTTTATAGGAAAGTATGTTTTCAACCCACAGCCTCCAATTCCACATCAATGACACGCTTTATCACACCAGTCACTATCACTTATGCAGCACATATAAGAATAAATTGTTTGCTCTCTTGATGAAGAGAATGATTCTTAACCCAACACTACCAGCCTACTCAAGTTGTCCAACCAGCTCTTGCAAATTTTGATTCTGATTCGAACAAGACCATTGAACAAGACCATTATAGTGAGTGGTACCATCTAACCCAGTAACCTAGTCACATATGCGTGTTGCAAGAATAATTTGGACAAAAATACTCTAGCGAACACCATTACTATCCATATTAAAGGGACCAATCTTTACACGGTTATATTACCTATCAGAAGATGCAAGGATAACAGCAGCTGGCAATTTAAATAAATTCGTGCCACCAGATTTTCCACTTTGAAAATACGGTGCAACACCTTCAGAAGAAAGAATTACACCTGCATCTGCAGACACCAAGGACTCTGTGCAGCTCTCAATGGTTTGATAGGGTGCAAACAAAAGAACCACTGAAGCACCAGACACTAGGAGCCTGAAATTCACTACTCCATATGTAAAAGGAACATTGCATTCATACTAGAATCATAATATCAAAAACAAAAAAGTTGGAGAGCATTACCTTCCAGATAGAGGAAGGCCTCCCCGTGAAGATATGATAGGTCCAGATAAGGAAGCCAGTGCTTCTTTAATCCCATTTGTATCTGAGAATGCTTTACCACATAAAATCAGTGATGATCGCTCGATATCTGCAGCTATGAATCCCTTATTCATTTGAGCCCCCAAACCAACAGTGTCACCCACCCCTGGACTGCGTGGTCAAAAGTCAAAATTGGAATAACACAATTAGAGTATTCATTTTGAATCAAAATAGCGATTGTATTTCATGCTTGAACTTTTGATTGATTCAATTGAGTCCTTTTTGCCATTGGTGTTCTTTCCGATCTCTACGCAATTCAGAAATCGTGGCATTCTTTGATTACAAACGGTAATAAATAAAATCCTTGTTTTACAGAAAAAATAAATAAATTTGTTATAGGGAAAAGAAGACAACGTATTATAGAGGAAAGAATATGAAGGGTTCCAGATTTCTAAAATTCCAAATTATGTAATATTTATTGGCATGACCATTCAAGTTATTTTAAACCTAAACGACTAGAGTCATGGTTATTTAATGCAGGACTAGATGACGTGGCTCAACAGGAGTAAAGCTCCTACTTCAAAGGTATATATACTACAGATTCTTAGAGCTCTGACGACATCCATTGACCACCATAACCGAGAAGTGAACCAAACAGAAATAGCAAAAATAATCACTCCTTTTTGAAGTGTAAAAAAGGAATTACACTAAATCATGGTTGAAGTGTATATGCGACACAATTTCTTTAGCAACAATTTAGAAGTTCTCAATGACAGTCTGTATTTTCATTAGCCTTACACTCTCACAAACATTAGGTATTCCTTCGAAAAATAAGAAAGTTTGGGCAAACAACCAAATTAGCTAGGAAGCTTATGTTAATAAAATTTAGTCCCCACCAACTCAGTTGCAAAAATTAGCCAAGGCAAGCATACACCAAGCAAGACTAGACATTTTGCATTGTAAAGCCAGAGATGTACAGGGCTAGACATTTTCCAGGCACATAGCATTAGTATACCATCATAACAAATGAATAAAAATTGCCAATAAATACCTTATAGATGTTGCTACATAGATTGTGAATGGACAAGAATCATGTGAAACTGCATGTGCTGGTCTTCCAAAGAACATTTGAAAGTGATAACACAGCAGAAGGACTATCACTTATTACACGGACTTTTGGGTCATCACAGTAACCACTTTTCCGGGAAAAGTATCTGGAGATGTAAGGCACCTCCCACGATTGCTTTCTTTGGTTGTACTCCTTCCCTTGGGAAAACTCTCACCGTTGACAATCTGAGGAAACGGGGTCTTATCAGTATGGATTGGTTTTACTTATGTAAGAAAAATGGGGGAAGGCTGTGGATCGTTTATAGTTTACATTGTGAGGCGGCCAGGTTTTTGTGGGATGATATCTTCAACTGGACTGGTGCAGCATGGGTAATGCCTGGAAGGTGGTGGATATTTTTAAGTGTTGGAAAGGTCTTAGGAGCAATATTCACGTTGCTGCAGTGTGGAAAATAATTCCTCATTGTATTATGTGGTGCCTGTGGATGGAGAAAAATGGTAGGTGCTTCGAAGACTAGACCGTTCCTTGGACGAGTTGAAGTGATTCTTTCAACACACTCTATTTTGGGCTTCTATCATTGTTTGTGATGGGGACGGTTTTCTTAATTTGCTTGTATCCATCACTAGTGCTTAGTGGTTGCTAGGTGCATTCAGTGTATACTTTATTTGTGCTCGGGCTATGCTTTTTTCTATCAATAAAGTTTTAGGCCTCGTTTGGTTACACACATGAGATGAGATGATATGTGAAATCTGTGAATAATAGTGAGATAATTTGTGAATAGTAGTAAAATGGTTTGAGTTAAGATGTTTTATGAGATTTTGGAAAAGGAGAAAAAAAAGTTAAATAAAAAAATTATAAAGCTAAAAGAGGGTTAGAATATAATTTTTAATATTATTTATTATTTTGGGATTTGAAAAAAATGAATTATTTTGTGTTTGAAGTTTGGAAAAGTTGTAATGATTAGGTAATTATTAGATGAAAAAATTGAAAATTTGAAAATTTGAAATTGAAAAATGTTTGTGTTTGAATGGTGTTTGGATGTTGAGATGAGATAAGATGGTTTGAAAGGTTTGTGCAACAAAACCAGGCCTTACTCCTACTTTTCAGCAAAAAGTAGTTTCACATCATAATTTCCCGTGGTTTGAGGTTAAGGGGATCCATTGTCTCATTTTCTCTTTGTTATTGTCATGGAGGAACTTGGTCGGATGGTAAAGGCTCTTATTGGGGGAGGTTTCTTATCTGGATTTTCGGTGGGAAATGGTACCAACGGCTCTATCATAATTTCACATCTCCTTTTCGCATATGATACTCTTCTCTTTTGTGAGGTCGATCATGGCCATATACAAGCCTTAAGGGCACACTTGTTATGCTTTGAAGCTGTGTCAGGTCTTAAGATGAACCTTAGTAAGTCCAAGATGGTTCCGGTGGGGCTCCTGCCTAGCATCACCAGCTTGGCGAGTCTCCTAGGTTGTAAAGTGTCTTCTTTGCCTATGAAATATTTGGATCTTCCATTGGTGGCGGCATTTAAGGCTAGAGCTATTTCAGATGGGGTTATAGAGAAAGTTGAGAAAATGTTGGCTGGCTGGAAACTGATGTATTTATCGGAAGGGGGTAGACTCGCATTAATTATGAGCACTTTATCTAACCTTCCACCTATTTTTTTATCTCTATTTCATTTGCCTGCAGGCGTGGCTAATAGGATTGAGAAGCTGTTTAGGTTTTTTGTGGGGTGGAGTGGGGGAAGAAGCAAAATTTCATCTTGTTAATTGGAATAAAGTTTACTCTCCTATCTCGAATGGTTGGCTTGGGGTTCGCAATTTGAAGACATTCAATAAAGCTATATTGGGAAAATGGTTGTGGAGATATCACTTGGAGGGGGATGTGCTTTGGAAATAAGTTATTGACCTCCGACACGGAAGTGCTTGGGGGGTTGGTGTTCCAATAAAGTGAGTGGGGGGGGGGGGGGTATGGTGTGGGCTTATGGAAATTTATTATGAGGAGCTGGCAGAGTTTTAAAACTCCAATCAGTTTTGTGGCAGGCGAGGGTTCGATAATCAGGTTTTGGCATGATGTTTGGTGTGGTGATAGTGCGCTTGATAGGGTTTTTCCAACTCTCTATTGCATTGTAGTTAACAAGGATGCTTCTGTGGCAGATCTGATTGCATTTTCTCATGGTTCTCACCAGTGGAGGTATAACGGCACAGGGGGACAGGATGCAGTGGAGGCCCAATGGTAGCAAGAAGTTTACAATGAGGTTGTACTACAAATTATTGGCACCATTTATTATTGCATTGTGAAGTGACAAGAGTGCTATGGGAGATATTTAGAAGAGTCGGTGTAGCTTGGGTAATGCCATTGAGGGTAGTGGACTTACTCGCATGTTCGAAAGGGATTCAAGCTGTCCGCAAGTGGCGGCAGCGTGGAAGATAATTCCGTTGTGCATTATGTGGTATACTTGGTTGGAAATGAATGCACGGTGCTTCGAAGATAGGGAACGTACAACGTCGGAGCTTCAGAACTTTTTTTTTACACACTTTATTGCTGCGGTTTTCAGCTATTGTGCTTAATGGAAACAATGTTCACAACTTTCTGGTTTCAATTTCTGGATCCTAGAATGTATTTAGGTGTTCTCTTGTATACTTCCTGTGTACACGGACTTTGCCTATTTCATTCATATCAATAAAGTTTACCTCTTACTTATAAAAAAAAAAAAAAAGTATCTTCACATTATGATACACCTATATTTTGATATCAAGTCATTAGCCTTTTACTCTCACAAGCATTAGGCATTCCTTCGAAAAATAAGGAAGTTCGGTCAAACAACCAAATTAGCTAGGAAGCTTATATTAATAAAATTTAGTCCCCACCAACTCAGTTGCGAACATTAGCCAGGCAAGCATACACCAAGCAAGACTAGACATTTTGCATTGTAAAGCCTGCAATGGTACAGGGCTTAATATTTCCAGGCACATAGCATTAGTATAGCATTATAACAAATGAATGAAAATTGCCGATAAATACCTTATAGATGTTGCAACATAGACCGTCAACGGACAAGAATCATGTGAAACTGCACGTGTTGGAGTCTTCCAGAGAACATTTGAAAGTGATAACACAGCTGAAGGACTATCACTTATTACACGGACTTTTGCATCACATTTTGGTGATGAACCAATAGCCCCGTCATGCACAAAAACATCTGAAATGGATGATATGTGATTTGAAACCTGATAAAACCAAGGACTACAGTATTAACAAATTAAACATTGAGCACAGTTCCAAGAAGTAGCACAGATAGTAAGAAGAATAGAGGTTTGCTAAACATAGTCAACCAAGACTAGAGTTAACAGAAACCAGTGCCTTAGTAACGAGTAAATCAAATTCTAACAAATGATTATAAGTTCTTGATATTCTTTACCGTGTAGAGAAATCCAACGGCTTTGCGCAACTCGGCTGCTCTCCCATCCCATACAATCAAATAAATCCAGTACTAATATCAAACCACACGAACCACCTCCAAGAGAGGGTTCTTTTAAGTAAATTACATTACCGTATGTTGACTCTTCACCAAAGTTCTCATTTACCATGGATTGGGGGTCATGGTAAATGAGAACTAGTGCTCTATGGCAATTTTCTTTAGCATTTTCAGAGTGGATTGGATCATGACTCAATGTGTCGCAAAGGTTGGTTCAACTGAAAACAAGGTGAAGCTTTGTGGAAAATCGAAGCTTCCAGGATTGTGAGAAGTCTGTGTAGGAGCTAAAGGATCACTTTTTTATTATTCTTTATCATTGGATGGCAGCATACTTATGTTCTTTCAGCTTTAGTATCCTGTGTGTTCCTTCGTTTCCCCTTGTACTCTTTCTAGCAAGGTGTGCTTGCATGATGCATTTTTTATCATCAATAAAACTATCCTGCCAAAATCAATGTCCAACTCCTACAAACAAAAAACTTGAGCAAACCCCTAAAAAACATAAACACCTTGTAAAAATGAAATTCCATATGATGAATCAAGTAAAGCTAAAGAAATTATTCTTGAAATTTTAGCACTTCTATATTAAGTTTTTGAAATACCTGAAAAAGTTACGGTGTCAAACTAAAAAAAATAAAATTAAGCTAGACAAGAAAAGGGATATTGAAAGCAAATCCATAACATGCCTGTTTCAAAAGTTTGCCAAACTGTGACTTGGAAATTTCTGAAGCTCCTCCAACAATACTTCCTCTAACATAAACTGGAAGTCCTGACAAGGAATCTAACAGGAAAGATGGGACAAATCAGAGTATTCAATAGTAAGAAATGAAATCAATAAGATTAGAACTGACCATGTGATAACCTACCCACAATGTTTGCACCCTTTTGTTGTAGTTCAGAAGACTCCAGGTTTCGAAAAGCGTTTTCCTTTACAAGAATACCTTTTGCAGCCAAAGCCCACTGGAGACCATGAGAAAACCCAGGGCCCCCCCTGCATTCAAGAAGGTTCAAGGAACATATATAAGATTACAACACCCATAACTTGCAAAGTGTATCTGACAGTGTTTACATCATATGAAGTTTGCTACCTTACGATTTACATGCGCTATTTGTCAACAAAATCTCATGGCCAAAGTCTAGCATTACCATTAAACCAAAAGCCTAAGAGATATACCATGTCAACAAAGAAAGTCTGAACCTCAGAATCTGTGAGAATATTCTATTACAATTCAAGATTCTTCACTAATTTTCATTTCTTACTTGAGGAAAAAAAGTCTTCACTAATTTCACCAGTCTTGACTTACAGCATTCCTGATTAGAAGTTCCAATAAAAGTTCCTTACACAAAGGGTGATTCCAATTCATGTTTCTGTCTTCAGCATATTGCATTTATTTGTTGATACAATAACAGCTATTTTTAAAGGTCCTGCAGACAGAAATGAACAATTGCAAATTGACTACGTGGAGTTTTTGCAGCCATTTTTTGTTAGTTTTTGGTTTCTCTCTCTCTCTCATGTGTGCGTGTGTACCTTCTATCCTTTTGATTATGTCTCTTCGTCTTCCATTTCCGGTGCTTCTCGCTGGGAATAATCCTTAATCCTTTCTCAGTTTTATTCTGTTTTCAATTTCTCTCTCCTTTTCTTTTAGTTATTTCTTTTTGGGGATAGCTAATTTTTCCGTAGTTAAGTTGAAGATGGATCATAGTTTTTGTATAGAAGCAAAGTTATTTGTGTTCAGAAGGAAAGGTGGCAACCTTTTCTACATTTCTGAAAAGAGTAGGAACATGATGAAGTTCCTTTATCTTTCTGGAGGATGGTTGTTTGGATGGCTAAGGTGGTGGAGGATTGTTTAAGGTCTTTGGGAAAAATGGATTCTTACCAGACTAGAAGGGAGGGAGATAGAATTTTCATGGTTCAAAGATATCAGAATTTGTATGGTAGGTTTGTGAAGTTGATTGAGTATGGCACTAGAACAAGGAAGGGTATCATAGTGATTCTTGAAGGGCAGAAAGGGAGTGGATGGGCAGGTTTTGTGAGAAAAATGAGAGATTGTCATTTCATCTTCCTCTGTTTCTTCTCACAAAAATAGAGTTGTTTCTAAAAATGGTGTTGCTTCTTGGGATTCCAGAGGCAAAGAGGCATTTTCGGACACTTCTAACAGAGGTGCTACCTCTTCTTGTGAAGCTTCTTACTTGTTGGCATTGTTGCAGCCAGCACATGGGTATTCTGGTTTACGCCAGAAGGGTGACAATGGATATCAGCAGAAGGATGAGCTTGCGTTGGAAGGAAGGAATAGGAAGGATGGATTGAATGTAGAGTCTCGGCAGAATCATCTTGATGGCAGAGATGTCGGTTGGCCTTCCGAGGCGTTGCAAAGACTTGGAAAAGCCGAAGGGTCACTATGGCTGGAAAGAGAAGTTTGATTCTTTGTTGAAGAAAATTGATGGAGGCCTAGGCTTGCTTATGGGCTTGGGCCAAGATTCCGTGATTGTTAAAGTGAATAAGGAGGAATCAGGGGTGTTGTTTGGGCCTATGATTGCTATGGAAGGAGTTGGGTGGGACAAAGGCCCAATAAATAGGCCTGTCCTTTGGAGGCCTAAGCAGCTTCGTGGGCAGCAAAATTCTAAAAGCCCATTAGGTGTGGTGGTGGCTCAGCCCAGTGCATGGCAGTTTTGATGGAGGTTTCAACTTCATAGAATGGATCGACGGCGGCAGACGATTCTTCTGGGGGCATTCCGGCATCAAGTTCCACTAAGGCAACACTTCAACATCAAAGACCCAACAGTCCGTCATGTGTGGAGGTTCAGCCGAGTCTTAAGATGACTCAGATGGATGGGTCTGCAACTCAGAAAGAGACGACGACTGTAGGCGACTATTATGAAGGATTTTCGGCCTATTAGTTTGGTAAATGGGGCATAGAAGATTATTTCTAAGGTACTAGCTAATCGCATGTGTGTAGCGATAGAGAAGATTATTTTGAAGTCTCAAAAAGCATTTGTGAGGGGGGGACAAATTCTTGATTCAGTATTAATTGTTAATTAATGTTTGGAGTAGAATCAAACTGGGTGAATGTGGAGTTTTAGTTAAATTGGATATAGAAAAGGCTTATGATCATGTTAATTGGGAGCTTCTCTTGTACTTACTTGGGAGATATGGCTTTGGAGAGAAATGGCTTTCGTGGATGAAGTGTTGTATGTCGACGACGAGATTTTCCATCTTGGTGAATGGCTCTCTAGTTGGGTTCTTCAACAGTTCACGTGCCTTGAGACAAGGAGTTCCTCTATCTCCTTTTCTTTTTGTCCTAGTTATGGATGCTTTGAGTAGAATGATTGAAGCAGCGGTGGAGGGAAGTTTCTTGTTGGGTTTTGAGGTGGGAGATGAGTCTCGGAGTAGCTCAAAAGTCTCTCATCTTCTTTTTCCCGACGACACTAATTTTTAGTGACACCAACCAAGACCATCTTCGTTCTTTGAGAACCCTTTTATTATGTTTTGAAATTGTTTCGGGTCTTAGAATCAACTTATCTAAATTTGAAATTGTTCCAGTGGGCTATGTTTCGAATATTTAAAATCTGGCTAATATTTTGGGGTGTAAGGTATCTTCGCTGCCTTTGAGATATCTTGGTCTTCCCATGGGGGCTCCTTACAAATCTCTTATGATTTGGGATGGGGTGATTGAGAAGATTGAGAGGAGATTAGCTGGTTGGAAAAAGTTATATTTGTCTAAAGGGGGAAGAATAACTTTGATAAAGAGTACGTTGTCTAACCTTCCTACATATTTTCTTTCTTTTTTCCCTTTGCTGGCAAGGGTGGCTAGTAAGATTGAGAGGATTTTTCGAAATTTCTTGTGGGGAGGTAAAGGGGAAGAAAAACAGTTTCACTTGGTAAGATGGAATAAGGCTTGTCAACCAGTTTCTTGTGGAGGTTTGGAGTGCGAAATTTGAAGCTTTTTAACAAAGTACTTCTTCAAAAATGCCTTTGGAGATATCATATTGAGAGAGATGCCTTATGGAAAAATGTTGTTGATGTCAAATATGGGAGGATGTGGGGGAGTTGGTGTTCTAATGAAGTGAGAGAAGCATATGGGGTGGGTTTGTGGAAGACCATTCAGATGGGTTGGGGGGAGTTTGTCAATCACGTTAAGGGATGGGACAAGGATTCATTTTTGGGCTCTCAAGATTGCTTACCCTTCCCCTTTTAGGATTGCTAGGATCAAGATGCTGCAGTGGCTGATTCTTTTTCTTGTTTGAATAATAACTTTCAATGGAATGTTGATTTTGTTAGAGATGTGTATGATTGGGAAGTGAATGCAGTCTCTAATTTTTTTGGAAGATAATACAATTTGAAGATTGTCCAGGGAAGGGAGGATAGTTTGCTGTGGGTTCATGCAGGAAATTCCAGATTTTCTGTTAGCTCCTTTTATAAGGCGCTAACTTGTCATTGTGTCTATGATTACCCCTGGAAAAGCATTTGGAGAGTTAAGGTACCTAGTAAGGTGGCATTTTTCTGTTGGTTGGTGTCTCTTGGTAAAATTCTGACCACGGATAACTTAAGAAAGCATGGAATGTGTGTAGTAGATTGGTGCTTCATGTGCAAGAAAGATGGTGAATCTATTAACCATCTTTTTCTTCATTGTAAGGTGGCCAAGACTTTGTGGAATTAGATTTTTTATAGAACAGGTATTGATTGGGTGATGCCTAAGCTAGTGATGGATCTTCTTGCATGTTGGAAAGGTTTTGAGGGGAGACAATGTATTGCTGCCCATATGGAAGATGATTCTTTTGTGCTTGATGTGGTGCTTATGGTTGGAGAGGAATGGGAGGTGCTTTGAAGATAGAGAACGCTCAATGGGAGAACCTAGGGAGTTTTTCTTTAGTACCTTGAGTTGTTGGCCTAAGGCTCTTGTATTGAATGCAGATCATTTCTTGTTTTGCTTTAGCTGTTTCTAGTGTGAATGTTGGTATTTCCTCTTGTATACTTCATGTGTACTTGGGTTTTACCTATTCTTGGTAATAAGATTCTATTATTAATTATCAAAAAAAAAGTTTTTTTGCAGCCAAACCACAAGTTTCATTTGCTAACCAACCAAAAAAATTCTATCATAAAAGATGGAACCCTCAATGGTCAAGTCTTTAAATAAAAATTATTTTACCAAAACCTAATATTCTATAGGTATTCAATGTTGATTATAATAGCTCGTTTTTTTGGTCAGTGATTATAATAGCTCTATTTTTTTTTTTTTTTTTTTTTTTGGTCAGTGATTATAATAGCTACATTAAATTAGGTATTTCCATTAACAAAGAGTTTGAGACAGATAATATAGGCATAGATGGTCTGTAACAAACGATAATCTGGCAGAAGAGAAATTACGTTAGGTAGGATTTGCAGACAGATGTAGAGATGGTTATATCAGGGGTAAGGTCTGCCTATCAGCTAGGAGTTTCATAAAGATATCAAACTCATTGATGGTCTACCAGCCGGAGCTTTTCCACATTTCAGATTGAAAAAAGTAATAGAGATCCTAACAGTTAGTAGTTTACAACTACAAAAACCATGGTTCACAAAGGCGCAAACACACAGCTAGACACATCCACACTGCATGCCCCGTTAGTCTACATCAAAGAATTCAAACTGAGTATAATTTCATCAGAGTATCAATACTATTCTTCAGGTCATCAAGCAAAGGATCACCTTGGAAACACTACTGTTTCAGCTTCCTCATGAGCACGTGGGGCAGAAACTGAATACTTCAAAAACAATAACAAAATAAAAATAATAAGGATATGGTAAGATGATGTCTAGTTTTACTAGTCTGGATTCACATAGAGGAGTACATGTTTCATGCAAGCTTATACACTGAATCAAAATATGACATCCAGAACCAAAAAAAAAAAAAAAAAAGGACAAGATACTCAAGATAAGATGATCAAGAACAACAGTTGAACTTGTAAGACATAAATTAAGTTGAAATCTGGTAGACATGTTATTTTATTAAATCTAGTCTCCTCTGCATCAAAGTTATATCCAAGAAAAGTACTTTGCGGCAAAATTTTCCAAGAAACTAATGCCCAATATCTTTCTAAAATTTCGAAATAGCATCTCATAATGATACAAGGCTCATAAGGTAAAAAGAGAAGAAACCATATTTCTTTTATGATTAAAGCATTTTATTAAAAGCATAAAGGGCGCACAACACAAGTACTTAAAGAGTTTACATAGGAAACACCCAAATAACAATAACAAAAAGAGCAAAAGTCTTGGAAGTCTAGAAGACTAAGATATAGTTACATACAAAGTTTAGTGAGCAGCAATTCAAATATAGGGGTTGCTAAAGGTAGTAGCTTTCAACCCCCGACACCGTCCTTTCTTGGACTTAAAAAGTTTGATCATTGCGCTCTGCTAAATACACCACATTAAGCATAGTGGGACCCTTTCCAAACATCTGAATTTCTATGACCACAGGGATTCCACCAACATGCAAACAATTCCACCACTCGTTGGGGCATAACCCACTGAATCTCAAAAAGTGCTGAATTCGCCACCCATAACTCCCTAGGCTACTCACAATGTAGGAAAAAAAATTACAACATGCCTCTTTCTTAGATTATCAGTGGTTAGGAACTTTACTAGGACTACCAGCCAGACAAAAAAAAAAAGCAACATTCGAAGGCTACTTGTTTCTCCAAATACACTTCCAAGAAAATGAAGAGCCAATTGAAGGGATGAGCACGCTGAAATAGGAAAATACATCTATTGGACGATATCCAACAGAGAGCATAATTGGACATAACCTCAAAGAAACCGTATTAACATGGGCATAATGCAGTGGATGGCATAGTTGGCAACAGCTGAAAAATCTCAAGGATTGGATAAGGGTTGAAAGTTTCAAAGTTAATTTAGTGTTTAGCATAAAATACCTAAAATTTTCAATTCTAAATGAAAATTTAACAAGATATTTGCAAGCTTTTATGTTCACTTTGTTTTAGTTACGTGATGATATTTTAGAATATACAAATTTCCATGGCAAAAAATAAAATGATGTATCAGAAAATATATCATCCACTTCAGCCTTCAGGCATTTCAGTATTGCTTTAGCTATAACCCGGTAAGATACAAATGAATTACCAAAAACTCAAGTGGAGAAATTATAAGTATTTAGCGTTAATTGTTGCTAGATGACATATATGTCTATGAGGCATGAATTTCATAGAACCACAGTTCAAACAGAGATCTGCTACCAAAAAGACCTAAAAGAAATGAAACGGGAAAATTGATTCAATCAAAAGTAGGTCCCTGAATAACTTCACAGCCAACTTAAAACCTTGATGCTTCAGCCTGCTGAAAGAATGATGTCCTGATGCCTTCTAGAAATATTCTGCTACCAACCCACTCTTCTCTTGAACAATCTAAGGAATGAAACCTTCACACCAGACTTTGAGTTGACAATTCACCCATATCCTACTCATAGAAACCCTTCCATTTTCTCAATGCTCAGCCAAAACATTCATTAACTATTTGCTTTTCAAGAAACCCACTCCACGAGAACCCTTAACTTTTCTTTAGGAATCTAATCAAAATCTCCGGAGCCACTTGGCTGCATTGTTCCCCTTCAATACTCAAAATTTATGGTCCAAAAAAGGAACTCCTCAGTTTCCTTCTCTATACAAAGTTTAACTCTGAACCGCGTTCGGAACCGTTCACATTAATCTAAATAGGCATGATCATCGGAATTCCAGACCACATTACAGTACTGTAAAATCCCACTTCCAAAATTCCAATCACATCAACCCAACCAAACATTAGAATTAGTAAATACAGCTCAGTCGGCCAGACCCACAATCTAAAAAGACAGAAGTGATCATCCAATCAACAAAAGCATTATCGAACATGCACCAGTTTCAGCTCCCCACATGAATTATTGAACCAGAACCAAAAAATAAGATTTATTAATAAAAAAATCAGAAAAAAAAAATTCCAGCATCAATTGAGAAGTGAACTTCATACGATATATACAAGTGCATATGCAAATATACCGCGTGAGAGAGTGCGAGAGACTGACCCATCGAGAGGAAAGCAAGAAAGGGCTGGATCTTGAGGAGGAGGGGCGAGTAAATGATCTTGAGCTTTGAAGGAACCACTTGAGGACTAAGTTCCTCATGATCGTTAGAACTTTCAATGGTCTTCCACTGGCTCTGAGGATCTGCGCCCACCGTCACTGTCGATGATGGCTTTCTTTATTTTCGAATCTTCGGGGTATTTTCTATGTGTTCAATCTTTCTGGGTTAAACTTCGCACATACTTCGTATAGGAAACCCGTTTTCCGAGGAAATGGTTTCCAGAATTTTATCAATGCGTAAAGCAAATTAAGGTCCTTTCTGCTTGAGCTTTCTCCGCTTTTTCAGTCCATGGAGATGTGCTCCAATGTTATTATACACAACATTCCTACGTGCTAAGATAGTATTATTATTATTATCTTATTTTGTTTTAGAAAAAAACAATTGTGTAAGAGGGACCTCAGGCATAAAAGAGTTTCAAATTTATGATTTTCATAAACTTCACACTCTACACACATTTAAAAACATATTATTTTATTTTTTTATCTTATTTTACTTACAAATATTTCTAAAATCATTTTTATCATGTGAGTAAAAATATAAAATGACATATTTTTATGTGAGTGTGCAGGGTGTGGAGCTATGTCTAGAATTATTCTTTTAAAATTGGACTCTCTCTCTCTACCAGTGTTCACCCAGAGCCCCCCGAGACCCCGAAGCGCACACAACCATCGCTCACCATCGTTGCCACCGCAACAGAGTTTAGGTGTGCGATGGTTGCAGATCACGCGTTCTCATATGGCTTTTGTGATTCTGGTTGCAAAAATTGTCTCGTTTGTAACTTGGACTCCTCAATTCAGTCTAATTTTAAGTTGAGTCTAATATCCAAACACTTAACTCTCAAATCACTAAACTTATCTCAATTCAAAACCTTTTTACGGGTAGGACCCATAACTTTTTTCAACTCAACACCTCTTTACATGCAGGACCCACAACTTTTTTCAACTTTTCATAAATACATTTAAACTCATATTAACATTCAAACATATCTAAACTCATCTTAGGTGGGCTCCACAAAACTCACTTCACCATCTCAACTCACTACTATTTATAAAGAACTCAACTTAGTTTAACATCTAAACGGGACCTTAAAATTTTAAGAGTGCTTTCCGCGAGTTGGAAATGGCCCAAACAATTTCAAAGAATCGCGTATGCATGTGGTTTTTTACTATGTCAAAATCTTGTGTTCGACTTGAAATAATTGGAGACTACTGACTTTTCATACGTAAAAAAGTCATAATTTTTCCAATATAAAATGAATCGACATTTCATTTAGGTGTTTTTTGGATAGTGAATTGAGATGAAATAAGTTGAGACAAAAGTTTAAAGTTGAATAAATTATAGTTATAATATTATTTTTTTAATATTATTATTATTTTAATATTTAAAAAGTTGAATTATTTATTATATTTTGTGTGAAATTTTGATAAAGTTGTAATAATAAGATGAGATGAAACATTTCTTATATCCAAACAGGACTAATTGACAGGGAGACAATGAAAGACATGGCGTGAGAGAGACAGTAGAAAGCAGAAGAGAAAAAGAGGACACAGGGGCGACTTCCTCATGAACTTGCGGTTGTTCAGCCATTGTAATGGGTTCAACTCGTTGAGGTGTGTTGGATAGAAAAAATTAGCTTAGGTCAAAAGTTTAAATTTCAGAAACCGAACTTCATTCCTTTTAGAGAAATGATATTTGTAGTTGTGGAATGAGTAAGTATCATATAATCATTTTGAAAAAAATAAGTAAATATGAAACTCGTATAAAATAAATTAATCTTTTAATAGTAGACTCTATTTTTTTCAAAATGATTGTGCGGCGTTTATGCACTCTACAATTATATGTAGTATTACTCACTATTTTAAGTCCCAAGTCTTTTAAAAAAAAAGTATGATGTAACATGATCATACGGGATAGTTTTTTTTTTTTCACTTCATTCAGGACAATTGTGCATTGTTTTCTGTAATATGATGTGTGGGAATCATTTTCTTATTGTATTACATTTTCTTTAAAACCTATGATTGGTTTATACCTATCAAAAAGTATATGATGATCGTTCACTCTGTAGTCTACGGTAAGGGATGCCAAGAAAGCAAACGAAAGAGAGTAGTGCTACATAGTACATGCATTTACAATTTATTTATTATTTTATTTATAATATTTATTTTGTTAGTTTTCGTTTAAAATTTAAATTTTGAATTTCAAATATTATTATTTTTAACATATCAATAATTAACATGTGGAGAAATAAATTTTTTGTAAGTTATTCATAAATACATTTAGCATTTTCAAATGAAGAATACTTGAACCTCCCCCCCCCCCCCCCCCCCCACACACACACACACACACACAGAGCGACGTATGGATAAACTAGGCCGGGTCCTAAGCCCCCTCATTTACGGATGTTGACAATGCAGTTCTACAGCGACGTATGGATAAAACTGGGCTGGGTCATAAGCCCCTCATTTACGGATGTTGACAATGCAGTTCTACAGGGGCCAGACTTGAATTTTGTTTTTCAGTTGGAAATACATTTCATGGATAAGATTAAAGGCGTAGACCTGGACCTGAGTTTTTTTCGATTTGGTCCAAAACTCGTATATCTTAGTAAGTCCGGACGGGTAGACTAATGTTCTACCCATCCACACCCAAGTGTGGGCAGCGGGTTAGCGCATTTTAATTTATCTATTGTTCACTTCAAGTTTAGATTTTTAGTGTTCAACACCAAAATCTCCTCTAGATCTCACGCCATCAACTTTCACCTGCTACATAGCACCACACCACAATTTCTTTTTCGCTTTGCATCGTTGTTCACGAAGGTCTGCCATTTCTCTCGTTTACTTCTCTTTATGTGTCATCAAACAAATCTTGATTTTTTCATTGCCAGTCCACCATTTCAATTTCTTTCATATCTCGGTTTTATTCTCATTTGAACAAGTCTCTAAATTTGCAGCTGTGATTTATGTTTTTTTCCCTCGATTTCTAGTGACTAGGTGATTTCAATCTCCATTTTGTCATTTTAGTTTCGTTTGTCTCTCGATTTCCAATGACTCGACTTTTGTAAGAATTGAATGATAAACGACTTTCAATCATTTGGCATGATATTGTTGTCTCTTTGGTAAATCATTTGTGTCGTCACTTTGCTAGGAATTTTGTATATTTGGAGCTAGAGAGATAGGGTAAGAGAATGGGGAAAGAGAGAAGGTTGTGAGAGAGGGGGCGGGGGGAAGGTAGACATGATTGGGTTTTGATTCTTGAATTTCTATTGCCAAACTCATGGCTTTCAAGTTGATTTTGATTATAGTCTTCATATTTGATATATTCGCTTTCGGTTTGGCTATTGATGCTGAGTGGAGGAGAAGCATTGTAAGTACTCATTCCTCTCATATTTGTTTTCTACAGTTGAACTCTTTTTCTGTTACTTTTATTGCTATCTCATTAAAATCTTTTTGCTACAAATTTTTAAGATACTTAGTTCATTTCTGGATGTGTCAAACTCAAGTGATTATTTTCTTCTTGGGTTACTTTGTTGCCAAGTGATTTTAATATTTTTAGCCACACATAAGCATATTCTCAATATGAATCTTATCCATTTTTGAATGGGAAGAGCATAAAAGCTTAGTTGAGAATATCGGTTGAAGAGTAGAAGAATGGGATTGAGGATGCAATGGCTCATATGTAACTCCCAGTTATTTATAAATAATAATTTATTATTATATTGTATGACTAGATGTTGGTTGATATATGTATAATATACATAAATTATTATTATTATTATTATTATTTAGGACTGGCTAGGAGAATATTGGGATTTTCGACCTTTAGAGAATTTAGTGTGTAAATTATTGGAGGTAGAGATAATGGTGGGTTAGAATATAGTTTAGAACCTAAGAATTTGACCTAAGACTCTTGAAAAGACCAACCTGTGACCTAGGATAAAAAACTTGCATGTAATCACCATGGATGATCTTACCCAACTACAAAAGTAACCACACCAACGTAACGTACGAAAGATGTATTGATGCATATGTAGCCGACTTGCAATCTTATAAATAGATCTTTTTCTCCTTCATAAATCAATTCTCAAAATTTTCAGTAGTTTCACATTCTTCTTCTTTTTCCTTCCCCCTCGTTATTATGTTGCTGAGATTCAATTGCTGCTGGAGCCTGGAGTAGTGTGTTCACTGCAAAGTCATCATGTTCAGACACCAGTGGACCTTGTTCATACTCTAGATACGAACTACTGGTAAAGTCCTTTATGTCACAGTACCCCACATCACCCACGCATAGCACACGCAGATCATGTGACACATATACATGGGTCTTTCATGCCAAACTACTATCAATCATGAGTTTTGCTATACAAAGGCCCCCACACCTCACACCGATGACGAGGATCAGCCACGTATTTATTTATATTCAATAAACATCAAAATCTCCAAAATGTCATACTCGATATCACTGTGACTTAAAAACACTCTCAAAATCTCCCACCTGATACCACCCAACAAAAGCATGCGAAGAAGATTATCCCTGAATCCTTGCAATGAAGTGCCAACTGCATGCATCTGGTTGTCGACTAAGAAGATTCTTCGAGGCTAACCCAGGTCTTCCCTTTCGATCAGCTAGCCCAGATTGAAACCAAAGCCCTAGATTCTCGTACCTCCCTTTCTGGTTGATCCAGATCATCGAACTCTTGAACCTAATGTATTATTTTGCTCCAACTCCTTCCCTCTTTCTTTTTAATTTGTGGTTTAGAGAAGATTAATCGATTTAAAGTCAGTTCGTAATAAATTTATTCAACACCCATTGTTCTATATTATTCCAAAGACAGAGAGACTCTCGTATGAAGATGAATATGGCATTGAATGTTTTCTACAATTTTTATAAGAAAGTATGAATCTAAGTGTAGTTAAACGAGATTAGTTTTAAGTATATTTTTATAATTTGAGTTTTGAATATATGGCTGACATGGAAATGACATTGAATGTTTCTTATAGAACTAAAAAAATATCTTTGTATGATTTTGTATGGAATTAGAGTTTTATATGAACTATAAGGAACCAAAGTTTTGTATATTTTGAACTATATATTTTTGTATGGAATAAGAATTTTATATTTTGAAAATGGTAGGGAATCAGTTTGAAATAGATTTTTGTATGAATATGAGTTTTATGTATTCAATGTCATATATTTTCAGCATTTTGTATAAGAAACATTCAATACCACTTGCAACAAGCAAAGAGTTCTTTTCATTGAACGATTGTAATAGTTTTGTATGTTAGATTTGCATTGAAATTGAGGATTGGCCATGTATATATGTAAGTTATTTTCATTGATTGTAGGTTAGTGAGCACAACTTATTTGATCAAATGTCTTAACAATTTGTTTGTCAATTTTCTCAATTTAGTTTTTTATATGAGTCTTACTATTCATTGACCCGCTAGATGATACAATTATTGTGACAAGAAAATAGATTTTAATGTAGATGATAGAATTATTATGAGTTGACTCTAATTCTAAATTATTGGTTGAAATAGCTTGATGAGGAAAGAGGAAGATGAGAGGCCACCCAAGCGTTATACATCAATGTATTGATGTAGTTATGATATTTGTTCCCCTTAAACTGCATTACTTTTTTGTCGTTGTGTAATGCCAACTCTTGGACCAACCGTAGTACATTTCGTCTAAAAATCCTGAAACGTTGAGAACTTTTGAACATACTACATAACAATAAATGATTCGCCCATCGAGCCTAATAGTGCAAAAAGTGAAAATGTTAGAACTACATCACATGCAAAGGATAATACCTATCATATTAATAATGATATTACACTTTAAACTCCATTATTTCACAACCATTGTCTATAATATGCATGCCAATCTCAACCATTTTGTAGGGGATAAAGAAACAACATGCGACCTACAAGTAGAGGCCGAGGGAAATAATGATGATGATTGATGATAATGAGGAACAAATTGATTAATCAAAATCTAGTATGACTTTTACTACTGAGAAAGAGTTTTCTGCTTATTACAAACGATAAACCAAGCAAGTAGATTTTTGTGTAATAACCAAAGGGTGAAGCAAGAGACAAATGCGAGTGTTAATATGTCACAATTGGGGTGCACGTAGTGGCAAGTATAAACCTAGTCATTGTAACATCTCGAGACCATGCTTAACAATTAAAACAGATTGTAATATAAAGGTAAATGATCATTTGGTGAATGGGTTCTAGGTTTTTACCACCATTGAGATCGCTTATAATCATACCATAAACCCACAAAAGTTAAGATTTTTTAGATGTAACAAGTGTTTTGATGAATGTAGTCAAGGGAAAAGCTACCCGGCCTCCTGCTTTCTACCGATGCTTTTGCCTTCTTGACGTGGAAGTGGCCATGTTGTCAACTTATTAAAAGAATAAAAATAAAAAATTTCAAAAGTAGCTCATTTTCATCTCGAGCATCTCTCTCTACTTTACTCTACCAAAACAATTATTTTTTTTCTCACTCTCGCTCTGTATCTATAAGTGAATTGTAAAGTAACCAAAAAAGATTGAAGAAAGAAAAAATGAAAGTAAAAATAATTCCTCTATAAATACTTCCTTGACATCTATCTCTATATCTCTTTTTGAGTTGGCATTTAAGAGTAAACGATACTGACCGAACAAGCAAAGCAATTGAAAACATGGTTTAACTCCCTTATTCATGACTTCACATATTTCTTTCACCTAACTCCTTCAGCCCAATTCGTCCCACAAATTTTTTTGTTGTTTGTCATCCGGATTTTATCTTTTCCACCCAAGGATCAATACCCAGATTTTGAAATTTTCCAGATCTCGAAGTCATGCCAGTTTCTAAAATTTTCAAGAAATTTAAGCACTTGAGACTGTTTGAGCCATCCGTGGGAGTTTAGGAATTTTTCTTTATTACTATATTTGTATTTTTTGCTTCTTTAACTTGGATCACAGAATTACGGCTAAAGGGTTAATGTTTCTTGGTCCAATGAGGGTTCAAATGGCTGTAAAGTAAAGGGTTTGGTAAGGATCCGATGGTGGAGTTTCTTAATAAAAGGGGTGACGACTGTGATTGTGACGCCCCCAAATTTCGCTTGGGATCGGACAGACATTTGAAGCATCGAGACATACAACACAAGGTTACCTACCACCGTTCATGACATATAAGATGCAATGTTCCTAACATGCATATAGCATTATGCAATATTCACAGCGGATAATTTTTTTTTCTTTCGCAATACTATGCACCAAACTTATAATATCCTAAATATTTAAAACATATTTCATATATAAAGACATACTAATCAACTGAGATAACAACATTAGTCCAAAATGGTTGTGAACAAAAGAGTGCTGGAGATTGAACTTCACAAAATACAAGTAGTAATCTAAGGTAACTACATCAACGTCGCACCGTCTCTTAATCGACCGTTTCCAGTGGGTCGATTCCTGGTTCTCCTTCTGATCCTGCAACAAGATCTACCATTCGGAGGGAATGGTAGTTGGGACTACCATAATAAGATTTTATTACAAATCTCAGTAAGTTAACAAAAAACTCCCACACAGCTTAATGATGCATGCACGGCAATAAAAGCATGAATGGACAACTCAAGTCAATAGTAAACAAAACATAACTTGACATAACATGGCATAAAATAATAAGCATAACGTGACTTGATATAACATGGCATGAGCTGACATAACTTGAACTGAAACTGAAACTTAGTTTGGCTTGACATAAACTTGAAACTTGACATGAACGTAAACTTGAACATAACATAACGTGAAACATGACTTGAACATGAAATACATGAACTTGGAATCTTATTCAGTAGACTTAATCATTAAAGTGACCATACGGGTGCTACACAGGTCCCCTTGAGCCGTGTGTCCCTGCTGATTACCGCATCACAACACAGGTATCTATACCAGCTGTGAGTGCGTTAATATGTACTCCACAGTTGTTGTGGCCCCACGTATCCTACGTGTCACAATTGTTGTGTCTCACGTAGTGTATGTTCCACAGTTGTTATGGCCTCATACTTCATGCTCCACAGTTATTGTGGCCTCATGAATTGTTTGTGACACACTTACTGTGGACACACGTAAAATAAAGTTTGGCTCCATCAGTGTTAGTGCCTGACGCGCTCCGGTGACCAGCTAGTTAGGCCTCATTTGTAACCTGTTGATTGTATTTTGTCAATGTAGGGAATTTCACACCTATTTAGACACTCCAGAGTGAACAAATGAGTTTCACTAGGATATTACCTCATCCTAGCGCTTAGGGTCGTGATTGACATGAATAACTTAACAAGACTATTCTCGAGATACACAAATTGTATTCGAGATGGGATGACATGAATACAGAAAGACAGAAGTCCTGATGTAGCGTAACGTGACGTGAACGTAAGATGACATACATGACATACTTTGAGACTTACTTATAACAGAAAATATTTTATAACATGGCATACATGTAACAGACATTATTTTGTAACATGGCATAACATATAACAGACAATATTCCGTAACATGGCATAACATGTGACAGTAAAAATTACGTGACATGAAATGCATGTAACAGATGGCATGCTTAACTTAACATGACATACTTGCAATGCATAGCAATGTATAGAAATACGTGACAGAATATCTTGTGTAACAATTAAAAAATTCGTGACAGAATAAATTCTGTGTAACAGATAAATATGTAATGACTTGGCATGGCACATATGATAACATGCATACATACACTTTAGTTCCCTTACTTATCACTCATACACATTAAACTGATAGTAAGTTAAAAGCTAACTTACCTCGATCTTCATGCTTCTAGACAAAACTCAAGTGTGATCACGAGAAACTGAAAGTAGTGATTTTTAAAAATTAGAACTTAATCACTAACAATTAGGAATATGAAAAAATATCGACTTAAAGTAAAATTATCATTTTACCCTCTACACGTGGAAAAATGACCATTTTACCCCTAACTTAAGGATTTTGCATCCTAACTCAAAAAATACCAAAATTTACATATCTTAAGTAAATTTTAACCTAAACTCAAATATCAATTCAGAAAAATTTAAAACTAAACACAACCATTACAACTCTATAGACCCGAAACTTACAAAGGCTATTTCCTTTGATTTTTGTTGTAATTCTTTCAAATCAAGACTCATGATTAAACCAAAAAATTTTCTTCTAATATACTCATAACATATTCCTAAGAATAATCATGTTTTGAATCATGGACAAAAGTCATCAAAATCACTAAAAACCATACTTGAACTTTTTGGCTTTTCTTCTAAGTTCAAAACATATTTTTGTTTCTAACTTGGTTTGATCAACCTCTTGATCCATAACTTATAAAGATGTGATCATCAAACCAAAACATCACATGATTTAAAACATGGTTAAACATCAAGATCACATGATTAAACATCAACCAAAACATAATCTTAGCCAAGAACATAATCACTTTGGCCTAACCGAAAATCTCCTTGCATAAAATTTCATATCTTCGAAACCAACTTCAAATATCTTCAAAATAGCATTCTAACATGTATATAAGAGGCTTAGGATTCTTCAATAAAAATATCAAATCCATAGGAATAAGATTAAACCATAAAAGATTTAAAATTTCTCAAAACAGAAACTGTTTTTCCTCTTCCAGTTTCTAAGTTTCTAGATCTAAGAAAATCTTTCACCAAAACTTTTAATCATGCATCAAATACTCAACCAATAGTCATATATACATGCTAACAGTACTCCATAAAAATTTCGGACCAATATCTATTCATTAGCCTGGTCAAAACTCTAAAATATAACATACTCTCTAGTTTATCGCCCAGAATGACCTTTCTAGGGTTTAAACAACTTTTTACTAATCAAATGATCTCGAAATGGAATAAGGTATCCAAGTAAACTAGACTCAAAAAGGAAAAACTTTAATGAAGGAAACTTTGCGAGAAAACACTTACAAAAGCTTTGAAATAGGCATGCAAAAGAGATAAGAAAAACTGTTTAAGAGTGTCTTTCGTGTTCTATAAAGGAAAAGTGTAAAGGAGGGTTGCTTTTCGTGGGAAGTGGACTGGAGATCCTCTTACACAGGTTATGGAAAGTGATAGGACTGAATGGAAGCTTGAGTGTTGGACTTTTCTTCTCATTACAATAAACAAAAATCAACCCAAGATGTTTTCTCAAGGTGGAGTGTAAAAGTGAAAGAGTGAGGTGGCCCCTCTTTGTAAATATTTGGCCAGCCAAGTGGGAGTACAAAACTTAGCCATGAAGCAATACTAATGTGGTCAAATTCGTGGGTCTTAATGGGCCTAAACCGAATGGGCCTAAATTTTGGGGTTTAAATAGGGTTTGGGTTACTATCAAGCCCAGATCCAATATCACTTGGCCCAATCAATTTTTCAAGATTAACAAGGTTGAATAATGATTTTCTAACACAAATTTGAAGTATTAATAGCATGTGGAAGTGATTTAATCAAGTGATTAAACACAATGCTAGAAATCGGATTAGAAAGGGTTCGAAGGCTAACTTTAGGGTTTGGGGAAACCGTTTAGGGTTTCGATTTCAACCAAATTTTTGGGGTTTCAATTGGATTCCAACCATTTAGAGTTTCGCTAGGATTGAAACCATTTTTAGTCTGGCACAAGTTGGTTGATCAGATGAAACAAAGTTTTGCTTAGGTGGCATGATCTCACGTTTTAAGTTCCTTCACAAATCTATCTAATGATTTCTCTTTATGCCAAGTGTCTAATACTATTAACTAAGTGTGGCTAAAATCTTGCCAAGTGTCCAAATAAAACTTCTCTAATCTAATTTGGACATTCCACACTATGATTCTGAAAACACTACATTGAGTGCGCTTACCGAGATTACTATTCACTCTGAAAAAGTGAATCATAAACTTAGCACTAAAAATTCTTAAATATTCATATTAACCTACAGTGAAAATTATTTACCGAAATTCAACCCCGAAGTGCCCCTAAAAATAATTTCATAGTTTCGAACAGGCGTTTCGTCCGAAAATATGAAAATAGACTTATTGCGCCATAAAATTCTAAATAATCAAATGAGTCTAATGGCGCAGACCAAAACATATTTTGACACTTATAACCACCTCAAATAAATAGAATCGTACTTCTGGCACCACAATGAGTGATAACACTGACTATGTTGACATACTAAAACTTATGTGATTAGTCGATTCGTAAAAACTTACGGGGTTTTCACGAGATTCCTACAGCCAATAGAAATTTCACTTTTGAATTTCTAGCGAGCTGTTACAATGATGCTCAGGATGCCACACACGTTTAGGTTTTTATTTTTCAAATGCTCAGCACGGGAAGAACTAGCTACTTGGATAGAACGACATAATTTAGGGTTTCAAATAGGCCTCTACTTTTCGATTTCAAATGCTAGGGGATGACAACATGCTGTCTGGTTTTGGTTTGCTTTTTAATTTTTTGTAAAAAAATAAAGAAATTGATAATGTGGCTGTCACGTGTCAATGCCATGTCAAAGAGTCAAAAGTAGCAATACAAATCAAGCGACCTAGTAGCTTTTCCCTATAATCAATAGATGTTTGGTTTGAATGACATAGTAGGTATTAAAATTAACAACGATTTCAATGCCCTCGTTGTTGAACACAAGAGGGTATGAGAATCTTGAATTTGCAGAAAATGATTATCAAAATTTTATTAACAAAGCGAGATCCTAAAGGCTTGGTAAAGGAGGTGCCGAAGTACCCAATGACTATTTTGATATAATGAGGGAGATGAATGATGTTTTTGTATTTGTTATGGATATGGATGACGAGTTTATAGTTAAAAATGTATTTTTGGCTAATGCACACAGTAGAAAGTCAAATGCGTACTTTGGAGATGTTATCACATTTGATAAAAAGTATCTAACAAATATGTACAAGCCTTTTTCTCATTTTGTGGGTGTGAACTATCATGGGCAATCAATACTGTTAAGGCTTGGTTTGATTTCAAGAGAAGGCACAAGTATTTTTGTCTAGTTGTTCTGAATATGGTTAAAGTGCTTGAATGTTCAGGCTCCTAAAGCAATAATAACATATCAAGATCAGGCAATGAAAAGTACAATTGCAATTGTATTTCTAAATACTCATCATAGATACCATCGCTAGCACATCATGTGAAAAATGTCAGAAAAATTGGGATCTCACTCCAACTCAATGCAGGGTTGAAGACTTCCATTTAGAATTGTCTACATGATTACAAACTTGTTGGGAATTCGAGGATAGATGGGAGGAACTACTTTATATATATAAGCTTGGATCTAATTTATGGCTTCAGAGATTGTACAATGAGAGGCCTTTGTGAGTACTGGTTTATTTGAAAATTATATTTTGGACTAGCATGAGCACTACACAGGTTTGAAAGCATGAATGCTTTTTTTGAAGAGTTTGTGCATTTTGGTACAACGTTAAAATAAATTTATTGATCAATTTGACAATACTCTAATGAAGAAGGTGGAGATCAAGGAGACAACTGACTTCAATTCTTTCAATTACAAGATTAAATGCATATCCCAATTGGGCATTGAAAAACAATTCTAAATAGTGTATACAAAAGCAAAGTTCAAGGAAGTCCAACGAGATGTGTTAGTGATGATTTTATGTAATTCCATATTTGTTAGCATATATGGTGCAATTTTCATTTTTGATGTTTTAGGTCAGAAAAAAATTAATGACCATGTCAAAAAGGTGTAATACTCAGTTTAGTACAACAAAAATGAGTACGATGTGAAATGCACGTGTGCATTGTTTGAGATGAAGGGCATTCTCTATAGGCATGCATTTATTGTATGCCATGTGAAAAACAATAGTTTGCTGTTGCAAAAATATATATTGGATCGATGAAGAAAACAATTAAAGAAGAGATACACATTGGTGAAAAATAGCTACAATGACTTGCGGGGCAATATAGATGCACGAAGGTACGAGGTTGTGGTGAAAAGATGTTTGAAATTTGCAATGCATGTATCTCCAAGGGAGAAGCATTATATGTCATTTTTATGCCGTTTTGGATGACTTTAAGGATAAATGTGAAGGCTTAACATTTGAGTCGAAACCCTCTTCAACTAATGCAACTACTAAAGTTGTTACGAATAAAGATAAAAAAATATTAAGTTCCAATGTTGTTCGGGAAAAAAAGGAAAATCCCAACTATAGAGAAGGTCACAGGCAAGAGAATGAAAAAAACAAGTATAAACATACATCCTCTTTGTTTTGCAAATGTATATCTATTTTCTTGAAGAACTTTATCTTTATTTTTCTAATAGATATGTTTATATTTGAAATTTAGACTTGTAAAAAAATCTTTAATGATGAATTTTTATTCAAGTGAGGTCTCGCTACCTCAAGTTGGTGACAGTGATCCTGCTTTTGTGCTTGGAACCTAAAATAGTAACGTCACACAATCAATACTATTGGGCAATGCTCTAAGGTGGATTTGTGCCAATGTAATTTTATGATGTTAAGGATTGTTTTCATTAGGGGCTAGCTATATTTTTTAAGCATTGTTTTTTCAAATGTAATTTTTGTTTTCTACCTTCACTAGACTTATTGGAACTTTTGGATAGTATAAACAAATTTATGAGTCTACATATGTTATTCTAAATTTTTAGATTGTGCCTTAAAATATGCTTGTAGTATGGTTTACATTCAGCTTAAAATGAAATTCATTTTGGAAATACGTGACATATTGATGATTACAAGTCTACATTTAGACTTTAGCCACCATAATCTAGAATTTTATATTGATGGTTATTGCTTATTCGAAATAAAAGAAGTTATGGAGGTGCATATATGGAATAAAACCAGCCTAAGAGAAGATACATCTTAGAAACATTTCGAACATGGTGATATCAAAGACAGCATGTCATTACAAATACCATAGACAATATATCATTAGAAATACTCTTGTTTGGAATGACTATAAGTTATCCAAAAGCTTATAGCTTAGACAATATATCATTACAAATATAGTCCGAACCAACTATTTACATATGCCATATATTTGATCTGAACTAGCCATAAATTATTACAATAGATAAATCCCAGTACAAATACAATACTATTTGTGCACTCCTATTCTCTACCATCTGTTTTCAAAGTTCATCCTCAACCTTGTGAACATTATCTCACTCTCCCCCCCCCCCTCAATTTATCTTCTTCTTCTTTTCTTTATTTTTTATTTTTTTCTGAACTTCATAATCGCACAGCAATACATCATCCTCCCTCTTCTGAAATGCATTTCCTCTCTTTAGAATTCTCTCATCTATCAATTGAAGTATATCTGTCCATATGAAGAATTGACATATTATTTTTCCCTGCATACAATTCAAGAGTTTCACACACTACTTAGATTGCAAATTCAAAAGCAATCAAAAGACATGACTAAACAAAATTTGCTTTACCGTGTTATACTTCAAGCAAACATAAAATCTCTTTATGAAATTCCTGTTAGTTTGTGAGGTCTTTAATTTTGCACTCAAACAACACCAACAAACCTATCAACTACATATGACGATTGACTTGATGTCATAGGTGATATAAATCATCTAAATTCAATACTTGAAGCCAATTCATATATGCATCCATTCTGAAACCAATTCATATATGCATCCATGTTGGAAAAGGCAATAAGGCCCCCCTTTTTATTACTCACTTGTTGTGAACATGGACACTCCACTCAAAGTATGATTTGACCAAGTAATGAAAATATCATACCCAAAAGGTCAAATCCAATACCTCTACATATATATATATATATATATATATGCGTGTGTATTAACCATCGATCCCTATTAGAGTGGTTCATAATCATTACACAATACCATCAAAAGGAATAAATGTATAACATAGGTATTAGGGCTATGTGGCTATCAAGTCAACCGAGAAGAATGTCATGAGATTTTTTGCAAAGCCGCCTATCAATGTCATCTGATGTTATGGCCATGCATATGTAAAGTGTGTATTATGTATATATGTAGGCCGAGTGGGGACAAAGACATGCATTTGATTATCTATTGTTTTACCTGACTTAATATGTAAAGGTTAGATAACTTGTCCCCTTCACCATCAACGCGTACCTCCAAAATGCTAATAAGTTAAACAAATCACTCACAAACTTAGTAATAGAATCTGCATCAATAGCCCAAAAAAATACGGGTGTATAGACTAATTAGGTGGTGTTTTTGTGGAAACTTCATTCACACTAGAATATAACAAATAGCAATCACCATACTTAATGTGGACAATATAATTATAACCCAAAAGAAACCAAATTCGTGCACACTAGACTTATTTGTTATAATTGTATATAATAAAAAAAAAATACAAGCTTATCACAAAATGTCGAAGATTCGTGCATACCAGGCATAATTACATTTCAAAAATGACGGCCAGAATGTAATGTATTATAGTCCAGTGGCCAAACAATGATTTAGTTTTTAACAAATACAAGCTCAAAATACGGGTGTAAAGATTACAGGCAACCAATAAAACAAAAGTAAGTTAGAAATCAGAAATAAGAAATCACCACCAAATCATAAAAAAAAAAAAAAAACAAAAACAAAAACAAAAACAAAAACGATCTCTGCAAGTAGTGGTACAAGGGCATCTTTTCACCCCTAAACCAGAAATCACCTAAAAGTTGTGTCATAATTGTCCAATAAAAGCAAAACAAAACTTCTAATTTGAGATTTTTCTTTTAGACTAGATGCAAATTTGTGGAGAAACTTTCCCAACGGTGCTGAAGAGATGTCGAATATGGTGTTCCAAGTAAGTGGTTCGATGATGGAAATGGACCTCATAAAACACAGAGAGAGAGAGAGAGAGAGAGAGAGAGAGAGGAATGCAGAGGGAGGGCTTCGAACACGTAGATGGGGGAGCTTTGAGCAACTTGGAGTGCCTTTTATGCTTTCTCCATTAATGTCTCGTGATGTTTAGTGGTAGACCAAGTTCGCCACGTGTTATGGTGTGCAGTGTGGATTAGTAGAGTGACCTTAGAATAGATTTTCAATTGACATGATGTTGTTGTCTCTTAGTAAATTGTTTGGGTCGTTACTTTGCTAGGGATTTTTGATATTTAGAGCAGAGAGATAGAGTATGTAAAGTGAGAGAGAGAGAGAGAGAAGGTACATTTGGTTGGGTTTTGATTCTTGAAGCTCCATTGACAAGCTTATGGCTTCCAAGTTGATTTTGATTACAGCCTTCATCTCTGATGTCATCGCTTTCAGTTTGGTTATTGCTATTGAGCAAAGGAGAAGCACTGTGAATACTCATTCCTCCCGTATTTGTTTTTTACAACTAAACTATTTATTTGCTACTTTTCTTGCTAACGCATTAAAATCTTTGAGGTACTTAGTTCGTTTTTAGATGTGTTAAGCTCAAGTGATTATTTTCTTCTCGGGTTACTTTGTTGCCAAGTGGTTTGCATATTTTTAGGCATGCATAAGCATATTCGTAGTATGAATCTTATCTCTTTTGAATGAGAAGAGAAAAAAAGTCTGGTTTAGGAGACGAGAATATCGATTGAGGAGCAGATGAATGAGCTTGAGGATGCTAGCAAGGGCTCAGATGTAACCCCTCAGTTATTTATAAATAATAGTTAAGAGTATTATATTATATAACTGTTTGTTGGTTGTTATATCTATATCATACATAAATTAAATTATGACTACTATTGTTTAGGACTGGTTAGGAGAAGGATAGGATTTTGTACAAGAAAGAATTTAGTGTGCGAAATACTAAAGCCTAGAGTGGAGTAGAGACAACAGAGTTAGAATAAGGCTTAGAACCCAAGACTCTTGAAAAGCCCAAACAGTGACCTAAGATCACAAACCTGCACACAATCACCACGGATGATCTTTCCCAATTGCAAGGCTAACCACACCAACGTAAACTATGGAAGGTGTAATGCCACATATCTAACCGACTTACATCCTATAAATTCCTATTTTTCTCCATAAATCAATTATCATATCTTTAAGTTGTTTCACATTCTTCTTTTTTTTTTTTTCATTCCATCTCTTCATTGTGTTGTTGAGATTCGTGAATCTTGGCTCAACCTCGCTAGAAAAGTAACATTGCAGAGTTGCAGGAGTTGTGTGTTCACTATGAAGTCCCCATGTTCAAACGTCGCTAGACCTCGTTAGTAGCCTCATTTGTATGTCGTACATGGACCACTAGCAAAATCCTTTATGTAGTGCTACCCCACATCACCCATATGTAACATGGTTCACATTACATATATTCTCTGCTTGTTAACCTAAACTAGAGGAAGACAAAGGTTTTCATGACGTACCCCTACCATACTGAGCCACCCATAATGGTAGTTAAAGGCCACTGACCATCACTCAATTACCAAAACAAAGGGTACAGAGGAAGAAAATCTATCGTATCTTCACCTCGCAACCATATGCAATACGTAATAAGTTCCTTCTTTGATTCATGGTATTTTGTAGCTTTGCATACAAACCCTTAGACAGACTTTAATATCTAGGGTCAGAGGTTGGGAAAGGGAGTGAAACAAGAAAAAATGATGTAAGAGTTATAAGTAAGAATAGAGTTGTAAGGGTAGGTGATCGAGGTTTACATGTGTTAGGTTAACATTAAGTTTGAGTTTTAGGTAAAGAAAGAGTTTGGAGAGGAAAGAGCTAGGCGAGGAAAGATTATGGCGAAGGAAAGGCAAAAAGTATAAGACAAGCAAACATAAACATGTTAAGCAAGCAATGAGCTAAGGGAGAAAAAAGTAATGAGCAAGAAACTTAAGTATCTCAATGCCTCATGCATGAAACATGTTACGTATAGAGTTTGATGATTAAGAATGTTTAAACTATTGCCTAAATATTATAGGTTCAATTTAAAGATTCAGCGCATGCATTGTTAGCGTGATATACAAAAGGAACGAGGTAAGTAATTGTGATCATGTTATTCTACTCATCGCTTTATATAAGTTGTAAGGTCTCTTTTACAATTGTATACACGGAGTAAATGTTTATGAAAGTATGTATATCTATAAGCCTTCGTTGATAGCCCATTTTCATGAATCCTATTTACGATGAAGGTAATTGTTAGCAATTTTAGAGTTTGAATGAATGATAATGTGACTGAGACCTCGTTTGTTTTCGCAAATGAGATGAGATAAGATGGGTTGAGATAAAAGTTGAAAGTTGAATAAAATATTGTTAGAATATATTTTTTTAATATTATTTTTGTTTTGAGATTTAAAAAAGTTGAATTGTTTATTTGAATTTGTGTGAAAATTTGAAAAAAGTTATAATGATTAGATGAGATGAAATGAGAAGTTTTGCAAAAGAAAACGAGGCCTGAATATTACTCAATATGACTATATATTTTAAAGAAAGAGGAGGCGAGGTAAGGTAAGGTCGAAGAAAATAAAATAAAAGTATATGACTGCATGTGTTTGATAAGGATAATGAATTGGCCAGATGAGGATGAGGATGGTACCATGAGATTGGGATCAATGGCAAAATCAACATGCATCATTGGCAGTGCACCTAGTGAAGACCCATTTCTGAGGTTCGATTCTTATCCGCTAGCTATGGGAAAAAACCATTGATCACACGGATCTCTAACTCTAATACATAAGGTTAACAGTGTGCAATGGCCATAAAGGATGCAATTAAGGAAATTCAATTGCCATGAGCCTAAGGTAAAAAATACTTTCTTTAATTCTATAAGGTAAATGTTTTATGTTTAAAGGTAATGTTTCTCAAAATGATAGTGTTAACTAAAACTCTACGTAGGGCAAAGCATTGACATTGTCAGAGTCGGATTGTCCTAATTCTATCTCTGACTCCAACTCCGACTTTGTCGAAGATCGAATCAGACCTCCAACTCCGACTACTACAGACTTTGATTTGACTCCGATTCCGACTTGTCAGAGCAGAGTAGGAGCAGAGTTGGATTTGAAATTTTTTTTATCGAGCTTTTTTTCTTAGCTTCATATTTAGCCAATTTTTTAAAAAAGAAATTTTTGGCTAAATTTCAATTTTTTTATAGCTTCATATAGCAGAAGGACATACATTTCATTTTTTATAGCTATCCTCCATCCTGAATTAGATAAAGCATCCTGATTTGTCTTAGGAACATAAAGTTTTGAAAGTTGAGAAGTAAAACATGAAAATGAAGAAGATAAGACATAACAAGAGACAAATTGACTAATCGGATACTGAGTAACATAAGAAGGAGTACCTTTTTAGAGAGTAATAGGATGAGAGTCTGAAGTACCAGGTAACTTAGGATCTGAAGATGGAGTCAAGGTAATACAAACCATTGGCTTCATGTCCCGTACCAATCTTCTTCCCCGTCTTCAGATCTGAAAAGATACATAAATAGGGATAAATGTCACCCAACATTAAAGATTTTGAGTAATCTTACTAATGGATAGAAAACTAAATGGAAAACTAGAAGCATATAGAACATATGACAATGATATAGAGTCTATGAGCTTAGTGGATCCAATGCTTGTAACATTAGCAAGAGAACCATTAGAAAGAACACCATTTAGAGATGTCATAGTATCTAACTTAGATAAGGAATAAAACAAATCGGTCAGATGTTTATTAACTCTTGAATCGATGATCCATTGATCTTGAGTAAATGAGACAAGACATGCAAACCTTATACTTGAATGGGCAAGAGTATCTATGGAAGATGAAGCCCATGTGCGACCCAAAAGTTAATCATACTCCTCCTTCGATATGCTAATCATATATGGAGTCGAGTTGGAACTCGTTGACGATGATGTAGTATTTTGGCAAATGACCTGATTAGCAGACCCAAATGGTCTACCATGTAAATCTAAACAATAGTACACCAACTGGTTATTACGACCACAATGGGTGCATTTACGAGATTCACAACCTCTAGTGTGATTACCTTCGGCATCACATTCCCCACGTGCACCTCTACCACCTCGGCCTCCACACCCACTAGGAGCAACATATGAGACAGCTAAAGTAGATCTCTCACTAAGCTAATCAAAAGACAACTGAGATCTATGTCCAGATAATATGGCACGTTGAAGTCAGGAGAACACATCAGGAAATAAGGGAAGCTGTGGACTTGTCAAAACTTGAGAACACACCGACTCATATTCAGGTTTTAAGCCAACAAGGAACCGAACAATATTGAACTCGTCACGTTGTTGTTGCATACGTGAAACATCAGAAGTGATAAGTTGATACATTTTTGAGTTTTTCACATATGCTCATCACTTGATAATAATAATCTTCCAGGCCCAAAGTACCTTGTTCCAACCCAAGGAATTGCTTACATTACTCATAAATTCCAACTGAAGGAACTGCTTACATAACTCATAAATTCCAACCCAAGGAACTGCTTACATGACTCATAAATATGGGTTATATTCCCAGCACCCGAATACATCTACTTAAGATGCCTCCACACCTCTTGAGCAATGTCAAAATGTGTCAAACTAGATTAAATATTAGGCTCAATACTAGTTAGCATCAAGGACAATATTTGAGCATCTTCTTGTTTCCATTGACCAAATGTAAAACTAGTTAAGTCAGGTATTGGATTATAAGTGGCTACGAAAACCCTTGCCTTTCAAAAATATTTCAACATATTTTGACCACAACATATAGTTCTTTCTATTCAATTTTACCATAGTCATAGGTATATTAAAGTTTGGTATAAGTGACAGTGACTCAAATTTAATTGCCATGGATGCAGAAAAATACCACAATTCAACTTAAAGATAGAAAATCCACAAAGAATATGAAATATGGATGAAAAACTAAGAAACAAAATCTAGAAAAATAGAAACCCAGCTCAAGTAACCACTAAATAAACTTGAATAACCAAATTTTGACTCTGTATCGGTCAGAATCGGCTTGTGTCAACCGAAACAGGCACTTAAGGGCTTGGAACGGCTTGTTTAGGCCAATATTGGGTCTGACTCGGCTTGTATTGGGTTGAACTAGGTATATACCGATACCTACTTCAACCTATTCTTAAACACGGATTAGGTTATCCTAAACAAGAATAACTAGTATGGGTATTACCTCATCCTTGTGACCAAATAGGCGTTATTTCGGATAGGAACAAGCTTTTACTCTAGATTGGGGTTATCTGCACTCAAGGATTTTGATAGCTTATACCTGCAACCAAACACTATGAGGCTTCGACGTTGCCAGTGACAAATAGCCCTTCTAGTGGCCAATGACGACGGGAAACTCATCGGGATGCACAGAGAATGATGGTGAACTCAATCCTGGTGCCTAGTATCGGAGACGACACTGGAAACTTGTCAGAAACAACTTGAAACTCCTACCAACCATCGACGATGGAGCCACCAGGATGCATAGAGGACGATAGTGAACTCCGATCTAGCAGTTGAAGACACTGGCAAGCTTAGATCCGGTGACAAATACCACCTTAGATATGAAAATACCAACTTAGATCCAAACACACTGGTGGGCATCGATTTCGACTGCGCCTAACTCGAGTAGCTCGATTTGCACAACCACCACCAACCGACTACCAACTTTCTAATACCATGTAATTGAGCATAGATAGAATACTTTCATATTATTCATTGATGTTAAACACAATATATATATACACACACTAAAAATGTATAGATGATGGCAACATTTTGTATGTTTATGTTAGGGGACATGGTTGTAATTAGTGTAACTTGTGAGGGTATATTAGTCAATTGTATGTATTATATATATAATAATTGTTGTGAATTGTTTCTAATTGTTGAACTTATTTTATTTTCTGGTATCTAATTGTTGTGAATTGTTTCTTCTTTGTTGAACTTATTTTGTTTTCTGACAACCCCCACCCGGAGTTTCTACTTTGGTTGGTTCAGGATCATCTTTCGACAAGTAGGTCAGGAACCCGGATGTATAAGTCCCGTTTTGAAAGCCAGGAAGGCGAGTGTAGGGCAGCTATAGGTTCAAACCCGAGGGCCGAGAGTGGTAAGTTCGCAGACCCCTGAGATGCGACGGTCGGTGTTGTCCTAGGACAAAATGAGTTGGATAAATAGATCCAATTCAACAATTAGTTCCAGATCGGCTATGCCGCCTGACATAGTTAATGAGGAAGACTGTGCTTTTGAAGCAACAGAGTCGCCTGTGCTGGGATCATGGAAGATTCCAAAACTTGATGTTAGCACGATCTATCGAACCAACTGGTTTGAAAGATCCTTACACACAGTTTTGTGTGCATACTGTTGAACAAACTTATGCTATTTCCAAAACTCAAGAAAAGTGTTATCTCTTCCCAAAAGAACAGATGATAAAATTCTTGCAGCAAGGTTTTAGATATATTCATATTGGATCTGTCCAGATTGCTGCCAAACCTTTAACAAGGAGAGGCATCAACGCATCCGTACTATTCTGTTTGAGGGATGCCAGATTCAATAATTTTGAAACAAATATTTTCGGAATGATCCAATCCTCTTTAACGGATGGACCAGTCCATTTTAATTGTTACCCAGATTTAACTCTTGCTATTGATGATGACCATATTTCAAAATGTTTGACTTTAAACATTTTAACTTCTGGATATGACATGCTTAAGGGAAGCAAACCCCTTACTTTGATTTATAGGATTTATTATCGTCTTTTAAAAACGAGTTTAAATCCAAAAGCCATTGCAAAACCCATCCAGGGAAAGACTCTCCTGATCCAGAGTTCGACCCCAGATACGGATGTTTCAACTCCAAAAATGATTTTTTGGAAAGATATAATTCTTCCCAAAGAATGGATTTTGGAAGAAGAGGCTCCTCCAATTCCTCGAAACCCTGTTGACAGTTATCCAAGTAACATTCAACAGTATTTGGATGGAACCATTAAAATTAGTTTTGATCAGACTAGATCTCCAGGACTAAGAAGAAATTCTTATGCTGGATCTAGTTCTTCTTTTGAAGGGTCGGAAATTCCAGTCAGAAGAGATCAAAATCTCAAACAATTTCTGGAAGATTCTGTTAAAACAGTCCAATCTGTTAATCCTGTTTTAAAACTGAAAGGACTCTCTACGTCCTCTCAAGTTACTTCTGCTTTTTACTCTGCACAGGATGCTGGATCCTCTAAAGACCAGCCTATTCATAATGAAGCCGATAAGGAAGACGAATCTCCTATATCACCCATAGCTTCAGATATGGTAGCTCCTGTTGCACCCCAAACTCATCACAGTTTAACTGTGTTGAACAAACCATTTGCGTTTGATCTTGTTTATCTTTTCGAAGAATACAAACTTTCAAAAAACAGTGCTAGGCGAAAAGCCTACCATGAAAAGTATTCTGAAAAAGAAAAACAACGTGTTAAACGGAAATGGAAAGAAGAAATGAATAAGCAGCAAAAGCATATTCTTTTCTTCGATTTTGTTAAAAATATTTATGTTTCTAACAACACTTTAAACGTTGTTAAAACTGATTTTGTCAAGGAAGAAGGTAAAATGGTAGTTCAGTCTAGCCATCCACCTTTGGAGACTGTTCTCATCACCCACAAGGGAGTTGAGATATCTGCTTCACCTTTCAAAATCTCGGAAACTGTTTCCAGAGATCCTGAGAAGGACAAGATTCTCAAAGAAACAAAAAATGTTATTTCTCAAAATAACTTTGCGAATCTTGCTCTTCATACGATCGGACAACAGTTAGATTGGATTGAAGAAAAGGTTGAAAAACCTGATCCTATTCCTTTGGTTTTGAATACAAATCAACCAAAGAAAATGATTGAAAAACCTTTGATTATCTTACCTGAAAGTCGAGCCAAAATTGATTTTAAAAATCCTCAGGCAAAGACTTTAGATAAGATTGATCAAATGCTTAATGATTTGAAAAAAGAACAGCCTTCTACTAGTGCTCTGTCTAACAAAGAAATAGAAGACGAGGTTCTAATTGAAACTACAGATGAGTCCTCTAACGATCACTCCTCTGAAGAAAAGGATCTTGATTTACTTGAAAAGAATTTTCAAGGTATTGATTTAAAATCTGAAATTGCCAGATTCTCTTCAAAAGGACCCCAACCTATGAGTCTAACGAAGAACTGGTATTCCAGGCCTACTCCTCCTGATTTACAGTTTGAAGAAAAAGTTTTTCAAAACCAATCTTCTTACTTTGCAGACAAGGTTTACGAGTGGAATATTGATGGTTTCTCTGAACAAGAAATCATGAATACCATGAGTAAAATGTCCCTTGTTGCAAATGCTTATGTGAACAACAATATCAGACAACCTGATATTGTTAAGATTTTAACACAAGGATTTTCCGGTGTTTTAAGAAACTGGTGGGATAAACACCTAACCAGAGATGCCAAGAAAACCATTCAGAACGTTGTTAAGTGTAATGATGAAGGGTTACCTATTTTTGATGAATCCATTGGATCTGCCCAATCTGATGGAGTTAATACCTTGATTTACACAATTTTAAAGCATTTTATTGGCACACCATCTGATATAACCAGTCGCATCAGCGACCAGTTAAATAATCTTAGATGTCATCAGATGTCTGATTATAGATGGTACCAAGATGTTTTTATTTCCAAAGTAATGCTTCGGGATGATAGCCAGAAGCCTTATTGGAAGGAGAAATTTATTGATGGTTTACCTCGCTTGTTTGCCTATAAAGTTAAGGATGAACTTACTATTGCTGGGTCTCTTAATTACGACGCATACACCTATGGTGATATTTGCGCAGTAATAAAGAAACTTGGTATTAGTAAGTGTAATGATCAAAGAATGCTTCGTGAACAGATGAGAAATAGCAAGAAAGCCAAATACGAAATGGGAACATTTTGTGAACAATTTGGACTTCCTGCTATAGCTCCCTCAAAAAGGAAGCACAAGTTTTCTAAACCTCATGGCGGCCTCAGGAGAAAACCCCATGATGAATTTTATAAGAAAACTTATAAAAAATCATTTTCTAAGCCATTTTCTAAGAAAAAGAAATCTAAAGATTCTTCTCAAGGAAAATGTTATATTTGTGGCAATCCAGGACATTTCGCTAACAAATGTCATCAGAAAGCCAAAAAAGATAAAAAAAATTTAAAAAGAAGCTTAATCAGTTGAATATTGATAACAATGATAAAGAAGAACTATTTCGACTCCTAGAAATAGCTTCGTCTTCATCATCTGATATCCTTGAGTTCAGTTCTAGTGATTCAGAATATCACTCAGAAACTGAATTCCCAGATTCTAAGCTAGGTTGCAATTGTAATCACACTTGTCATCAGAGTAAGGGAAAGACAATTCATACCTTGACCAAATCTGAAGAACAAGAAAATCTATTGCTAACCTTGATTTCTCAAATAACAAATCCTGAGCTTAAAAAAGAATATCTTCTTAAGTTAAGAAAGGTTATGGCTCGCCAAGAACCAGAAACCCCTAAGCAAAGGATTAGTTTTCAAGAAACCTTGGAGAGATTTCAAAAGAAAAAACCCAAGGAAATTTCTACAAATGATTTACAACACGAAATAAATCTTGTTAAAAAAGAAATCGTTGAACTCAGATCTGAGGTTAACAACCTTAAGTCTGAAAATGAGATTTTAAAACAAGAATTTTTAGTGTTTAAGATCGACAAACAACTTGATCAGGACATTCCTTCTGACAATGAGCAAACGAATGATTCTAGCTCTAGCCAACATGAGTTAGCTGCCGACAACCAGATTTGTTTAATCCATCATACCATTCCTCCAAAATGGTTTTCGAGGGTTACCATTGTGGTTGCTCATGATTTTCAGTTTTCTGTTGTTGTTATGATTGATTCCGGATCAGACCTGAATTGTATTCAAGAAGGACTCATTCCTAGTAAATATTTTGAAAAATCATCTGAGAGATTATTTTCTGCAAATGGATCTCAAATGAAAATTACTTATGAGCTTAACAACGCTCATGTTTGTCAAAACAATGTTTGCTTTAAAATCCCTTCTGTTTTAGTCAAAAACATGTCTGACAAAGTGATTCTAGGCATTCCATTTATTTCTGCTTTATATCATTTTTTGACTGAAAAGGACGGCATTACCACTGACCCCTTTGGTCAAAAGGTCAAATTTAAATTTGCATCTCGACAAGAGATTGATCAAGATAAAGGTTTGAAATCTTTACTTATTGCAAAACAAAAGCATCTGAATTTCCTCCAACAGGAAATAAGATACAAAAAGATTTCTGAACAATTATCTTCTCCAATTTTACTTTCAAAAATTGATGATTTTAACAAGCGTCTTGTTTTTTATGTTTGTTCTGATTTACCAAATGCTTTTTGGCATAGGAAGAAACACATCGTTTCTCTTCCCTATATCAAAAATTTTGATGAAAACACAATCTCCACTAAAGCCAGACCAATTCAGATGAATAGTCAGACTTTAGAATTCTGCAAAAAGGAAATTGCAGATCTAGAAGAAAAATGCATAATTAGAAAAAGCAAGTCCCCTTGGTCTTGTCCAGCCTTTTATGTCCGGAAAAAAGTTGAACTAGAGAGAGGTACCCCTTGCCTAGTCATTAATTACAAACCTTTGAACAAAGTCTTACAGTGGATTAGGTACCCTATTCCCAATAAAAATGACTTAATTCATAAGTTGAGTGATGCTGTAGTCTTTTCCAAATTTGACCTCAAATCTGGGTTTTGGCAAATCCAGATAGCCGAGTCAGACCGGTATAAGACAACCTTTGTAACCCCCTTCGGTCATTACGAATGGAATGTGATGCCATTCGGCCTTAAAAATGCCCCTAGTGAGTTCCAACATATCATGAACGACATTTTTAATTCGTTCTCTGCTTTTACCATCGTCTATATAGATGATGTTCTTGTATTTTCTAAATCTATTGATGAACACTGAAAACATTTGAATTCGTTTCTAGACATCATTAGACTCAATGGTCTTGTCGTCTCTGCGAAGAAGATCAAACTATTCCAAACCAAGATCAGATTCCTTGGTTATGATATTTCTGAAGGGAAAATCATGCCTATCCAAAGAGCCATTGATTTTGCCGACAAATTCCCTGATGTCATTCTTGACAAAAATCAATTACAGAGATTTTTAGGATCTCTCAATTACGTTGCCGATTTCTACAAGGATATGAGGAAACAATGTCGTCCCTTATTCAAACGACTTCTTTCCAATCCTCCTCCTTGGACAGAAATCCATACTAAAATAGTGAGGAAAATCAAAGCACATGTCAAGACTCTTCCGTGTCTTGGTATCCTCACTTCTGATTCATTTAAAATTGTTGAGACAGATGTCTCAAACATTGGTTATGGTGGCATTCTGAAACAATCTGTTTCACCAGGTTCTTCTGAACAAATTGTTCGTTTTCATTCCGAAACCTGGAATCCTGCACAAGAAAAATATAGTACTATTAAACAAGAGATTTTATCTATAGTACTATGTATTTCTAGTTTCAATCTGATTTGTTAAACAAGAAGTTTTTACTTCGTATTGATTGCATGAGTGCTAAATTTGTTTTAGAACAAGATGTTCAAAACATTGCATCAAAACATATTTTTGCACGATGGCAAGGTATTTTAAGTGTTTTTTATTTTGATATTGAATACACCAAAGGCACTGATAATTCTATCCCTGATTTTCTTACCAGAGAGTTCTTGCAGACACCCAACCATGAGCGTAAGCAAGAAGAAAGGAAAAGAGAAACAGAGAGTGAACCCCCCACCTCCAATACCCAGTATAAAACTCATCAAGAATGAGTCTGGATCCTCCATTGTGCCCAGTATCTCTTCAACAGCACTAGATATTGCCAATAGGTTCACACCTCTTGGTAAAATTGTGCAACCGGCGACCTTCGCGTCTACGGTTTCTACACATTTCGATCTATATGCGAAAGCAATTGCATCGAAAGGACCTACTTTGATTACTCCTCAGTTTTGCCTCCCAAAAGGAAAATATGAATACTTGAAGAAGCCATTTATTACTCATCTGTTTCATATAGAACCTAACCGTTCTAATTTAACAGATCCGTTTAAAATAGTCTCTTCCTATTTCTCCACTAATTTCCACTGGATACCTGAAGATTCTTCCAAAAATCTCCAGTATTATTCCAGTATCTTGATTCTCACCAACTCTCTTGTCATAAAACCCATTTATGATAAGAATGATTCCACCAAATTAATTTACCACAGTGCTTATATACTCTGAGTCATGACCGAGGCCGAATGGGGAACAAACCCATGGACTCCCAAAAGACTCTCAGACTCTGCACTGAGTTATAATTATTTTGATTACATAACTGCCTGGAGACGCTTCATGTTTTTTCAGGTACCAGATATGAGCCATTCATGGTTCATCAATTTTGATACAAGATTCAAAAGAACTTTTCCTTACTGGTTTCTCCAATGGTGGGACCAATTTGGACTAATCCCACAGAATCTCCCTGAGCAGCTCGCCAGAGCTTTTACATTTTATCAACAAGTTGCTGGTACAAAACTGAACCGGCATTCACAGATGTTTCCTTATGAGCTCCATTTTTGCAAGAACTACAAACTACCGTGGATCTTTAAATGGACTTATGAGAAAAATGCTGATATAATTGACCGAGCTTATTTCACAAAATGGTAGGATAGGTTCGGATATACTGAAAAAGTGATTAACCAGATG